>NC_089665.1:9920000-10292500 GCF_037042795.1 Molothrus aeneus
GCCTCTCCTGTCCTGGCTGCCCAGAGCTGGGGTGGGTGGCACTGGGGTGGCTGCCAGGTGCTGCCTCCTGGGCTCTCCCTAAAACCTGCGTCATATTTTGTGCTGACTTAGTACAACGTGGATAGTTGTACTTTCCAAGTAGCTGGCAACCCTTAATCAATGTTAATTGGCTCTAATTAGCATATGTTAATTAATGATATTTACTACAAATTAAAGGTATGAGTGCTCCCAGAGGGTTTCCTGTTCATCCAATTAGTGCCAATTAGTTGCAATTAACACGTGTAAATGAGATGCCATTGAACCCAAAACAAACAGCAGAGCCTGCTGTACTGGCTGGCAGTTGAACTTGAGCAGGGGAGGGGAGAGGGGCTGCACAGGGCTCCTAAATACCTGCAGGGTCCCTAACATCTATTTAAGCTCTCTCATTAGAGCTCACTTTGTCTCTCGCTCTGGGGGCAGCGAGTTGGAGGAAGGTTGATCTGGATAAAAGCCTTGGCAGGGTAAAGGGCTGTGGGTTTGTGTCCTGTGGGGCCGGGACAAGGACCTGGAGCTGCTTTGGGAACAGTCCCAGCTGTGTGTGCACCTTGCACTGGGCAGGGGGGTGTGCGCCCCAAAACTGAGGGTGCAGAGATGCTGCAGTGCAGCTGTGGCACAGGGGGAGCCCACAGGTCCCCCAGGATCCAACCAGCTCCACACCTCCCCTTGTTGCTGTTCCCTGGGCAATCTCCAGCTCCACCACCCAAAGGGGCCCTTCCAGGGCTGCTCTGCTGGGGTTTGTGGCCTGGAGGGAAACGCATCCACCCGAGTTTCCTGCCCTGGGCCCTGATTGCACAGGCAGCCTGGCAGGAGGCAGAACAAATTGTCATAATTGTGTTTAATTAAAAAGCGTAAATGGATTATCTCCAGGTAAGGATGATTTATTTCACTAATCAGTCTGATCACGGGCAGTGTGCAGTCTGGAGCTGGAAATCATTGGGGGGAAATGGGGAATTCCTTTTCCCATCGCTCCCAAAGCATGGCAGGGTTTTAGCACAAAATCCATCCCAGAGGGAGGGGCCAAGCTGGGAGCTGCATCCCCAGGGGTGCCCTGGGTGTCCTCTCACGCAGGGCTCTTGCTCTGCATTGTTCTTTTGCTGTGATTTTGTGTTTTCAGATGCAAGCAGCTGCCTGGGCCCCTTTTTGCAGGGTTTGTGGCACATCCCATGGGTTTGGTGCAGGCTCTGTGGGGCTGCAGGGGCTGGGGAGGGCAGCCCTGGCCGGGGCAGAGCTGGCAGTGCCACTCCAGCCATCCCTGCAGCACGGGGGACACAGGTGGGACACTGAGCCCAGGGCCAGGCACCATCAGCACCAAACGAGCATAATTAATTGACCATCTGCTTGGAAAGCCAAGAATGAGGCAGCCCTGGGACGTGGCTGCCACGTCAGGAGCCTCCAGGATATCCCTGAAAGGTGAGAGCTGTGGGCACTGGGGTCTCACCCAGACATCCTGAGCTGCCCTTGGGTTGCTGCCAAGGTTTCTTCTGGGGCTCTCTGGTTTGGGAGCTGGGCATGCTCCAGGGAGGAGGCAGAGCCTGGGGCTGGGCTTTGTCAGGGATTGAAACCCAAGGGAAGGTGCCAAGCAGCCCCCTAGAAATGTCCCTGCAGCCCCCAGCCCCACCTAAGCACAGAACAGCTGCCCTGTTGTGGTTCTGTGTTTGGGGAATCATTTGAAACCATCACAACATGAGCTGGGAAATAAGGCACCTGTGGTGTTTTCTGTTATTCCTAAGAAAATTCTCCTTGTGTTTAATAGGTGATGTTTAATAAAAATGAAAATGAGCTTATCCTGAGCAGGCATGCACGCCAAAAGCTGGCATTTAAATTAGAAATTATGATTTAATAACTTGTCAAGAAACTCACCAATGTAACAGCGTGATAATTATTGAAAAGAGGCTTCATAAATACTGGAATGCCATGATCCAGGGGGAGAACTGAGCTGGGAAAAGCTGGGTGAGCTCTGTGGGACTGGGACGGGGCTGCAGCCCCCTGGCCCTCGACAGGGCAAGGCCCTTGGTGAAGTCCTGACAACAAAAATGGTGAAAAATGAAATTTCCTGGCAGCCTTGGGAGGTCAGGATTGCTCCCTTGCACCCCTGGAGCCTCCTCTGCAGCCTGGGCTGGTTTGCTGGGGAAATTCTCTTTGGTGAGGCCTTATTGTCTGAATCATGGCCCATCTCCTAATTTAAGCAGAATGTTCACTTAAGGACTTCTTAATATCTATTTGAAATGACAGTCCTGCCTTCCTGTTGGTCGATTGTGGTTCTCAGTGGGAAGGCCATTATTTCTGCCATGGTTTACAAAGCAGTTCAGGAGAAATCTGTGGCATAAATATTGAAGTATTGTAATAGATAATTCTGTGGGTTTGGACGTGACAGAGCCTTGGCACAAGGCTGGGTTGGCAGCAAGGAGTGAAAAACCCAAACAAAAGCAAGGGGCAGGCTCAGCTTTGGGGTTCTGGTTCAGCCCCACATCCCAATGGGTCCCAATTCCTTGCTCATTTTTTCCTTACAATTCCCATCCTGGAGGAAACACTTGGGGATGAGTAAAAAGAGGGCAGGAAAAACAACAAGCTATGAAAGTGATGGGGAAAGATTGCTCTCCTGCTTCCTCTAAACCAGTAAAATGTCAAGGAAAAACCTTCACACAGATTTTTCCAGTATTTTTCAGTGGCAAATACATTTCCTTGGAGAAATTTCAGGTCATTCTGTGACTAAATAGTGAGTCTGCTTATTATTCTGTCTGCTTCTCCAGGACTTCTGTTTTTTATTATTTTTTTAAGTGAAAACAACTTGAGGACGAGAGAGAGAGAGAAAATCTCTTTGCCACTAAAATCAAACAGCTGCACTTGGCAGAAATTGGAACGGCCTGGGGTGGGGAGGGAAGAAAACTCTTAGTTGGTAATTTTGACTTGTAAAATGCCCGATACGAGGTTGGAGCGTTAAAAGGAAGAGGTTCCGTGGGGCGGGCCGGGTTTGTGGCGCTTTCCCCCCGTGTCCCCTCCTCTCCCGGCAGTTTGGCCCGGCCGGGGCTGCCGCATCTCGCAGCTCCCGCCCGCGCGGCACTGCCGGGGTTAAACCCGGCTCAGCCCCGAGCATCCCCGGGGATGCCGCTCCCGCCGGCCCAGGTGAGACAGGAACGCGCCCAGAGCCCCTCGGCCGGGCGGGGATGGATGGAGAACAACTGCGCCTCTGAAGGGTGACAATGGATCCGCTCCCGGAACCCCTCCCGGGCCGGGCAGGGATGGGGGCCGCTCCTTCTGCAGCGCACAGGGCCGTGCTCAGGGACACCCTGTCCTGTGTGACACCCCCTGAGCCCCCCACGCACCTCCCTGGCTCCCGGAGCCTGGGACAGCTGTGGGCAGCTTCCCCCGGAATTCAGGAAACCCGGGATTGCAGCCCCATCCCAGGGGTTATCCAGGGTGGGGTGGGATGGGTTTTTCTCCTGGATTTGCCCCTCTCTGCTGGGCCTTTGGTCCTTCCCCAGCCCCAAAGTTCTGGTGGGTTCCAGCTCACAGAACACCCTGAGCTGGGAATGTTGGAATAGTGGGAATGTTGGAATAGTGGGAATTATGGAATCCTGCTCCCCGTGTTTGCTGCAGGGTGCTGGGCCTGGGTGGATTTGCCCCTGTAAATTCCCAAGGCTGAGCTGGTTTCAGCTGGGGGCTGGCTGGGAATGGGCACAGCCCTTTTTCACTAAACCCCCCCAAAATGGGGCTGCCCTCCCTGCTGTGGGGTTCCCAACATTTCCCTGGACAGGAGGATGGAGAAGGACATGATGGGGAGAGGCACCTTCACCTGGGCACAGGTTGAAGGAGAATTTCCCTGGGCATGGAGTTCAGTGAGTGCTGAAAGGTTTGGTCCTGAATTTCCTCAGGAATTGGATGATTTCCCACTGATTCCAAAACCAGGGATCTGGCCGCTGACTGCAGGATTTAGGGCCAGAGGGCTCCGTGGCTTGCAAGGTATTTCCCATAACAAAGGAGAAAGCAAAGAAAAGGAAAGGGAGGGAGAAAAAAAAGTGTGGAAAAGAAATGAGGAATGGTGAAATGAAGTTGTGCTCATTCAGCTCTCTCGCGATGCCCAGATCTCTGTCATTAATATTAAGCAATGCCTGACAATAGCACTCTGCATTTTCCAAAAGAATAACTATCAGCCTGGTAAACAAACCTGGGGACGCTCAGAATTCCGCAGGATGGCTCATCTACAGAGGCCTCATGATAAATGTAACAAGGCAACAGCCAGGGAAAAAAATTATTGTAAAAAAAAATTAAAATGTGGAGAATTGACATTTGGAATTGAGCTGGGATGTGCCAGAGCCTCATCAGCAAGGGGGGCACCTGCAGCCCTCCCCAAACCCCAAGCCCAGGCTCATTGATATGCAGTTATTCACGTGTGCAGTAAATTCCAATTATGTTTACAGATGTCTGCTTAACATTTATGGAAAAGGAACCTCAGCATGGCTGAAATATCCTTATAAGGGTTTGGACCAGGCTGCTTTTTTTTTTTTTTTTTTTAACCATCACCAATTTAATTGTATTTTGCAGATTTATGAAAAAAAAACAACAAAAAACTTCCAGCTGAGCTCTCTGATAGAAGGTTTAACATCTAATGCATATATTTGGTTGTATGACCATTTCAGAGCTGTTTTAACTGTAATTTTTTTGTTTTCATATTAACTCAGGAGTTTCATTGATTTTTTTTTTTTTTAATGCACAAAAAAAGCAGCAACGTATCAGGGCAGTGAAAGATGAGCATGTTTTCATGTGGCTTCCTGCTGTAGGTAATTTTTTTCTTTATCTTGGAATTTCTTCCCTGCCCAGGGACTCCTTCACCTGGGCAGAGCCCACACTGAGCACTCCCCTCCAAAGGTGCATTTCCCAGTTCCAGTGGTAATGTGGATTTCCTGATTCTCACAGGAATAAGAAAAATGGGAATTTTCAAGCAATAAGTGGCTTCCCCCTTTCCTGCCCTGGGTCTGGGCTCTGGGAGCAGCTGCCTGGCACAGCCTCGCCCCCTTCCCTGGCATCAGCTGGGTCTCACAGGGGGAGGAAAAGGGCATTTTCTGTTAATTCTAGAATTATAAAACTACTCTATTTCCAAACATTTTTCCTCCTCTTTTCCCCTAAATTCTGAGCACTCATGGATTATTTCAGCTCGTAATCAGCAGCCTGGTTCCACAGGTGTAGGGACAATTTGTGTCCAGATGGGCACCAAGCACTGGCACAGCCCTGGGGTGCCCAAGGCAGGGTCTGGGTGTTTTATTGGCGCTCCTGCTTTTCCTCTCCTGCAGGAAGGGTTTGTTTGAGTGGGCACCTCGTTGGTTGTGTGGGGGAGAGCAGGGATGGAGCTGCTCCTGTGCGCCCCATCTTGGGCACAGAGCTGCTGGCAGAGCCACAGGGGCAGAAACTCCTCCCTTCCTGAGCTCTGGAGCTGCTGCTCTGCCTTTACAGGAGAAGTGATGGCAGGGAATGACCTGGGGGTGGGTTTTTAGGGAGAGCTGGTAGCAGGGAATGACCTTGGGGTGGGTTTTTGAGGAGAGCTGGTAGCAGGGAATGACCTTGGGGTGGGTTTTTGAGGAGAGCTGGTAGCAGGGAATGACCTTGGGGTGGGTTTGGCTCAGTCAGGGAGTGTGCAGGTGATCCATGGCTCAGGGATCCATCAGGGACTCCCACAAAGCCAGGCTGGCATGAGGACAAAGCCCCGTCCCTGAGGTCAGGGGGCCCTTTGGGATGTCCCAGAAGGATGTCAGGATCAGGGCTGTGTGTCCCTGCTCTTGGCACAGCAGGAGTTAATGAGGGATTGCAGAGAGGCAGAGCAGGAAGATGAGGCTGTGGGGAGAGAAACTTATTTGATCTGAGGGCGTATGTGGAATAAATACAGCAGATTCTAAAAAGCAGTTTTGTTTATTAGCACACCCTTAAGGAAATAAATTGTACATCATTAGAAGCAGGCTCCTCAGCAGCCACTGCTGCTGTTATTAATGCATTTATCTCATAACCACACCAGTTTCTCTCAGCCATTCCTTCTGCAACCTTACAGGCTTTACAAATATTGACTAATTACAGCCATGTAGATTTTATTTCCACGACTGGAAAAGCCCCATTGGAAGGGAATTCTGCAGACTCACACTTTCTGAGCCTGAAGTTTCTGTTCTCACGTGTGGGGACATCACCAGCACAGACATCCCAGCTCCTGCTTTTTCTCAAAGGAAATGGTGACATTGCACAGGCAGGAGGAAGGCACTTGGTGAATCTGTTCACCAGGGTTTGGGGAAACAAGGCTTAAGTGTTTGCATGGGAAAATCTCCAGTGCCTTCATGGTGATGCCGGTTTGGGGTGGGTGTTCTGGAGAGAGGAGAGGAGAGGAGCACAGCACCCTGGGGCTGGGCTGGCACGGAGCTCCTGGGGCCTGGAATTTGGTGACATTCTGTGAAGAGCCACAAACATGCCAAGGATAGATTTTTTTACAATGGTGTTTGTTTTTTAAAGTGATTCTGAGTGTGGAGGGTTGGCCCTTGGTAGTGCCAGCGTGCGACTCTGTCCTGTGTGGGGACTCCCCTGGGGCACAGCGTGGGACAGCAGGATCCCCGTGGGGATGGAGCTCAACCCCTGGAAAAATGAGCTGGAACTAGGGAAATTTCACTTTCTAGACCAGAATGATTTGGGTTTTTTCATCCTGAGCACAGCATACTGATGCACCTAGGGAGGGTGGGATGGTGGCTGTGTGTGCCACGTCCCCACCGTGGCATTGAGAGGAGCTGTGTGCAGTCAGCCAGGCCTGGAGCATCACTCAGGGATGAGGGGAAGGAAACAGCAGCTCTGAATGTGCCTGTGGAGGCACCCAGAGCCAGGGGCCCTGCTGGGCTCCACTGCACTGACCCAGCTGCCTGGTCTGGGGTGTTGTGGGGAGAAGGAAGGGCAGAGCCTCCACGGCCCCTCAGATCCTTTAAAATAGAAAATCATATAAATAGGGCATGATCTAGCACTGTACCAAATGACAGAATCTATAGATAGCAGATTAGTCAGGACTGAGCTGGCAGGCACAAACACAGCCAGGAGCATTCAGTGTCCCCTGGGAGGGGGGCCTGGGGCAGGTGAGGTACCTGAGGTACCTGGCCCAGGTGATGCTGAGCCCAGCTCTGCCCCTGCATCTGCATTTTTCTGGCACAGTCCTGTCTGTTGGCATTTCAGTTATTTTTCCCAAACGTTCTGCGTGACAGTGATGTCAGCACCAAAAGCTGACATTGTGCTGATGACAAAAACCCCTCCGTGTGGAGAATGCTCTTCTGCAGTTGTTGAGGAGGAGTGTGATGCAGCAGCCCTCCTTCCTGACGGGCACAGAGGGCAGTGCCAGGGCTGGGCGCTGGGTGTGCTCCGTTCTCAGCAGCAGGAGCTGATCCTGGTGGGAAGGGAGGCTCTGCCCACTCTCAGAAAGAGCTGAAACGAGGAATCCGGCCCGGGTCACGCAGCAGGTCAGCGGCAGGAGCAGAGGGAGAGCTCCGGGCTCCCCCTTCCCTCCGGCCCTGCCGAGGAGCCGCGGGATCCGCCCGCGTTCAGAGAGGGGAGATTGACTCTCACTCCCTGGGAAGTTCAGCCGCTGTGAAATTGGTAAATTATACAGGCCCACAGAACTTAGAAAAACAATATAATCCTGGGGGTACTGAAATAATTAATTTCCTAATCAAGTACACCTTGCTTTTTTTTTGTTGTTGTTTTTTAATTTGCAAATAGCACTCCGGTGTTATTCCCCGTTTCAGCCACGCCAAGGAAGGAATCTCCTGGGCAGCAGAGCCAGAGGGGCCCGAGGCAGGGGTGAGTCCCCCCAGGGGCTGCGGGCACCGGGGAGAAGCGGCCTCGGCACCGCCGGACCCCAGCGAGGGCCGGGCGATGCTTTTGGGGGAGGTTTTGCCGTGCTCTGGATCCAGCCCAGGACCAGGGAGAGAAGAGCCGGAGCCGCAGGGCTCCCGCCGGGGTTTGTGCTGGGCTCTCTCCTGCTCTCGCTGCACCCTTGTTTGCTTTAAATCACTTCAAATGCGGAGGCTGTCAGACAAGACAATTAACATGGGGAAGGGGGAAAGTATTACCATCCATTATTTGCCATAACATGAATTTAAGCCAGGAAGTCAAATGATAAAATATGTGGTGAAAAGTGTTGGTGGTGGGAGTGCCTAAATGAGTAATAGCCCTGGGCTTCTGAGCCTTGAACTTAACGTGCTAAGTAAATCCCCGAGGTCAAAAAGTATGAAAATTGTTGCAGCTTGGGGAGATATATTTTAACTTTGGAAAAGGTCCGTGTAGATCCGCTGCGGGGTCGGGGAGGCAGAGGCCGAGCAGCCGCAGCTCCGGGAGTTGGACCGATGGTCAGGGGATGGGTGCTTGTGTTTTTTGGGGGAAAAAACAGAGAATGAAATATTGCAATGAAATCAGGCGAGGAGCTTGCGGGGCGGGATGAGCCGGGAGCGCTTTGTGCCGCCGGCAGCGGTGATGGGAGAGCGGCTGCACCCCCGGGATCCCGGCGGCACCGAACCGAACCGGGCCGGGATCCCGCCCCGCTCCGCTCCAACTCTTCCCCTTTAAAACTCCTGCTGCCGCTCGCGCTGACCATGCGGCCGGATTTATGGAGAGAGATGTTTTAGCAGAATCCCCCCGAGTCCCCCATCAGCCCTAAATCCCCAGCCCGCGCTCCCCGGGAGCCCTCCTGACACAGAGCATGCCAAAACAGCTTCGTTTTGCCTATGCATTAGCAATCTATTTTACCTTTTTGACATCTCTCACACATAAAACCGTAAGAGAGAAATAAAATATCTGTCTCTGGGCGAAAATAAAGCTTTGCCTCCCTCCTGATCTATAGGATATAAAATAAAGCCATGGCTTTGATAGTGGCTTTTCCTTAGACCGGAGTTGCTTTTGCACACACGGAGACAATGAAGATGGATGAGCCGGGAGCGGTGCATCCTCCGGGGGTTCGCTTCACCCTCTTTTTTTATAGCCCCCCCCTCGCCCCCTCTACCTCTCCACTTTTCTTTCTTTTCTCTTTTATTCGCCTTTTATCCGCCCTTCACCGAGTGGAGGATCCCGCTCGGCTGTCCCGCAGCCGGGCTCGGCCCCGGCCCCGCTCCCAGCCGGGCTCGGGGACAGCCCCGGGCCCGTCCCGGCCACCCCGGGCCCTTCCCGGCCACTTTCCCGTCAGTCAGAGGCAGAGCCGCGCTCCTCGGGTTTGTAATTATTTATTAACCGTATTTCCCATAAACAATGCATGAGCTCGGAGTGTAAGCGACAACATTTAGCGACGTGGGCAGAAACCCGGGAGGGCTAATCAGGGGGCTGGGGGGCAGGAAAATAAATAAGGAAAAGGAAAATAAATAGAAAAAAAAAATTAAAGGAAAGGGAAAGGCGAGCGGAGCCGGGTGGTGACAGTGTGGTGGTGTTTACCCTCAGCATCGACCCGAGTGTGGCAGGATAAACTGGGACCTTCTAATACATAATTTAAAGATCTTTTTCCTCTTCTTTTTTTTTTTTTTCCAAGCTCTTTTAAAACAAACCTGGGGATGGATCCCGTCCAGCCGCGGGGTTTATGGTGCGGGGATGTTCTGAAGGCTTAATTACATCTTAACTTCAATATTTGGCCAGAGCATTAACCGCATATATATTTAATCAGGCGGAGGCGCTCTTTCTGCGGGGGAAGGTGCTGGGGACGGGGGGGAGGTGGGACCCCCACACCGGGAGAGGCCCCCGCCCCGTCCCGAGCTGCCCCGGGCGCGGAGGGGTCGGAACGGGAGCTCGGGGCCGCCCCCGCCCCGTCGGGGACCCCGCCGGGCCCCGGCCCCGAGCCCGCGCACGGTGCGGGAGAAAGGTTCAAAAGGAGGGAAAAAAGAAAATCAAATTTAAAATGAATGGGAAAAGAGGGGAAACTCAGCGCTGTCGGGGATGGATGTCGGTGAAAGCGTCTGCCGGTGCGTGGGAGGGAAGTTTTTGCCCGGCTGGGAATGCGGGGATGCTCCACAAGGAACCGCGGTGGGGGCTCGGGGCTTGTGCAGCACCGGCACCCGTAAAGGAGAGAGAAATCCCATTACTGAGCGCAGCGGTGGCGAAAGGGGGTGGTAAACAGGGTGATGGTTAACTAAAAAGATGGGAACGACACCCATAAAATGCAAATTTAAACTCGCCTGAAAGGGACTTGTTTTTTTTCTTCGGTATTAGATTTAAAATGAATTTGAGTTTGGGTTTGTTTGGCGGTTTTGTTTGGGTTTTTTTTTACTCTTTTTTTTTTACCTCTCTCTTTATTTGGGTCTCTTTCACCAGTCACTATTTTACTTACACTCTCTATTTTTTTTAATTTTTTTTTTCCTCTTGTAATTTCCATCCTCAAAAGAAAAAAAAAATCCCTTTTTAAAACATCTGCCGATTTCTCCCTTTCCTTTCTTTCTTTTCTTTTTTACTCTCTTAATGTCCCTCCTTTCCAGCACCGGAGCCGGCCGGGGTTGCTCTGGAGCATCCCGGCCGCTCCCCGCGGGGCTCGGGCTGGGGCACCGACCCGGGAAGGGGCCTGGGCGAATTGCAAAACGGAGTGAAAACCAAAAACTGCCCCGTGCCCTGCAGCCGGCCCTGCGAGGGGGCGGCACACGGGGGTTCCCCCCTCGGGCTCCGGGCGTGCCGGGGTTGCAGGAGCCGGGGCAGCCCGCGGATGCCGGGGTTGATTTTCGGATCTGCTGGAGACAAGCGCGGGCGGTTCGGCCTCTCAAACGCCTGCTCGGGGTCGGGATCCCCGCCGGGGGTGAGGCGGAGGGGACACCCCGCGGTCCCCTCCGGTCCCGAGCGGGGCTCGGGGGGTTCGGGCGGACAGAGCCTCCCCCCCCCCCCGGGAAGCGCAGCGGAGCGAGGGGACCCCGGAGCCCGCGGGGAGGGGCTGGGCACGGCCTGAGCCCCCCGGCAGCGGGGGGAGAACCAGATGCTTTCGCTAACGCCTGGGAAAGGAGAAAAAAAAAAATCGCTGTGAAAAACTGGTGCTTGATGGACGCGAGATGCTCACCGCCTTCCCCTCATTCATCCCCAGCGACACATGGCACCGGGGCCGCGGCAGCGCTCCCCTGACGGCACCCGCAGCTGTCGCTTCCCGGGCATGAGAAGCGCCCATGTGCGGGCACCGGGCGGGGCGGGCCCGGCTCCGTTGACCCCCGGCAGCTGCGCGGGGAGCCCCAGTGCGCGCCCCGACGGGGCCGAGGGTGACAGCGGGACCCGGCCCGGGGCTTTTCAACACCCGCGGGAGCTCCGAGGCCATGGCTCGGCCCAGGACAGCCCCGGCACCGCCTCTCCCGGCCCGGGCACGCTCTGCATCCTGCGCCCCGCGTGGAGCGCGTTTGCTGCCTTCCTTTTTCTTTCTGTCTTCCAATTTATGCCTTCCCGCTTTTTTTTTTTTTTTTTAATTTTTTCCCCCTCTCAAGGACGAGGAAAACGGACGTGAAAGAGAGCGAGGGCGGTAGGTCCAGGCGGGGGATGCTGCGGGCTCCGGGGCGAGCCTCCGCCATGCCCGCGCCCGGCCGCGGCTCTCGGTGGTGCGAGCACCCCCGGGCGCGCTCGGTCCCTTCCATGCCCGGGCTCAGCCCGCTGGGACGGGGAGAGGGGCGGGCTCCGGGGCCGGGAGGGGCCGGGGCCAGGCGGTGACGCCTCCCCGGAGCGGCGGCTCCCGACGGGCAGCAAAGCGCGAAGGGAAGAGAAACCTCGTCCGCACCGCCCCGGTACCGACCGGCCCCTGGAAGGTAAAAGCGAATTAATGTTTATTTACCAAAAAAAAAGAGAAAAAATAAAGGTACACGGCGATGGCCGGTGCTGCTCGGCCCCGGACGAGCGCCGGTAACGGAACTACGGCGAAGTTAGCGGCGCCTCCGCTGTGCCCTCGGCGGTCGGGTGGCCCCGGGCCCGCCGCCCCCTCCCCACCGGGGCTGCCCCGCCGGAGCGTCCCGGGCCGCGCTCCCGGCCCCGCCGCACCGCTCCGCCCGGGAAAAGCGGCCCGCCCCGGGCTCCTGCTGGACTCCGCGCCCCGCGGACACCTCGCGCCCTCGGGGAACCCACGGCCAAGCGGGATCTCGTTTGTCGCCGGTGCCAGCGAGGCGCTCCGCCGGCCGGCGGCGGCACCGGGTCTCTCTAACGGCTCCGTGACCCCGCGGGGGTGCCAGACCCCACCGAGCGGCCGCGGCTCCTCGTGCGCACCGTGCCCGCGTCCGTGCCCCCTCACACCTACCGCAGCATCGCGCTCGGCGGGCCGGGCCGGCCGTCGGCGGGGCGGTCGGTCGGTGCGTCTGTCGGTGTGTCTGTCGGTCGGTCGGTGTGTCGGTCGGTGCGTCGGTCGCTCGGCGGGCCGGCGGGCGGAGGCGGCGGTGGCGCCCCGGCGGCTCTATAAAGGGGCGCGGACGCCCCGTCCGGCGGCGGCGCGGCGGGCGCGGGGGGGCGGCGTTGGCGGCGCGGATTGGCCGCGGCGGGCGGTGACGTGGGCGCGCGGTCCATAAGGCTGCGGCGGCGGCGGCGCCGGGACCATGCAGAGCCCCTGCGCGGCCGGACGGCGGGGCCGCCCCTCTGCCCCGCGCCCTCCGCCCGGCCCGGCCCGCCCGCCCCGGGCCCTGCGCTCCGCCACCGCCGGGCCATGCCACGCCGGGGACACGGGCGGCCGCCGCGGGTAGCGATGCGCGCGGGTAGGTAGGACGGACGGACGGACTGACGGACGGACGGACAGACCCGGGCGCGACGGTGCCGCCGAGACGTCGAGGGAGAGAGAACGAGAAAAGAGAGAGAGAGAGAGAGAGAGAGAGAGAGAAGGAGAGCGAGCGGCGGAGCGAGGAGCGGCGGAGCGTGTCCCCGTCCCCGCGTGTCCCCATCCCCGCGTCAGGACGCGCAGGGCGATGTCGCCGCGGCAGCAGCCACAGCCCGTGTGACCGCCACCGCCTCTCCATGTCCCGGCTCGTTATTTATTATTATTGTTGTTGTTGTTGTTGTTGTTATTATATTTTTCCTCCTTTGATTTCTCATTGGGAAAAGCACTTTGACTCCTGACTGCTCTACCTCAGACCTTAGAAAAACTCATCACGCTCGCTTTTTGGCGGTTTTATTTTTAATTTTTTTAATTTTTATTTTTCTGAGCGCCGATTTTATAGCCGTAATTGTTTTATTGTTACTATTATTATTACTATTATTATTATTATTATTATTATCCGTGTGGTTGGTAGCGGCCGGGATCCTGCGGCTGTGTCGAAGCGCTGGGCAGTGGGGGGTTCTCCTGTGTACCCCTTCTAGGACACTCGAACGAAGATTTTTCTTCTTCCTCCCTTTCTTTTTATCCTTCTTCACTTCTCCAAGGCTTTTAAAAGATACGTACACAAAAACAAGAAAAAGAAAGAAAGAAAACAAAACAAAACCAAACCTTCGCCGGTGTTGTCGTCTTTCTAAAAAAAAAAAATTGTTTTTATTTTTTTTTTTTCCTTGATACCTGGGAAACCGCTGCCCCCCTCAGAACTAACCAAAGACAATGGTTCACTGTGCAGGCTGCAAAAGGCCGATCTTGGACCGGTTTTTGTTGAATGTACTGGACAGGGCTTGGCATGTGAAGTGTGTTCAGTGCTGTGAATGTAAATGCAATTTGACAGAGAAATGCTTTTCGCGAGAAGGCAAGCTTTACTGCAAAAACGACTTCTTTCGGTGAGTACCGGCCTCCGCCTGCCCCCGCCGCTCCTCTCCGTTCGTTTTTCGCCTCCATTTTTTCCCTTTATTTTTGTTGTTTCCCCCGTTGTCAGCGGGACCCACAAGCGCCTCTTCCCTCCCCGTGACACGCGAGCATCTCAAACCGCGGCTGCTTCTCCCGGTGATCTCGGGCAGGGGACGGGCGGGGGTCGGGCCCGTTGATGCCGCCGCTCTCCGCGTCCCCCGGCCGAGCTCGAGTTGCCCAAAGTTCCCTCCCAACTATCGACCGGAGCTGCGGGCCGGGCCCGGGCCGGGGGAGCGCGGGCACCGTCCCGGGCCCGGTGCGGCGGAGCGGGGGTGACCGGGCCGTGAGCCCGGCGTTGTTCCCGGTGCCGCCCGGCGGGGAAGGCGCGGTGCGGGAGCATCCCGTGCACCGGAGCCAGGCCGGCCCGAGGGCAGCGAGCCTCCGCCGCTGGCTGGATGGATGGATGGATGGATGGATGGATGGATGGATGGATGGATGGATGGATGGATGGATGGATGGATGGATGGATGGATGGAGAGGGAAGCGGTGACCGACGCTCGCTCGCCGCCGCTCTCCCCGCGCGTCCCGGCCCGCTGCGGCGCCGGCATCAATCCCGGCTCGGAGCGGCCGCCGGTACCGCTGCCCGCCGGGCCCCACCGCCGCACACCGGCGATAAGGGCAAGGGCCGGGGAGGCCGTACAGCGGCACAACGCCCGGCCCGGCCCGGCGGAACGCGGCCCCGAGCGCCGCCGCCGCTTCTCCCTGGGCACGGGGACGGGCACTGCTCCGAGCTCCATCGCTTCTCCCTGGGCACGGGGACGGGCACTGCTCCGAGCTCCATCGCTTCTCCCTGGGCACGGGGACGGGCACTGCTCCGAGCTCCATCGCTTCTCCCCGGGCACGGGCCCGGCACTGCTCCGGTCCCGCTTCCCAGAGCCCCGCGGGGCACGGGAGGCCTCCGGCCGCGGTGCGGGTCCGGCCCCGCCGTCCCCCGGCTCTCCGCTCCGGCCGCAGCGCCACCGAGGCCGGTACGGACGGACAGAACGAGGGGGATTCCTGCGGGCTGATTGTCAGAGCGCCCTTCGTGCGGGTGTGGGGGCGCGGGGACACCCGGGCAGCGCAGCCTCGGCGTTCGGCGATGCCGAGCGCTGCCCAGGCCGGGTTTGATTTTTATTTTGAAAAGCGGCGATATCGGGGAGAGAGAGCGCTTTGCGGGGATGCCGTATTTGGTTCAATGCCGTTTTCCGTGGCCGAGCAGGGTGTGTGGAGGCCGCGGTCGGGGCCCCGTTGCCGGGCGCTGCTGACCGCGGCCCGGCCTCTCCCCGCAGGTGTTTCGGGACCAAGTGCGCGGGCTGTGCCCAGGGCATCTCCCCCAGCGACCTGGTCCGCAGGGCGCGGAGCAAAGTGTTCCACTTGAACTGTTTTACGTGTATGATGTGTAACAAGCAACTCTCCACCGGCGAGGAGCTCTACATCATAGACGAGAACAAGTTTGTCTGCAAAGAAGATTACCTAAATAACAGCAATACTGCCAAAGAAAACAGCCTGCATTCAGGTGAGGAGCGCGGCGGGGGCGATGAAGGCGGGGATGCGCTCAGCACCGGCTGCTCCTTGGGATGAGACGCTCCTCTCCTTCTTCCTTCTCTTCTTTCTTCTGTCTTCTCCTTTCTGCTCTTCCTCCTTTCTCTCTTATCCCTTGTCTTCCTCCTCTCTCTTCTCCCTTCACTCTCCCTTTCTTTTCGTCTCCTTCTTGTCTCCCTTTTATTTTTCTTCTTCTCCCCTTTTTCGTTTCCCTCCTTTTCCCTCTCCCCCGGTCCTACCGCGGCCCGTCCCTCGCGGTCGGTGTTTCCCCCCGGCTGAGCGTGACCCGGGTTTGTTCTCCCCAGCCACCACCGGCAGTGACCCCAGCCTGTCCCCCGACTCTCAAGACCCCTCCCAGGACGACGCCAAGGACTCGGAAAGCGCCAACGTGTCCGACAAGGAGACGGGGAGCAACGAAAACGACGACCAGAACCTGGGGGCCAAGCGGCGGGGACCCCGCACCACCATCAAAGCCAAACAGCTAGAGACTCTGAAAGCCGCCTTCGCGGCCACCCCAAAACCCACCCGGCACATCAGGGAGCAGCTGGCACAGGAGACCGGCCTCAACATGCGGGTCATCCAGGTACCGCCGCCTCCGGGCACCGGGCACGGCTCCGAGGGATGCGGGGGCGAGCAGGGGCCGGTGCCCGGCACCCTCCGCACTGCGGGGCCCGGGGAAGCCCCGCCGGCCTTTGAAATCGTTATTACCGAGGCGTCCCGGTGCTTCCCGGGGCTTCCCGGTCCCGGTCGGCAGGGACGGAGCCGCGGCTTTACCCGCAGAAATCCTAAAGAAGCTGCAAACAGTATCGAAATTAATAACCAGAAATGTGAGGGGTTAATGGGTAAATAAGAATGACAACGCGCTGGAATTATTAAAAGGTTTATAAACCCGCAGCGCTGGGGTAATGGGGGGTTAAAGGACCATTAAAGACGAGGTTAGGTTGGAGAGGCTCAGTGTGAGGGTAATTAGCAGTAATCTTGTCAGGGTAATAAGAATTAACTCAATCATTCTTGACCTGCAGTCGGTGGGGAGCGGGGCCGCCGTCACGCGTGGGTTCGGCCGCGCTTGGAGCGCGGCTCGGTGCGCACCGGGCACAGACCGGGAAAGGGAAAAGCGCAGCCCCGGGATGGGGATGGAGATGGGGATGGAGGGGAAGGGAGAGCGCGATCCCTCTCGGGCTCCCGGGAGCGGGACCCGCGGCTCCCGTGACCGGCGTCTCTCCCGCCGCCCTGCCAGGTGTGGTTCCAGAACCGGCGCTCCAAGGAGCGGCGGATGAAGCAGCTGAGCGCGCTGGGCGCCCGGCGACACGCGTTCTTCCGCAGCCCGCGCAGGATGCGGCCGCTCGTGGACCGGCTGGAGCCCGGCGAGCTCATCCCCAACGGGCCCTTCTCCTTCTACGGAGGTGGGTACCGCTGCCCCGCGCTGCCTCTCTCCGTGCCGGCCTCTGGCCGCGCTGCCGGCGCGATCCCGGCGCTCTCCCGCTGTTCCCCCGGTGCTTTCGGGAGCGCCGCTTTGTGTCGGTGGCCCCGCTGCTCGGCGGGAAGGGGGAGCCCGGCCAGCCCGGTCACTCGTTTCCCCTCGGGTTCGTGGGTGACACCCCGAGCCCCCCCGGCCGCGCCGTCCCCGCTCGGGTACCTGCCCGCCTGTTACCGTCCCTCTCTCTCTCTTTGTCCGCCAGATTACCAGAGCGAGTATTACGGCCCTGGAAGCAATTACGATTTCTTCCCGCAAGGACCGCCTTCGTCTCAAGCGCAGACCCCCGTGGATCTCCCGTTCGTGCCCTCCTCGGGGCCGTCAGGGACCCCGCTTGGGGCCATGGACCACCCCCTGCCCGGACATCACCCCTCGAGTGAGGCTCAGCGCTTCACTGACATCATGTCGCACCCCCCGGGAGACTCGCCCAGCCCCGAACCCAACCTGCCCGGGTCCTTGCACTCCATGTCCGCAGAAGTTTTTGGCCCCAGCCCCCCATTTTCGTCGATATCCGTCAACGGTGGTGCTAACTACGGCAATCACTTGTCCCACCCTCCAGAGATGAACGAAGCGGCTGTGTGGTAGCTTTAAACAAACTGGGTCTAAGTAAGTGATGATCATCTAGTCTGCTTATTGTTATGGTGTACAGAAATGAATTCATATAACATCTCTCCCGCCCTAAGACAATTTTACCTTGGGAACGAACTGAATCCCATCGCTCCAAGGCAAGCTTTGCTCTAGACCAGGACAATCTCCATGTTATGGTTGTATCAAACAAGCAAGGGGACTTTTTTGTACCATTGACAAAGAAACTGGGGAAGCTGTACAGTAAAAGTGCTGCCATTCCGTAGGATGGCTAAGTTTGATTACCCTGTTGGATGTCATCCTAAGAGCCACAATCCTTAGAAACTTCTCGTTAAAAAAAAAAAAATTAAAAAATAATTGAATGAAGGAGAGGTCAAAGAAAAGGGGAAAAAAAAGCTTCAAGAACTCTCTATAGCGTTCCTGGTTAAGGATGGTTCTGGCATTATGAATCTGTTTGTTCATTTTTGTCTCTCAGAAAGTTCGACAACAAGAAACTCTTTTTAGCTTCAGCCATTTCAGCCTGCTGACGATCAGGTGGGACAACTTTTCCTTTTTCCTTTCTTGTTTTCTTTTCTGTTTTGTTTCGGTTGTTTTGGTTTGTTTTTTGTTTGGTTTTTGTTTGTTTTTTTTTTCAAAAATAGCAAATACTAAATGTTAAGCCCTCAGCACCAACTCTTCTACCTTCACAAAGCTACACGTACAAAACCTCCTCATCATAGCAAAGGTCACCACCCAGACCTCTAACGAAAATGACTTGAAAAAACAAACAAACAAACAAAAAGTATTCTACCTTCACAGAGAGAGAAAAGCTAAACAAAAAGACTCTATTGAACTAAAAACAGTCAACTGTTTACGTCTAATGTTAAATTCAGGAGCTCAATGTTTTACTAATAAATCCTGTTTTAGAAAAACCTCTTGTTCAAAAGCAAAAGATTTTGAGCAGCCAACCAAAATAGTTCATTTTCTTTTCTGTAGATGTTCTAACAGATTGCAGGGCTTGTGGTTCACTGTGCTAGTTTGTAAAAGGTGTTGTTTACAGAAGGCAAAGAAAAAAGAAACCCACAAAACCCAGACAGTTGCCAAATAAAGTAAATATATAGCACAAATACTGTAAGGTGCTTTGCACCAGCAACCCGAGAAGGTGTTTAAAAAGTGTTACAAGGTTAAAAAGAAAAAAAAAAAAGACAAACAAACATCTTTGCTAATTTTTAGTCCTGTTGAACATTCATGGAATTGTTAATATGACTTATATAGACCCACACAGGTTTTATTTTTGTGTCTTTAAAATAAAAGTCCAAAATATTTAAATTTTATGGTCAAATATGCAGTCAACAGCTGCTACTTTTTTCTTTATATATTAAATTTCTCATATGTCTTTTATTGTTCTAATGAACCTAAGCTTGTGTGACCTCCAGTGCATATTAGACCATTCACTGTATGAAAGAAAACATGTTGGATAAAATTTGTGCGTTTTTAATAAAATTAGAAAATCTGATGTTTAGATAACTTGTGTTTCATTTGATGTTTTAAGCAATTTTTGGAAATTGATTCTCCTGAGTAAAATAGCCCTGAGAAGGAATGCTCCACTCTGCTGCTAATCCTGGGCAGCTCTTTGGCTCTGGTGGAACTCTAAGCCCTGGTGTCGATGCAGACAGCGGCCAGAGGCAGCTCCAGCCTTTCTTTCCATCTCCAGCCTCAGTTGTTGAAGTCCAAATACCCTGTTCCACGGCATTTTAAATTTTAAAATTCAGAAAGAATCCAATTATTCAATATCTTCAGTTATTCGTGCTCTTTGCTAAGAGAGAACGTTCGAAATGCTGATTTTATGCATAAACAAAAATGTGTTGAAAATGTAAAACGCTTGCAAAGATACGGTTTGCAATTGATCCACTTTTAGTTAATTCTCTGAAGGTAATTTTGGGGTTTTTTTCTCCTAATTGGGCAGTTTGGACACAGCATAGCCTCCATGTCCTGACAGTAATTTGAATCCTTTTTTCTTAGAGCTGAGGCAGAGTCAATGCTTTGGCGGCGTTTGCTCGTTCTGAAGTTCTCTGAAGGGCACTGGGGGAGAATATTTTGCTTTGCCCTCGATGCAGCCTCATTCTCTTGGATAAAAAATGAAACAAAAAAATCCTGGAGCCTTGCAAAATGCCAAATTTCACGTTTTAATTATCAAGCGTGGCAGGACCGTGAATATTCAGTTCTTCAAAAGCAAAATTCCCGCTGATTCCGAGAGGAGCTGGAGCTGTGCTGGGGACAAAGAGTCAGGTTGGGTTCTGCAGAGCCTCTGGTTTGAATGTTCCACCTGCTGGGTTAAAGGAAAGGGACGAGCTGGGATTGCATCTCCTCCTTCCTCTCCACGCGCCGGGGCTTGGGCTGCCTTCGCTTCCTTTGATGCAGACACAGAATTTTATGGTAAACCCCAGACTTCCCCATTCCCATCATTTCTCTCTTCGGACTGGGGGTGGGAAAAGAACCAACTCCAAATGCTTTTGAGTTGTATAGTTTGTAATTTTCAATGGTGATTTTTGATTTTGTTCAATACCTAATTTCTATGCCCAGCAGAGGGGCCACCTAGATGAAGCAATAGTTCACTTTAAACACAAAATGTCTTATATAATAACAATATAAAGATAAAAAACTATCTGCAAGGGATCTGTTAGTGTTTCTAAAAAAATAATTCATGCTTTATTAAATACAGGGGAGACTTCTTAAACTCCTGGACTCCGTGTCTAACTCATTTGTTTGTCTTTTGTGCTATTGCCATGTTTTGTTGCTCTGGTTTGCATTTATATAAGCAGAGGAATGGGTGATTTATTTATTCCAAACTTCTACTTATCTGGGAAAGATAAATATTGCTGTTTGTGCTGCTGGGCTGGGCTGCTGCTTTACTGTTGAATCAATGATTTTAAATGAGGACTTCACCAAATAGGTTTGTGCTGCAGGAAATTCTGAGGGGTTCTTCCCTTTCTTTCTTTCTTTCTTTCTCTCTCCCTCGGTCCTTGTACAGTTTATTCTGTGTTCATTCGGGCAGTGACAAGGCTCGGTTTAGGGCCAGTGTTAGGCTCGGTTTAGGTCAGTTTAGGCTGTAAAAAGGAGGGTTTGTCGTTTTGTGATGCTCCCATCGCTTCCTCGGGGCTGTGCTGGGTTTGGGGGAGCCCAGGAGCCGTTCCCATGGCCGAGGCCGAGCCCCAGCCCGTGGAGATTGGAATTCTGCTCTCCTCAGAGCGAGCTCGGTGCGTCTGAAGCCCCTAATCCAGCAACAATTGCACAGTCAAACTCCTTTTGAAGGCATTGTCGCGTTGGGCTCTTGTAAGTCCTTGTTTACAAGAGCATTTCCATTGACTCCAGCGGCGTTCCCTGGGTGGGTGGGTGGAGGGATGGATGGATGGATGGATGGATGGATGGATGGATGGATGGATGGATGGATGGATGGATGGATGGATGGATGGATGGATGGGAGAAGGGCCTGGGGCCATCCCAGGGTCCTGCACTGTCTCTGCCGTGCAGAGCCCGGCTCTGTGTCCGTGCAAGGCCTCCCCAGGAGCCCTTTGGGCAGTAACTGCTCTCTTTTGGTCTCTCCTGCTGCCTGAGGTGCCCTCGGGGCTGTGTCCCAGCCGAGGGCAGAGCTGGCACTGCCCCTGCCCTGCCTGAGCTGAAGATCCGTGCACAGCCCCTGTGAGAGCTGCTCCAGCCCCGGGAGAAGGGCCCCGGCACCTGCTGTGAGTACTGTCCACGTGGGGCTGCTCTCTGCGAGGGGACCTTGCAGGGTGACCAAAGTCTGTCAAATGCTGCGAGTTTCCAGCAGCCAAAGCTCTGCTTTTGGCCCAGATGTCCCACAGTGTCCCCACCGAGGCTCCTCTCTGCCCACTCCCTCCCTCCCCGGGCGCTGCTGGGATCTGTTTGCTTGGGCATGGAAAGAGATTTGGGAAGATCTGTATCCCAGGAGTAAGGACATACTTAAATGATGATTTGTAGATAAATTATTTGTAATATTTTGATGTCTGTACCCAGGTGCTGAGCGTTGGGCACAGGATACAAATTGATAAATAAATATCATTTTAAACTATCAGTGGTGATTGACATACTTTTGCCATCCTGAGAAGTGGCAGATATTGCAGTGTCCTTTCAGGAGTGGTTCCTTTTGCTGTAGTCTGGATTTGTATCTTGAATATCTGTGTTGTCTTTAAGTTTTGCATGTTTTTACAATATGAAACTGAAGCATTTGCAATCCCCCTTTCTGTTCCTACCCCTAATAGATAAATTCACATCTACTAAGTTTAAACAATTGATTCAAATCCTCCTATGCTGGTGAGCTGGGAACAAGGAATTGTGATGCTGGAGCAGGTTTTGGGAGATCCTTTCTTTGTCTCTGCCATGGCACTGGGGTGCTCAGCATTCCTCATGCCAACAAAACACCCATGAAGTTATCAATGAAATTAGTGTGTCCATTTAAATATATTTTGATTACAAATCTGGGATTTGTTTATTTGTTTATAGTACTTGTGGTGGGCTCGTGCTTGGAAAGCAGAGTTTGATGTGAGAGTTGTTCACTCATTAAATGCAGAATTGTAACGCAGGAATTGGAGAGGAAACGTGGCCTTGTGGTGAGGTGGCCTCCAAATTCCCCGCTCCACGTCCCTGGGGTTGCTGGAACCGTGGCTGTGGGATATTCTTGGGGTGTTCTTGGGGTGTTCTCAGGGTGTCCCTGCAGGGCTGTTCCCGTTGGCACACGGGATCACAGTTGCTGTTTTTGTTGGCATCTCGTGGTTTTGTTGTGGGAACATCCCTTGGTGACCCTGCTGGGACACGGCTGTGACTGGGCTCTCTTACAGCTCCTGCTCCAGGGTGGCACCAAACCCAGGGACAGCCCTGCACTGCTCACAGCTTGGGAAATCTAAGAATTAGGGGCATTTTTGCTGCTGGGTTTTACTCCAAGCTCCCTCCCGAGGAATCTGACCCTGCTCGGGCTGCTGGGATCCCTCGTGGCTGGGAGGAAATCCTTGGGCCAGGTCTGCAGGGCAGGGCTGGGCTGTCCAGGGTGCCTGGGCAGGCTGACAATTGTGGCACAGCACAGAACCAGGGCTGGAAAAGCTCAGAGCCGAGTGAGAGGAACTCCCAGGGGCTGTGGGGGATTTCTGGGAGTGAAGCCCGTGGGAGAGGCTGCCTCACACACTGCCCTGGTGCCTGTCTGTGCACAGGAGAGCACACGGGTGGCTTGCTTGAAAATCAGACATTTTGCTCCTTCTAAAACCAGTTTTTGTCTAGTTTTTAAATTGCCTTTGGGTGGCCTTTAAAATTCTTATCTGCTGTAAGGATCTTTGGGCTGTGCATCTCTTCAGACACACTCTGTTCCTTCTATTTTTCAATGTAGGAACCATTAAGGGTTGATAAAATCTTTAAAGCAATTGTGTTTTTTGAATGAGGGATGGGTTAGGAATAGCAGAAGTACTCAAGTAAATAAAAGCACAGAAGAAAAATACTAATAAATATTTATAAGGAGAGGTTTTTTTATGTACATAATCTAAATTTTATGTAATTTGTTTTAGCGGATGGGGTTTGCTTGTGTTCTTTTCTGTTTCTCCCCAGTTCTTTTCACTTCTTTTTTCTCTCCTTTTCACGGATAAATTGTGTTGCTGGTTTAAAAAGAAAATTTTAACTGAACTAGCATGACTGAAACGATAAAGGTCAGTTTGGAGAAGGACATTTGCTCGCCCAAGCGTTGGCAAGATCAGCC
The DNA here is from genome assembly GCF_037042795.1 of Molothrus aeneus. Lineage (NCBI taxonomy): Eukaryota > Metazoa > Chordata > Aves > Passeriformes > Icteridae > Molothrus > Molothrus aeneus. The sequence continues at coordinate 9,943,107 of NC_089665.1, forward strand.
CCAGCTCGTGGCTATTTTTGGCCAGCACAAGGCCCTCTGTATATGGGTCAAATTTCGCTGTTGATGAAGTCAGTCAATGAAATTCAGCGACTCCAGGGTGGGTAATTCCCGTGGATCTGTGGGAATGCCGTTGGAATGGGCTCCTCAGCCCCTGTGGTCCCTCCTGGCAGTGCCCGAGGGGCTCCGCGCCTCCACCCCGGCCCATTCCTGTGCTCTGGTCAAGGAATGGCTCTGAAAGGTGGACTCATATTAACAACCTGTAACTGTACAGCCATGCAGGAGGATGTGCAGCCCTTCCCTGCCAGCGCTTCCATCTCATCTGACAATTTCCCAAAAGCTCCACGGGCGCGGCAGCGAGAGACGCTGAGTGGGAGAAATTGGAAGCTGTTTATACAGCCCAGCCTCTTCCACCTTCCCTTGTTTATCTGCTCTGTGTTCAGGTTATTCCCATCCTAGCAAACAGGCATGTGAATAAAAAAGTAAAATTAAGAGGGAAAATGCCAAGGAGATGATGTCAGTGAGGTTGATGGAGTTTCTAAACAGGCCAAGGGTTCCTCTGAACCGACCGTGAGGCATAAAAAGCCTTTCACGAGCACCTTCAATGAAAATGTATCGATACAGTTTTTGTACAAATATTCCCCTGCTCTATTCTGAGTCCCAGGCACGGCAGCATGGTTGGAGGGCATGTGAACCAGAAATTAAAACCCAGCCCTGGAGTCTGATTTAATTACCCTGCTAAGTGAAAGGCAGAGGAGAGAGAATAAACAGCGGCAAAGGCGACTCTGTGGGTGAAATATTTTAACAATCCCCGACTTTCACGGGCTGCAGCCGCTGTTTGATGTGGCTTTGTATTGACTGCATCTCCTCCTGAAAAATTGTGAATTAACAGGTCCTGTGGCTGCGGGAGCGAGCCGGGGGTGACCCAGTGGTGAGGGGTCCCCCACACCTGAGCACGCGTTTTGTTCTGCACGGGTGTGAGTGATGGATGTGGCACAGAAGAGGAACAGGCGAGCTCTGCCAGGCCCCCTGGGTTTACAGCTGTGGGGACGTGGATTTGAATGCATTGCTGCCTTTGGGATTTATATGGAGCAATTGTCCCATTAGTCTCAGTGGGTGAAATCCTGATCTCAGTGGCCTGAGTATCAAAAACGTTGGGACTTCAAGAAGCTCATTTTTTACTCCAAAGGACTAATGCAACTCACTTGTATTTTTTATTAATTCTGCTGGGTCTGTTTTATTTAACCATCACTAAAAGCCTCTCTCCCTTCATTAACAGGGCAATTCATTATTTGTGAGGGTAGAGAACATCCCTTTTTCACCCTAAGAGTGCAGAGGTTTGAAAATGCAATTATGCAGGGGAGTCTTGGCACTAGTTCCGTGGTTGTGTGAGTGGTTAGTTACTCAGAAGTAACTGCACAGGTAAGCACTTGTTCCTGCTACTTAATTTTCCATGGATTTATTTCTCCAGGCTCCTCCCTTTGTTTATGGTGGCATCTGGGAACAAAATACCAACAAACTCAAAAGGTACAAAAAAAGGAAAACCTTGAAGCAAAGCCAGGGAAGATACGCTGTGCATGCCTCCTGGTTTATAAGTTTTCTGGTTTTTCAAATAAATAAAGAATTTTTCTTTGTAAATAAATAAATAAATAAACAAACAAACAAATAAAAATCAGTGTTTAATTTCTCATTGCTGGAGAAGGGGTAACCCCCACCATCGATTATGCAGAGCATTAGAACCATCCATCCTGCCGTGATAAAATAAATACAAACTACAAAACTGAGCTGGATTTTGTGCTGTTGAGTATTTTAAAGCTTGGGGAGGGCGGTTGGCTGTGAAAATGTGCGTTTTCAGTAAACACTTGGTTTTCTATAAATCCAGCTTTATTTTGTCCTCCGGGTACGCAGCGTCAGGGAGGGTCCCAGCGGGGCCGGGAAGGGGAGGGCGATGTTTGGGCTTTTCCAGCCGCTCCCTCGCGGTGCCTGCCAGGTTTCTCCCGGCCGTGGGAGCCCGGCGGAGGCGATGGGAATTCCTGATATTCCTCTGCCCTCTGTAGGAGAAGCGCCCGCATGAGCCGTGCGGCGGGATGGATGCGGCTGCACGCCGGCCCCGTCCTCCCAGCACCGCCACCTCCTGCTCCTTTCCATGGCATTTAAAGGCACCTCGGGGGCAGGGAGGACAAGAAGGGGATGAGCATCAGCTCGCTCGGGTTCGCAGGGGGCTGCTGGAGCCCTCGCGGGTGAAACCCCAGCGCTGGATGTGGAAAGCCCAAATCTGGAGCTCATCATTGTAGGGTCTGAAGCTCAGAGCTTCACCAGCAGCTCGAATTGCAGAGGCTGAGTGGGGGCCCTGCTCCCTGGAACAAAATCCATGACAGCCTCCCCGGTTCCAGGCAATTCCTGGCGTTTTGGGGCCACCTCAGGAGCACAGAGAGGGGCCGGGAGAGGCTGGCAGAGGGCAAGCCCAGAGAACCTGTCCCTGCTAATGCCCTCTGCAGTGATGTCTGCATCGCCTGGCTGCTGCTCCTCGGCCACAGTGTGACCCCAGGAGCCAAAATTCCCGAATTCCCCGTGGCTGGTGTCACTCAGGTGTAACTCGGGTGTAACTCGGGTGTAACTCGGGTGTAAGGATCTATCTGTGAGCAAGGCCTGGCCTGAGAACGCAGCTCCGGGACCTCGCTGCTGTGAGAGGGACTCCAGCAGAGGCCACAGAATAGCTAACACAGGACAGGAGGAGAATTAATTCAGTTCTGCACAGCTGGAGAGGCAGAGAAACTTTGACGTTGATTTAAAGCAATAGTTGTCATATTGTGTATTATTAATGGCACTTTGCTGCCGGCTTGGGATCCGGTACCGTGAGCCCCAGTTCCCACAGCCCTGCTGCCCACAAGGGCTGCGAATCCCCCGGTAATGGTGGGGGGGCTCGGGGGGCTCCGGCTGGATCCCGGTGTGACCCTAGGATCGTTCCCGGTTGGATCCCGGGCTCATTCCCTGCTGGATCTCGGGTTTATTCCCGTTTGGATCTCCCGTTTATTCCCGGTTGGATCCTGGCGAGCCCGGGCGCCCCCCAGGCCCCGCGCGCCGCCCCGGCCCCGCCCCGTCCCCTCACGAAGGCCCCGCCCCCAGCCCCGCCCCGCTCTCCCCCAAGATGGCGGCGCCCTTGGCGCTGCAGCTGCAGGAGCTGCTGGACCCCCGGCCCGCCCCGCGGGACCCCGAGGATGATGCGGAGGAAGGTGCGGGAGTACCGGGGCAGGGGGGTTGGTACCGCGGCCGGCGGGGGCGGGAGGGGCCGGCGGGAGCGGCCCGGGCGCTGCCGGAGCGGCCGCACGTGGCGCGGGGCGGCGTGGGGGGGTCGGGCTCCCGCCGTGCCCCCGGCCCGGGCTGGTCTCGGGGGTCGGGGCTGTCCGGGTCTGGGGTTCCCTCCGCCATGGGGTTCATCGAGCCGCCTGTGGGGTCGGGGATGTGTCCGGGATCGGGGTTCTCTCGGGGGCTGGGGCCGCCCCCGGGTCGGGGCTGTGTTAGGCCCGGCCTGGTTCTTTGCTGCAGTCTGTGTGAGAGCAGCAGCGTCTTGTAAGAAACGTTTTCATAACTGAGGAAGTTACCGTGGTCAGAAGAGGCGTTTTCCCATTTTAGTAACCATAATTTTGTTCCAGACTTCGCAGAATTCCAGGCTGGTTTGGGTTTGGGGCCTCAGAGCCCACCCAGTGCCACCCCTGCCATGGCAGGGACACCTCCCCCTGTCCCAGGCTGCTCCAAACCCGTCCAGCCTGGCCTGGGACACTGCCAGGGGCAGCCACAGCTGCTCTGGGGACAGCTGCATCCCGTGCTGGTGCCAAGACTGAGGATTCCAGGAGGTGGCTGGAAGGATCTGTCCCTCCTGCCCTCCTTGTTGCCCAACATTTTGCCATCCTCTGCTGCCTGGAGTGGCTGTACTTTGTTGCTTTGGTTATGAGCAGATTTTTTTGCCCCCTCTGCCTCTCACAAACACTCCAAGCCAAGCATTCACATTTCCAAACACACATTAGGAGCGCTCAGGGGTTTGAGTCTCTCCCTGCCCACAGAGCTGACCCTGTAATTTGGCACAGGGTGCCTTGCCCATGAGTGGAAGCAGGGAGAGAGGAGGGTGGGATGTGTTCTCTGGGCTGAGCTGCTCTGCTCTGTGTCCTGCAGGAGATGGGGGTGAAGGAGGGCAACAACCACAGTGAAATGATTTCCTCTGTTGAGCTTTTCTGAAATGTTTATGTGTTTATGTGGTTTGCATGTATAGCAAGAGGCCAGAGTGCATCTGAATTGGAGTCTTCCTCTTTTAACCTGCAAGCATGAAGTGAGTGAAGGCATTGCAGAGTCATGAAGGGCTCAGAGACCCTCCTGCATCCTTGGGAGGGCTTGGATGGGCTCAGTTCCTGTTCTGCTTCATGCAGGAGCCTTTCCCCCTTGCAGGAAATTATTTGTGTGCCTTTCCTGCACTTTTCCCAGTTGCTGCTCCCCTGTGCAGTGCAGGGGGGAAGCTCCTTGGTTGTTTCAGAGCATGAGGAGCTTGCCAGGGCTCCTTCCAGGCTGGAATTCAGCTCAGTTTCAGACACCCCTTCCCTTTTCTCCCCCTTACAGCTACAGTTGCTAAAGTGATTGACAGATTTGAGGATGAGGGCACGGATGACGTTTTGCCAGTTGGCAATATCAGGAAAAGAGCTTCAGCCTCTCTCCTGGAAGCTGATAAGAGGTACAGTGGGAAAGCCACGTCTCGGAAAGCTCTGCAGGAGGAGCTCTGGGGAGATGCTCTGTCTGAAGAAGGATCTGGTAAGAAATCTCATTTTTTTTTCCCCCCTTTTTGCTGGCAGAGCATGATGTCAGCTCGTGACTGAGCATGGCAAAGCTCAGGGCCCCGTCACAAGGCAAGGAACAGCCCCAGTTAAGCTGGATATCAAATAGCCAGACCTGAGCTGATGCTGGTGAACTTTTCTGCCAAGTAAATAACTTTTTTCTCTCACTTATCAGCTGGAGAAGCACTGGATGACTGGTACAGTGGCAGTGAAGGCTCAGAAGAGGAGGACAGTGCTGGCACTAAGGGCAGGGAGAGGCCCAGCAGTGCTGGCAGTGAGCAGGAGGAGGACCTGGAGGATGATGAGGAGGCCAAGGCACCCAAGTTCAGCTCCCAGAATATCACAGACTTTGAGAAGTTTACGGAGGGCATGGATGATGCAGGGAGCAGCGGAGGGGAGGATGAAGATGAGGATGAGGATGAAGATGATGCTGACATGGAAGAAGAAAACGAGGAGGAGGAGGAGGAGGAGGAGGAATTTGGGAGTGAGAACCACGATGATGAGAAAGAAACCAAAGACAGTGAAGATGATGGGGGAGTGCTGACCTTCTCCAGAGGACAGGAGTCTGAAGAAGTGGAGAAGGGCAAAGCTGTGAGGAACCAGCTAGGTTTGTGCATGTTTGTGTGTGCTGGCAGTGTGAAAGCAGCCTCAGCCCCTCAGCATGGTGCCTGCTGCAGCAGCCCCCTGTGTGTGCAGATGTTCTGCCAGATGTTCTGGTGCCACTGCTACTGGAGCAGCTCCTGATGGGAAGTGTATTTATCCATTAGCTTAACTGAACCAGTGCTGAATGTCCTCATGGGACCATTGGGTTTGGGTTTGGGAGCTCCCTGCACTGCTCCTGCTGTGATCACTTTGTTTCTTTCCAAAGTGTAACTCCCAAAATGCCATTTCTTCCTGTCTGAGCTGCTGAACTGTCAAACCTTTGAAGCAGTAAAGCAAAGGGGTGGTTTGGTCTGTGGCTCACAGAGTTGCAGTTGGGATTTGCTTTGGCCAGAGGCTTGTGGCACCCATTTTGTGCTCCAGTGCCTGCCAGGGCTGCCCTGAGCAGGAGGAATGCAGCCAGAGGAGAGGGCCTGAGCTGCCAGGTCCTTCACAGGAACAAGTGCTTTGTCTTGCTAACTGATTCTTTTATTTCCTTTCTGTTTGAAGCCCTGTGGGATCAGCTGATGGAAGGGAGGATCAAGATGCAGAAGGTGCTCCTGACAGCCAACAGGCTGCCCCAGCCAGACACCTACCCCAGGTTCAGGAAGGAGGGGGGACAGGACTTTGACCACGCTGTGGAGAACTGTAAGAGCCTTTTAATCTTTCTCCTTTGCTCAGACCCTTACAAACAATTGCTCATTGCTGTTCAGTGCAGGGCTGGGTGCCTTGTCCAGGGACACCTTGTGCCAGTTTTGTGCTGGGCCAGTGGATGCAGAGGTTTGCCCAAAGCAGGAGCAGTGCAGCCCAAAGGAGGGACTGCAGATGAATTCCAGCATGGAGCTGCTTCAGCTGTTCATTCCTGAGTCACTGCTAATGGCACTGATGAGATCTGTGCTGGATCCTCCACTATGAAATCATAACATGCAGGCTGCAGTGGCTGAGTGCAGAGTACTGGGCTTCAGTGTGGTGTGGGTCTGTTCCATTTCTATATTTGGCCCCCTTTTTCCTGGCTTTGAGTTGAATGCCTGGGGAGGGAGATGTCTGGGTGATCAGACATGGAACCTTGGTCCTGCAGCAAGTTTTGGCTGAGCTCCTCTGCTGCAGGGCAGGGCAGGGCAGTCAGCTTACCTGCAGTTACAGGTGAGCTGCTTTCTGCTTCAAAGTTGGCTCTGCTGCTTGAAATGAAGTGATTAAGGACAAAAAGGCAAACTCCCAGCAAGGCTGTGCTGACCTTTCAGTGGAACACACGTTATTAATGTCCTTAATGAGATGCATTACAAGCTGCCCCAGCTCCATGTTTCATTACAGGTCTAAGATGCAATATCATTAAAGACCTTTAACAGAAACAATGGTTGACATTTTGGTATTTCCCATAAGCAAAATACAGCCAGGAGCATGGAGTGTAATGTCCCCAGTGCTGCAGAGGCTGAGCCCTCAGTTGTGCAGAGCTCTGAGGGAGCCTGCACTGCCAAGAGGTGCTGGATGGTGCCTCCTGGCCTTCTCCCCATCACCTGGGCAGGGATGTTGTTCCTCTGATGCTCCTCCTAGCCTGGGTTTGTGCTCTGTGGCTCATCTGTGAGGACAGAACACAGAGCTGGAGTGACAGGGGCAGTGTTAGCAGGGGAAACCTTGGGCTGACAGATGGGACATGCTGGATTTGGGAACATTCCAGCACTGCTGCTGCCCTTCAGCCTTGGGCAGGATTGGGCATCATCACAGCCTGGATGATGCTGTCCTTTCAGGGCAGCCTCAGCACTTCTGTCCCAATCCACAGAATAAATCTGGCATGTTTTCATCATCTTCACTGAGCAGGAGGGAATGATTGGGTGCTCCAGGTGCACCAAAGACTGGGTGCCAAAATCCCAGACTCTGGGTGAGCCTGCAGGATGCTGAAGTCAGGAGGCTCCCAGTGCTCTCAGTGCTCCTGCACAAGAGTGTTTCCAGTAATTTTCCCCAAATCTTTCCATTTCTCATGAAATTTCTGTGCTGTGCTCAGAGGAAGATTGAATCTTTCGAATTGGAAAATGGTCCTTTGTGTGTTTGCCTCTTGGGTATCTCCTACTCAGGACAGCCCTGTTGTGGTGCTGGAATTCCCTAAGGGCTGGAGTGTAATTGTGTTAAAGAGTAGACAGCAATTCTCCATCCATTTGCAGTTTTAAAGCCAAACCTGGGTGAAAATGGCAAGGTCATGCTCATTTTCCAGATTTTGAGACCGGAGGTTACAATACCTAAAATGTTTAATTTATTATTTTTGTAATCTTTTATGATTTTTTTTTCCTTTGAATGTTACAACATGCTTTGGACAACCTTAGATTCCTGAGATCTCAGGTTCTGGTAGATGATTTACTGCAAAATTGCTTATAAATTGAAGTAGAAAATGTTTTGCAGACCTGGCAGCTTTCAGGCTTCACACCCATTTGTCACCCAGCATTTCCCTTTGTGTATAGAACAAGAATTAATTAGGCTGCACTGCAGGAAAAGTTTATGGCCATAATTTATATAGGATGAATTTCTGTTTAAAGAGACAGCATTGCTTTGTTTGTGCTGTCTTACTTTTTATTTCCTTTTTTTAAAATCTTTAATTATATTCCAGGGTTTCTTTTTCTGTCACCCTTTTTACATACAAATGGGAGACCAAAGTGTGGGCATGGAGCTCATGTTTATTCCTGTTTTGCACCCAGGTCTGGGTGGTTTTTAGTGCTGAGATCAGAGTGGCTGAGCTCTGAAAGCAGCACAAATGTCCAGTATTTAATGTCCTGCCCACAGAAACCCTCCCAGCTCACAATTCCAAGGTGCTGGGCTGTTCCTCCAGGACAGATTTGTATTCCCCTGCTCTGCATCTTCCAGTCTGGTCCAGGCCTTGAGATGTTGCCTCTGTTTGGGGTCTTGCACGTTCAATTAATGTTTTTCATAATCAATGCGAGTCAGAATTTGCAATCTGCTCCTGATTTGCACATTAAAGAGACCCATTAATTAAAAATTCCAATCCCTGGCATGTTCCCGCAGGATCCCTGCATTATTTACATAGAAAAGGAGTGCAAGGTGCAAGTTTCTGTGCTGGGGCTGTGCACAGATTGCAGGCCTGCCACTCATATTTCACTGTGCTGCCAGCTTGGGAGGGGAGCTCCTCAAATTGTCCACAAAAATCCCCTCAAGGGCAAGGGAGAGCCAAAGCAGAGGTGGAATAAACATTGGTGGAGTCACATCCAGTGTCAGGAATTCAACAGTTCCAGTGTTTGGGGCTTGTTGTGTTAAATCTTGATAGGGTGACAGAAAAACCCACAAATAATTGAGGGACAAGGAGGTAACAAGGGCTTTGAGGAATTAAATCTCTCCATCCTCAAAGGCCCTGAGCTTCTCAGTACAGGCCTGGAGCTTTTCCTTTGTAATTCTGGTTAAAAATACTAAACTGGGAGTACTTCAGTGACTAATGCTTCATGCTTTTCAAAAAGAGCTGGGAATTGCAGCTTTTAGATAGCAGATTGTGTTATTTTCACTTTATAGTTGGTGAGGTGAGTTAAGAGTGTTCAGAAGCCAAGGTGAGGAAGTTCTTAGCCAGAAACTGATGGAAGTTGCAGGATTTTAAAGGGACAAGTGGCTGTGCTTTCCTTTTGTGCAAGAGTTCAGGAGGTCCCTGCAATGCAAACTGCTCACTGCATTTTTGTGGGGTTTGGGGGTTTTTTTGGCTTTGTCTCCATCTGTGGATTGAGAGAAAATACCAGAATCCCACATTTCTATTCCTCAGCAGAAGCTGCAGATAATTTCAAGAAAGGGAGGAAATAGTGGGTTTGGTAAAAGCAGATATGCAGAGGGTGTGTGTGGATGGATTTGCTCAGTGCAGGTACCAACAGCAAATAATAACTCATTTACACTTTGGAGAGCTGTGGTGAAGTTTCACCAAAATTTGTGATCAGTAATAAAATAAACCTGAATAAAGTTAATCAGATTAAAAAAAAAAACAACAAAACAAACAAAAAACACAAACCACAAAAAACCCAAACAAACAAACAAAAAACCAAACCAAAACAAACAAAAAAACCAAAACAAAAAACAACAAACAAAAAAAAACAAAAAAAAAACCAACCCACAGTGCTTTGTTGCCTTCTGGGAAATGAAGTTGTTGGATTTTTATTCCTAAAACTTTGAGGGACCCACCCAGAAATGGCTGTTTCCCCTCAGAAATGGCTGTTTCTGGGGTGGAAATCTGTGATGAGTGGGAAAGAGCTGTGCTCCCATCTGGAATAATTCCTGAGCTGGGCCCTGGCACAGCAGGTTGGGTTCCTGTCCCATGACAGATTCTGTGGCCTGGGAACAAACAGCACATTTAGACCTCTCTGAGTGCTTCACCCTGGGTATCTTCATTTTCTTCTGGGTTGATTCTGCAATATTTTGACATTTAAGAGAGAGGGAAGGATTCTGTTTAGTCTCAATTAGTGTATGAGTATGTTCTCAGTGTCTTTTTAATGAGGATTTTTGTTGGGCTCTCTTAATCCCAGTCTTTAAAATAATATCTTTACATCCTCCACAGCATCCAGGTAAGCCGTGTTGAAGCCACTGATTAAGCAGGGACTAATTTTGGATCAAATCCAGTCTGCTGTAGGTGCCAGAGAAGCTGTTCCACGTCCTGGGAGGGAGGATGTGCTGGCAAGGCCTCCCCTCTCCCCTCACCTGGGCACACCTGGGTGGGAACAGCTCTGGGATGAAATGGGATTTACTGACACAGCCTTGGAATTTTTAAGGGAAGCCTGGCAGGACTCAGCAGCCCAGAGCTCCCTGGTAATTCTGCTCTCACCTCCATTCCTGGGTGGCTTTTAGAGCTCCAGTGTATCCACACCTCCATCTGGAGATGTTAATGCATTAATGCAGAGCAGGGTGAGTGTCACAGGGAGGGGGAGGAACTGAGGCACAGGCAGATTACACAGTTTCCAGAGGCATAGAGCACTTACAGGATTAATTGGTGCTAGGCAAGATCATGGACTTAAATATATTCTTGCTTTGAAGATTTTACTGGGAGCCCTCACAAATGTGTGACAGCAGAACTGGGTTTCAAGCCTGAGTGTAAATTATTGTGATCAGATCTAGCCCACTTAAAACTGGTAGTTCATTTTAATTGAATTGTGTTAGTCTGGACACTTTATGAATACAAAAAGCATCAGCCCTGTCAGTCCCTGCAGGAGTGGATGGGATTGAAATGGATGTGGGTGCAGGTGTCCCCAAGTTCCAGCTCTCCTCTCTGATCTCATGGAGAATCTGTTCCACTCTTTTTGGGACTGAGCCAAAGCCTGTTGACATTAATGAATACTCTCAGCTGAAGAAATGAAGGAATCAGCTCCTTTTCTCCAAATTTTGAGGAATATGCCACGGAGAGCTTTTGGTGGGGAGCGGGCTCAGTGAGGATGAGCAGCTCCTGGGCCAGTCTGGGTGTGCTGTGAGAGGGAAGAGCCATGGGTGGAGAGGGCTCAGCTTTGGAGCTCTGCAGTTGTTCTGTCAGTGTTGAGCTGGGTCATGAAGTCTCTGTTTTGGGCACGTGCAGAATTTGGGCTGTGAGAGGTACCAGGAAGGTGTTTTGTGGTTTGTCATTACTGTCTGTGATTTGTTCAGGAATTCTGTGGGAGAGGTAGTGGAGAAATGCAGGACATTTATTTAACATGCAGTTTTGGGCTGTTTGCAGAGAAAAAACTCTTGTCCTCCCTCCCAGAGTGCCAAGGCTTTTAGCTTGTGGTATTCAGTATTTTTGAGCAGAATCGGTTTCTCCTTCTCATGAATGGGTATGGGAAAATGATTTTACAGGTGATCTCCACAGCCATGTGTGTTGTTCTTTGGTGATGTCTGAGGTTTATTTGAAATCTGCCTTAAATTTTGGTGCAGGAAATGCTGGGACAGTCCCTGGTTGGTGACCTGATCCAGCTGAGCCCCAGCCCACTCAGCTTTGCCTACACCTGAGTTTCTCAAGATTAGTAGCTAATTAAACTGAATTTAGCTACATATTTGTGCATGTTAGTCTGTGTACTGCACAAACAAGATGCAGGGAAACAAAGGCTTTGAAAGTGTCCAGACAAGCGTGTGCAAATGTCAGCTAACTGGGATTAATTGGCAATTGGGTACCTTGAGATGGGAACTCAGAGCTTGTCATGATAAATATAATTAATGCCTGGTATTATGTGGGGAGGTCAGTGTGGATGGGCTAATGTTCCCTTCTGGCCTTAATATCCAGATAGAGCTATGAAATCTCACATTTCCTCTTCCTTTCTCCTCCTTGCCCATGTACTTGGGGCCTCCAGGCTGGCAGAGGCAGGAATGTGTGCTGTCAGCTTCTTTGCATTTCCAGTAATGGAAAGCATCAGTTTTTATAAATCTCATTTTTGCCAGCCCCATCCCCTTCCTGGTTTGGGCTGATATCAAAAGATGATGGTTGAGGTGAATCAGCAGAGCATGAACTTCATGGAAGTGTTTCTCTTTCTCTCCTGCTCAGCTGTCTCCCTCCCCCAGTCCCCTCTAATAAACCCCTGAATACCCAGCCTTTATTCTCTTGTTGAATCCAGTTATTTTCTTTACTTTTAGCAAACTCATCTGTGTCTGATCCCGTTGTCCTCCCTGTCAGATGCAGTAATATTGGAGTGAAAGGGCTAAATTGAGGCTGTTCTGGGACTCTTTGGGAGTCAGCTGAAGCTCTGCTGTGGAAGGGGGGTGCAGCCCTGGCTCCTTTGTGCCCAGGGAATACAATTTTCCCCTCTGCAAAGGCTCTTGCATCATTTGCATTCCAATGGAACCAGCAAACTGGGCTTGGGTGTGGAGCTGCCAGCAGCAAAGTCGGCCCTTTTCCTCCTATCATTTGGTAAAACTCCCCAGACCCCCTGTTTTGGGAAGCATGAAAGGAGTGTTGCTCCCATTTGGACAGATTTCCCAGTGCTTTGTGCTGAAGTGTGTGTGAGAAATGGGAATGTAACCACACCACCTGTAAAAAATCCCCTTTAGCCTAACATGGAGTCTGAGCTGGCTCTTGGAGCTCCTGCACCCACCAGAATTCTTTCTTTAATTTCTGTGCCATGTTGCTTTGGGCCCCAGGGGGCTCAGGGGTGCCAGGCTGGAGGTTCCTTCCACCCTGGCAATTACACGAGGCTCCTGTCCACAGCCCCATGTCTGAGATGTGCCACCTGGAGGAATTCCCCCTCCTTTTCCTGGCTGGGAACGTGGTCCTGCTGCTGGGAATACAGAGCAAGCTCCAAAAGTAATACTGACAGCCTTCAGAATTATGATACACTGGAGCTGCGGCGTAATTCTTTGTTGAAGAAGTTAGAGGCCTAAAATGTTAAGGCTTATTGTTATTCCGAGTTGATAATCTCTGCCTTGCTTTAATAATTTTTCCTCATGCCTGGATAGCCTGCGAGTTGCACAATAATCACTCACACAGCTTTGTAATCAATGCCCAAAGTAATAGGATTCCGCTGGCCAACGGCAATTAATAAATTTGTGTCTTTTTTAAAACACTAGCAAGTCGGGCCTGAAATACGACTGACTGGCTTTCCTCATTTGCATATTTATTGCAGTGGAAAAATTCTTGCCGAATGATTGATGTTGAGCCTGCCTCTTGAATTCCAAACAGCACATTATTATGAAATGAAAAATGCCGGCCATACAGTTGATTAAAGTTGAAGACAGTGGAATCGGTGTTTTTTAAGATTGTGGGAGAATTAAAGGCATATTTTAATAGATGTTGACAAGAAGTGAACTAACAAAAGCAAAGCAAAGGATTTGCTTGAAAAGATTTAATCAAACGTGTTTGGTGGGGGATTAATTGCTGGGGATGACGAGTGCAAGTGGCTGCTGCTGGCTGTGAGTGGGGAGCATTGTTCCAGGGCCAGCTCATCGAGGGCCATTTTGACCTGGAGTTTAACTCCTGTCCCACAGCCCTCGAAGGGAGGGAAGGCTCCCCCTCTCCCTGGAGTGCTGGGATAAACCTGTGTGCCAGGTGGAGGCGCTTCTCATTGTGTGCAGCCATTCAGAGCAGAGGCTGGGTTCCTCTCCTCCTTTTGGTTGGTGTGGGGGTCATGGGGGCTCCCTGGGGACTGTCCATGGAGGCAGGGAGCACTCCCAGCCCAGCTTTTGCTCTGCATCCCCTCATCCCAATGCCAGCATTGCTCCAGCTTTCCTGTGTGGGTGCTTCCCCAGCCTGTGCAGGGGCAGGGAGAATGGAAGGCATTGCATGCCTGTGATATTCCTGTGATGCCAGAGCCCCAGATTGAATTGAGAGGGAAAAGTCCTCAATTTCCAGTGCTGGCACAGCTCTGCAGTGGGGCTGTGTGCTGGGTAGGTGGTGGTTCCTGCTGGAACATCCTGGGAAGGGTTTTCCCAAGGATTCAGTGTCCCTGCATGCTCCTGCTGCTCCATGCAGCTGCTTGGGAGGGTGAAATGAGAGCCCATCTTGAGAGGTCATGGAAGGGAGTGCAGGGCTTTTCCTGAGTGGGAACCTGTGGGAATGCTGGGCTTGGAGCATGGATGAGCAAGCACAGCAGCCCCTGGCAGCCCCTCCTCACAGGCATTGCATGGGTTCCATCCAGGGCAGCTCTGGGATCAGCCCCTGCAGCCAGGTCCCCCCACTCCAGTGTGTCCACAACCCCTGGCACTGACAGAACTGATTTGGTGTGCTGTGAGGGCAGCAGCAGGACAGCTTTCATCTCTGGTGGATCTCCTGGCACTTTGATCCATGGCAGTGCTATCCTTGAATGGAGCTAAATACTCCAGGCTGCTTCCAGCCTGTGTGGGGGCCTGGATGAAAGGAGGATGTAAGAGGAACATTGAGAGAAAGGCACACTGGGATTTACTGGTGCTGGCTTCCAGCGATCTGGGTGGGTTCATCTGCTGCCCAATGGGTCTGGAACAACTTTTCCCTCCTGGACACAAAGTGAAGGGGCTCCTGTGGGCTCCTGAAAGTGCCTCTCCCAGGGTAGTGTCTCACCACTGGCACTCTGAGCCCCATAGGAGCTGGAGGTTACCTTCCAGCCAGGTTTGTTGTGTGCCAGTTTCAGACAAGGAGCAGCATTCCAAAAATCCTGCTGGGGGTGGGAGGGTCAGTCAGTGCCCAGCCTCCTTTCTAAATGACCCCGTCTGCATCCATGGAACAGTTTGGGTTTGGGCTGCCTTCATTCACAAGTGGGGCCAGACTCTGCCCCAGAGCAGGCAGTGCAAAGGGACTTGAGAGGGAAGAGGAGATGGAGAGGAGGCTGGGAAGAAAACAGCCCCTTCTGGAATGAAATGTGAGATGGACAGGGCAGAGCAGGGTGACACTTGCCTTCTGAAGCTGAGTTTACAGCACACTTAGGCAGCCAGCAGTAGAAGTGAGAATGCCATCCAGTAATGCTATTAAATACCCAAGAACTGAGAGCAGGGAAATTACCCAGCTCTAAGAGGCTGTGATGAAGCCACTGCCTGGAATAATTAGCCCTCCCACCTGGTTAGACACACGGTCATTGTCTTCCCTGCCCTCTCCAGCCCCTTCACTCCAAACAGAATTGCTCCCCATGCCCACTTGTGCTGGGCTCTGTGTCTGTGGCCTGGGGCAGCCTGAGCCTGTCTTTATTTCCTTGCCTGCTCACCACGGCCCTGCTGTAGCCCAGAAGGGCTGGAGTGCTACTCCACTTGTAATTGCCAGGATCAAAGCTGCCTGGGGTGCATTAGCACTACTGCTGGAGGAGAGGCAGCAGGGAGAAAATAAACAGTTTGGGAAGCTCTGGGGACATTGGGCTGTGTTGCAGGCAATGGGAAGGATTTTGCTGGTGTAAGCTGTGCACTCAGGCTAGGGTGGGGGCACTTGGCTCCTGCAAGTGATGCTTTAGCTGCAGACACCTACAACAAATGCATTTTTAAGGGCTTTTGTCTGTTTGTCTGGTGGAATTGTTTTGATGCTCACACACGTCTGATTTACAAGTGCAGCAAACCTAATCCGTTAATAGGTTTATATGGAGCACTGTAATGAACCATGGGCTCAGGGAGGGCCAGTCCCACAGCTGATCTGCAACAGAAATCTTAAAGCATCTTCTCCTTGACACTGCTGTTCCTGAGGTCAGGCCATCATTTATCTGAAGGTGGTGACAGCTGAGCAATATCACAGTGGGAGCACGCAGGAGATTGAGACCTCTGAGTGTCTGGGCTGATTTCTGCCTCTGTCTGCCTGAGGACGATTTGCTGTTCGCTCTGCCCGTGATCCCTGGGTCCCCCACTGAAAAGCAGAGCTAAAGAAAACAATGGAGTGGGGAAAAGTTCTCCCTGTTCTTTCTGTGCCACGTACAGAGGGAGGCTGGGGAGTTAACAGAGCAGCCCCACTGGCTCTGTGGCAGAGGAGGCACCAGGGGCAGCTCTGGGGAAGGTCCCAGCTCCTGCTCTCCACACAAACCCACGTGCTCTGCCAGCCACAGTGAGGTCAGTGTAGGTTTTGGGTGGGGTGTGCCAGGTGTTTCAGCTGGCAGAGCTGACCCTGTGGTGGATGTGCAGAGGGACAGTTTGTGAGGGCCTGGGCAGACACTTGTTTTCTACCAGAGTTCTGCAGGCAGGCTTGTTGGTTGCCACAGAAGAACTGCTTTTGAAGGGCAGGTGCTGTGGCAGTGTGCAGTTAACCTGTCCCACGGTCAGCTGGAGCTGTGTGTCCTTGGAGAACCCACAGCCTTTGGAACAGGCACTGCATGGACACAGGAGAGCTGTCAGCTGCAAAAACCTTTACACAGCATCACATCTCCCTTCAGGATTTGTGTGTGTGAGGTGCAGCTGCACATCCCAGTAAAAATCACATTCACACCATGTACTGATCAATTTACACCCCTCCACCCCATCTTTTCTTCCCTTTCTCTCTTCCTGAAGATCTCTGGGCCTGCAGTTCTGCTTTTCTGATCAGAGTCCTCTCATTAAACTCACCAGGTCATGGTTTAAAGTTCCCCCATAGATCAGATCTCATCACTTGTGTCTCTTGCTCTGCAGGTTGTAAAGCCCTGGAGGCCTTGCTGAAAGTGCTGGTGGAGCTTCAGGATGAGCTGCTTTATCAGTACCCAGGCACGAGGCATCTGGTGGATGGAAAGCAAGCAAAAACTGAGAGGTAAATGCAAAAAGAGATAAGAACTTCCTGAACCCTTTGTTCTCCAGCAGACAGGACAATGCCCAGCCCTCCTGAGCACCCTCACCCTGCTGCTCTCTCAGGTGCTGCTGGCTCTGGGTGACAGACACTCTGTTATTTGCATTCCTCGTGGGAAGTCTGGTTTGGAATGTTTCTGATTATGGAGCAGGGGCTAAATGGGGCTTTTAACAAAAATATCAGTGTGGAGGGGCCAGCAAGGATCCCACACTGCCTTAGGGAGGGACAGGGTGTTTATCCTGAGTGCTTTTGTTCCAGTGAGGATGAAATCCTGAGCAGCAGCGATGAGGAGCCAGTGGAGAAGGCTCAGGAGAAGAGGAGGAGGCTCCCCAAGAGGAAGCTGAAGTTTGAGGAGTACCCTGAGTTCATAGCCAAGCGCTACCGGGACTTCAGGAGCTACAGGAACAGCACCCTGCAGAAGTGGCACGACAAGACCAAGCTGGCAACTGGCAAAATGGGCAAGGCAAGGCCTGGTTTGCGTGTGCTGACATGGTTCCCATGTAGCAGGGATCTGGGGAACAAGTTCATACTGAAAAAGGGGAAATTTGGGTGGGATACATGGGATAAATTCTTCCCTATGAGTGAGGGGAGGCCCTGGCACAGGGTGCTCAGAGCAGCTGTGCCTGCCCCATGCCTGGAAGTGTCCAAGGCCAGCTTGGATGGGGCTGGGAGCAACCTGGGACAGTGGAAGGTGTCTCTTGGTAGTTTCTGTGTCTTCTCAACCAGACATCCCCTCACAGCCAATAATCTCCAGGAAAATGTCACTCTTTTGCTGCAGGAGCAGTTTTTGGTTCCTCCCAGAAGCAGGGCCCTCTCCTCCTCCAAGATGTGTAGGCTTTAATACAATGGATAATCATTTCACCCAGAGATCCAGGCTCTGCTCACATCTCTGAGTTGGTATTAATCACAGAGAAGTTAATCTGAACCAGAACAGCAAAGGCATTTTATTAAGCCAGGCATCAACTCGCCTCAGGTTGGGAAGGGTGAGCGAGGGAGAAACAAATAAAAAATGCTCACAGAAATCCCAGAGAAGACAGAGAGAGCCTGGGGGTGCCTGGAGGAGAGGCTGTGTGTGTTTCCTGACAGTGCTTGGTGCCCTGCAGGGTTTCGGAGCCTTGGAGCGCTCGGTGCTGGCGCAGATCGAGCACGTGCTGCTGGACAGGGAGCGCCTGCTGCGGCGCACGCAGACCCGCCGCTCCCTGTACACCGTGCTGGGCAGGCAGGAGCCCCAGCCTGCCCCAGCCCCTCAGCCTGGGCCTGACAGCTCGGTAAGGAGGGGTTCACTGCATTGATTCACCCTGGGAAACTCTGCACAGCTGGTGTTCCTCTCACTCATCCTGGAAACTCGGCGGCGCGACGCGGTTGTGCTTGCTGGGGAGGTGGGTGGAGGAGGGTGACTTCTCTTTGCCATGGAAAATGGTCTCCCTTGGCAGCTGACACTGGGGTAGCAACCTGAACATTTCCAAACTTTGCTGGATTTCTCCAAAACTAAAGCTGTCACCAAGGAGGACCGAGCATGCCCTTAGAGCCACCTCTGAGCTGATACCCAGACCCCAGGGAAATGATTTCACCCAGGGGAAGTGATTTCTTTTACCCACAGAAAATGGTCTCCCTTTGCAGCCACACATGCAAATAATAGAGTGCCAAGCCAGAAATTTGCAAACTTTGCTGGATTTCTGAGTGTGGATTCCTGCAGTGTAATGGCTAAGGAAAAACATTTAAATTCTAGTTTTGTGATGTTTGCATTATCTCCTGTCCCTGTTCCTGGTGGGGAAAACGAGGTTTTCCTTGAGTTGGGATTGTGCCCCTCCTGTGCTGCTCATTAAATCTGATTTTTGAGGTAGCAGCAGCAAAACTTGGTTTTCACTCTGCAGTTTAGAGTCTTTAACCCAGAAAGTCCCCTTTGAAATCATACTGCATATAACCTACAGAATATGTTAGTAGTAAGCCCTTTATTAATTTAGTATTTAAGAATGAATAAATACTCAATTGTGAGAGATCAGGTAGAATTACTGGACTTGCAAGATGTATTTTTACCATTACATTAAAAATATCTGTAGTATTTTGCCAGAAAGACTTTGCACAGTCCTATTTATTTCCCAGTAAAGGCATCATAAATCTATTCTGGCATTGGCAGCCTTTCTGCCTTGCCTTTAAATGTCTTCCTGCTCCTTAAAAGCTGGTTATGTTGGGAATTTTTCCCCTTTCCTTCATATCATCGAGTGTGTTTACAAGCTGCTGCAGGTGATGTCTCTGGAGCCAGGGACAGAAATGTGCACATATGAGCTCTCAGTGTTTCCTTGATGCTTGCAGGAAGTCCTCCCTCCCTCAGACTCCAACAGGCACCTGAAGGACATTGATGAGGAGATATTTGATGATGATGACTTTTATCACCAGGTAGGTGATGCTAAATGTGTGTTGCAATTATGGCTCCAGTTGGGTTTTAATACTCACAGGGAAAATGCAGTTGGTTCTCCATATTTCTCTTTACCTGTAAAACTCAGTTGCCTGTTTTAACACCCAGAATCTCTGCAAGTCCCTCAGGGCTCTCTGCTCTCAGTTTTTGCTCTGGGGCTGTGTGAGTTTGAAGTTGCCCTGGGGGTGTAAGCTTGCTGCTGGTGCTTGAGTGTGTCAGGAGCTGTGCCTGTTGAACAGCACAGGAGAAAAAGCTCTGAATCCTCTCTGTGCTCTGTGGGCAGAGCCCCCTTAGGAAAAACAGTCCCAGAGCATCCTCAGGAGCACTGAAAGTCGTTCCTGTCTCAGCCTGAATCATCTCATTCACCTGCTGAATGCAAGAGCTCCTGGGCTGCTCCAGCACTTCCCTTGGAACTGGGCCAGCTTGGATCCAGGCCAGTTATTCCTTTATTTGCAAAATTCTTAGAAGCAAGTAATCTGCACCCAGTGCAGGGAAACACTGTGTTTGTAGTTCATTTAATGAAGACAGTGCCAGCTTTGTGAAAACTGGAATTGTCACATAATGAGGAATATGTCACTGTAAGCCCTTCCCCAGTGTGTGGAAACCTCTGCCTGCTTTGATGATCCACACAGAGCCCGACCTTCAGGACTAAAAAAAATATCATTTTATCACAGGAAAGACAGATATTTTTTTATTTGAGTAATTATTAGAGTGGCCAGTCAAGTGCTAGGGGAGTAGGAGAGAGCTGTTGCTATGTGAGGGTGCCAGTGGTGATGGGACAGGACAGGAATCCCTGTCCTGTTGGCAGCAGGGATTGAAGATAAATCTGTATAAAGATAAATCTGTTGAGATAATGCTGAGGTGGAATTTGGGGTCCAAGTGGCCCAGCAGCCCAGCTTTGGGGGCAAACTGGACCCTTAGAACACAGAAGAAGTGAAATTGGTGTAACAGAGTCATGGAGTGGAGAAACAGCTGAGGTTGCCAGTCCAAGGACCTGTGCAGAGAAGGTGGTTCTTGGCCATGAAATGTTATTTTTTCAAAAAGAAAGCAGCAATGGATGAGTGTCCCCATCTTTCCCTCTAATAACTGTAACTGTGCTAAATGGTGATTTCAGAAATATGAGCAGGCCCAGCTTAGCTTCTCCCCTCCCTGGTTAATTGGGGTGCTGGGGTTAATCTAAATTAAAACTTAAACTAATAGAGGTCATTGAGGGAAGAGAGTCACCTGAGTAAAACAAATGGGTCTGCCAGGCACAACTGTATCTTGGCCATTTCCCAAGAGGGAAGTGGCAGCAAATCGGAGCAGTTTGAGGCGCGGGCAGAGGTGAAGGATGGGTGACAGGGGCTCAGCTCCAGATTGCCTTCCCTGCTGCTCCAGCTGCAGGGGCAGCAGCAGCCAGCAGCATCTGGCAGCCCAGCCAGGCTCGGGTGGCACTTTGGGAGCCCAGGGACTGGAATTGCAGTGCTGAGGCTGGAGCAGGCTTTAATCACCTGGCAGTCCTTGGCAGCAGCCCCGACAGCCTCTGCCGGCCTCGTACATCACAGGCAGACATCTGCTGAGCAGCCAGGCAGCTGCACATCCATTTCCCTCTCTTGCTGGGCTTTTCTGATCCCTCTCCCTCCTCCTCTCCTTCCCTTCCAGCCTTCCCCTCTCCTCCATCCCCAAAATGCCTCCCATGCAGGTCCCAGTGTTTTTGGGGTGCCCTGGTTTGTGTTCTGTGCTCAGCGGGGTTTGGCAGAGACTGGAGTCAGTTCAGGGATAAGGCTGAGGAAAATTGCTCTGCGTTTTCTGTCACCTCCCAATTAAATTGGATTCATAAAGTGCTTTCCTTTATTTGTCAGGGCGCTGAGCTGGAGCTGAGCATTGCATTGAGAGCAGGGAGAGCAGAGCACAATGGAGCTGACAGGGCCCTGAATGGCTCTGCTTTCCCTGGGTCAGAACTGAGCACTGCTTTGTGTGTGTGGGATTGCATGTGGGCTTGGAAATAAACCCTGGGAGGGAGCTGCTTCTGCAGCAGTGATCAGCAGCAAGCTCAGGGTGCTCACAACCTCTGACCCCTGTGCACAGCACTGATTGCAGCCTGCATTTCAGCACCTGCCTCTTCCTTCCTATTGAAACCTACATCCAGCCTTTCCTTGGGATCCTTTTCACTCTAATAAATAACATTTTATAGTTATTCATTTATTTTGATTACTGCTTAAGAGGTAAACATTCAGATAAAGAACAGCACTGGAAATCAGCTTCCTCTATGTGTCAATGTGAAATTAGGCAAGTAAAAATGAACCAGATTTGATGAATGTGCACAAGTTAATGATAACAGAATAAGTAGTTACACTGTTTTATTATAGATTATAATAAAAAGCTCTTTAATTAATCTGTTTTTCTTCTGGAAAAACAATTTTCTTGTCCAGGTCTAATATTCACTAGAATTCAGCAGGTGGGTCTGGTGGAATTTTGTGATGATTCAGGATTTAACTCTCTTCTGCCTGTTCATCCCATTTTGCCTTTTCTCCTGTTCCTCACTTGTTTTATAAGCAGTTGCAGTTTCTATTGTGGTGACCCATATTGGAGGCTGAGCTGAGTAATGCAGTGAAATATTTTATTTGGGTGGGAATAGTTAAAGTGGTTCAGAAGCTCCTCATTACTGGCAGCAGTGAGAGGCTGGAGGTTTCCTTTTCCTTTAAATCCTCCTTCATACGTGGTTTTTAGGGAAGAAAAAGGCTTTTTATTTTTAGGAGTCATATTTACGTAGAATTCATTACAGCCGATATTGCAGCATTAAGACTTAAAATTCCAGCCTGCTACCAGGGAGCTGCTGCTCTGACATGCTACAGTGGAGATTTTATTGTTAGCTTGAAATACTCCTCTGGTAAAGGAGAGAGTGGAAATTGGTTTATTTCCAACAGGAATTAGGTTAGTGTTCATATGCTAAGTGTTCCACTGGTAGCAGCTCTTCCCAGAACAAATGTTCATCACTTCTGGCAGCAGGTATGCCTAGGGAGAATTGGGAATATCCATAATAATCCCTTTTTGCCTCTGCTCTCTCTGGTCTGGGCGTTTTGTGCCAGCCCACAGCCACCAGTCCTGGAATCACCAAACCCTCCCAGGGGGGTTCTCATGCCCCCAGAGCTGGGATTTACCCCAGGATCAGCGCCCTCCACCCCCTGTGTGCCTCTCTGGGAAGCTTCACTGAGGGGCTGATTTCCCCTGGTGTCCCCAGCAGCTCCCTGGGGGACACTGCTGTCCTCTCCCAGGAATTTGGTAGTGCCCTAAACAAGGAATTACCAATCCAGAGAACTATTAAAAGTCAATAATGGTGAGGAATAGAGAAGGCTGGCTTTGTGACAAGCTGGTTTACCTTAATTAAACCGGTGAGTGATTAATATGGACAGCTGATCTTGTGGCTTTAATTAGATGCATTTAGAGTTTTGTGTGAATAAGAGATGTCTCGAACCATCCCACAGGTTAATGGCAATACAATACTCTTATCACAGGCATGTATCTTTCAAATGGCTGGGTGGATGGTTAATAACACATTTTAAAGCTTGATTTGGAGCTTCTCTTAATGGGTTCTTTGAAAATAGGCAAATCTGTGCATTTACACTAACCTGAATTTGAATAAAATGGGCTTTAAAAAGAGGCGGCCCAATGATTTCCACTTGCATTTTATTAAATATAAAAACTAAGTTTTTAAAAGCATTTCAGGGGGATTTAAAATAATATTTGAGCTGCAAACTTAAATTTTCTCTGGTAGAAATCCAAATGTTGTTACAGGGCATCTGTAGATGCACTTCTTTTTAAATTTGATTTGCTCTGTAAGCTGTAAGACAAGTGAGCCTTTTGTCACAGGCTGATTTCAGCTCTCCTTAGCTCTTTGTCTCAACTGGCAATTCTTAGGGGCCTGCAAATCAGAAAGGTCAGTGAGTGCAGGATTAGAAACACTGATAGATAGTGCATGAAAATGAGACCTAACCTCTAAAATGAAAATTGACCTCTAAAATGAGGAATGAGCCCTGGAAACAACACCCTGATGGCATTTCCAAGTCCTGATTGTGCCCAGTGGGCTGGGTGTGCATCTCTGCCTGGCACTGAGGGGAGCTCCTCTGGGGGATTCTGTAGAGAACCCCTCAGTGGTGCAGGGACCTTGGCTTTGGTGCCAGGACAGCTTTGGCTTCTGCAGCAGGAGCTCTGCTGGCACACAGCAGCACTGCCTGCCAAGGGCAGCTCAGCTGGCACTGGCACTGCCCTCTGCTCCCAGCTTGGGCAGGAGCAGCTGGCACTGGGAGCTGGGCTTGGGATGGAGCTGGGCTGCCCTGTGTGTGCTGAGACACTGAGCTGAGCTTGGGATGGAGCTGGGCTTGGGATGGAGCTGGGCTTCCCTGGGACACTGAGCTGAGCTTGGGATGGAGCTGGGCTTGGGATGGAGCTGGGCTTCCCTGGGACACTGAGCTGAGCTTGGGATGGAGCTGGGCTGCCCTGTGTGTGCTGGGACACTGAGCTGAGCTTGGGATGGACCTGGGCTTCCCTGTGTGCCCTGGGACACTGAGCTGAGCTTGGGATGGAGCTGAGCTTGGGATGGACCTGGGCTTCCCTGTGACACTGAGCTGAGCTTGGGATGGAGCTGAGCTTGGGATGGAGCTGGGCTTGCCTGTGACACTGAGCTGAGCTTGGGATGGAGCTGGGCTTCCCTGCCTGCCCTGGGACACTGAGCTGAGCTTGGGATGGAGCTGGGCTGCCCTGTGTGTGCTGGGGCACTGAGCTGAGCTTGGGATGGAGCTGGGCTTCCCTGTGACACTGAGCTGAGCTTGGGATGGAGCTGGGTTTGGGATGGAGCTGGGCTTCCCTGGGACACTGAGCTGAGCTTGGGATGGAGCTGGGCTGCCCTGTGTGTGCTGGGACACTGAGCTGAGCTTGGGATGGACCTGGGCTTCCCTGTGTGCCCTGGGACACTGAGCTGGGCTTGGGATGGAGCTGGGCTTGGGATGGAGCTGGGCTGCCCTGTGTGCCCTGGGACACTGAGCTGAGCTTGGGATGGAGCTGGGCTTGGGATGGAGCTGGGCTTCCCTGTGACACTGAGCTGAGCTTGGGATGGAGCTGGGCTTGGGATGGAGCTGGGCTTCCCTGCCTGCCCTGGGACACTGAGCTGGGCTTGGGATGGAGCTGGGCTTCCCTGTGTGCCCTGGGACACTGAGCTGGGCTTGGGATGGAGCTGGGCTTGGGATGGAGCTGGGCTTGGGATGGAGCTGGGCTGCCCTGTGTGCCCTGGGACACTGAGCTGGGCTTGGGATGGAGCTGGGCTTGGGATGGAGCTGGGCTTGGGATGGAGCTGGGCTTGGGATGGAGCTGGCTTCCCTGTGTGCCCTGGGACACTGAGCTGAGCTTGGGATGGAGCTGGGCTTGGGATGGAGCTGAGCTTGGGATGGAGCTGGGCTTCCCTGTGTGCCCTGGGACACTGAGCTGAGCTGCCAGTTCAGGGCAGAGGTGAAGGAGGGAAAGCAAAGCAGGATCTCTTTCAAATCAAAGCCTTTTGATGCTGGAATTGCCTAACTCTGTCTTCACACATCAGGGCTTAAGGCTGATGGTGATTTACTCACACTTCCTAGTTAATAATTAGACATTGGGAGACACCATATATCACTCCTAATGGAATATATGGGGTCTGATGAGAGTTTTCTGTTTTGACTAATAAATTTGAAGCAGAATCGCCAGGCTTAATGAAATATTACCATTTGGGAAGTGCTTTAAGTCTTGTGCTGGGAAAACAGTGTTGCTTTATTCAGTAAATGAATTTATCATTCACTCTGTATCCCAAGCTCTGGCTGGCTCTGGAGCATGGGCTGCATGCAGGACTCTGAACCAGAAAGCAGAAAACTAATCAAATCCTTAAAGACCAAAGGCAGCCAGGCAGGCCTGGCCTGACTTTTTCAGTGGTAGCCTCTGGCTACATCCACTTTTATTTTAGTAACCATTGTTAGCATGATTTATAACCTCAGCTCGGAGACTTTTGCTATTTAGATGTAACAAGATGCTTCACAGCTTTTATTTCCATTTCCTAATTTCCCTCTTGCTCCTGCTTTTTTTTTTTTTTTTTTTTTTACTTCTCCCTCATCTTTGCCTCACTCTGCTCTCCCAGGCAGTGCCCCCACTGCCACAGCTGGGATGCCCTGAAGAACATTTGGAGCACTGCAAGGCCTTGTCAGCCCCAAGGTCCACAGAACTGGTTCAGGGTTAGGAACCAGCCCCAGAAATGCATCTTGGAGCTGTGGAATGGTTTGGGTCGGAGGGAACCTTAAAGCTCATCTTGTTCCACCCCATCACAGGGGCACCTTCCATTGTCCCAGGGGGCTCCCAGGAATGTCCTGCTGCTGCTCCCCCAGGGTGGCTGTGTGTGACATCTGCCCTGGCTCAGGGACCAGAGCACACAGCACCCACCCCTCCCTGCTGGAGCACGAGGAAACCACTCTCAGCTCTCTGCACCACTTGTGGCTGCTGCTCCCAGCCTCCCTCCCACCTTGCTTTTGACAGAATATTGACTGGAAAGCAAGATCCCATTTCTGCTTAGCCTTAAGGGCAGCTGTTTGCAGAGTGGCAGTGCTACACAGGTTTACTGTGTCGTGTGTCTGTGTAACACTGGATTTGGATCTTGTATTTAGCTGCCAGAAGTGACTGTGATGAAGTGGCAGAGATAAACTGATAGATTGGGTGCCAGAAAGATGTTGGGAATCAATCAGATAAACAGGGCAGAGAAGTTGCTTGCTGTTTTCTATTGATAATAAACCAGTGGCCTGGCTCCTGGAATTTTTAAATGTAATTGCTGTGGTAATAATCTCCAAAAATAAGCAAGTAGAAAAAAAAGAAGTAGTGGCAGGTTTTTAATTATGTTTGAATCACTCTTTTTGTGGTAATGTGGTGTATGCCTCGAAGGAGAGGAAAGCACAGGGTGGAGGAAAAGCATCCTGCATCCTTTCTTGCCAGGAATTGCCTGGATTCTGGTTCCAGGTGGGCCAGGTTCAGGTGTTTCTGAGCTGTGCCTTCACTGGTAGGTGTCCATAAAGCAGTTTGTTCCCCTCAGTTTTGGAGGGTTTATTTCTGTTCCTGGTGTTGATGCCTTGGCCAGTACCCAAGGCACAGCAGGCACGGTTTGCAGTGAGTGGTGATAAACACACAGCACCAGTCAAGGATCCAGAAAGGCTGCTCACAACATCCTCTGGCTGCAGGAAGCAAAAAGGACAAACCCCAGCCCTCAGGACATGAAAAGAAATAGGAAAGGCTGCCTGAGCATTCCTGCTGGAGCCATAAAGAGGATTTTGCTGTGCTGTTCTCTGAGCAAGCATCACTGCCCAGCTTCTGTTTGGGAATTGTTTCAGTTCCCCTGCCCTTCCCCAGCAGTGGGGGCAGCCTGTGGGGCTGAGCTTTTCCTGCACATTGCCCCATTACACCTGGGGCAGCTGGCTGCACAACTGGGCTTCTTTCAGAGGGGTTGTGCCTGTTTTAGGTGGGTTGTGCCTGTTTCAGGTGGGTTGTGCTTGTTTCCCGTGGGTTCTGTTGTTTCCCATGGGTTCTGTTGTTTCTCACAGGTTCTGTTGTTTCCCATGGGTTCTGTTGTTCCTCACGGGTTCTGTTGTTCCTCACGGGTTCTGTTGTTCCTCACAGGTTCTGTTGTTCCTCACAGGTTCTGTTGTTCCTCACGGGTTCTGTTGTTTCCCATGGGTTCTGTTGTTTCTCACAGGTTCTGTTGTTTCTCACAGGTTCTGTTGTTTCTCACGGGTTCTGTTGTTTCCCATGGGTTCTGTTGTTTCCCATGGGTTCTGTTGTTTCCCATGGGTTCTGTTGTTTCCCATGGGTTCTGTTGTTCCTCACAGGTTCTGTTGTTTCCCATGGGTTCTGTTGTTCCTCACAGGTTCTGTTGTTCCTCACAGGTTCTGTTGTTTCTCACAGGTTCTGTTGTTTCTCACAGGTTCTGTTGTTCCTCACAGGTTCTGTTGTTCCTCACAGGTTCTGTTGTTTCTCATGGGTTCTGTTGTTTCTCATGGGTTTTTGTCTCTCCTGCAGCTCCTGCGAGAGCTGATCGAGCGCAAAACCACGGCCCTGGACCCCAATGACCAGGTGGCCATGGGCAGGTGAGTGGGGCTGGGACAGCCCTGTCCCTGCAGCACAGCTCAGTGCAGAGGGCAGAGGGCTCAGTTCAGCTGGGAAGAGCCATGGTGCCCTTGTTCAGGAAATCATCCTCTCTAGCAGAGGGTGTGGATCACCCGGTCTGGCTTGCAGCTGTTTGTATGTGATCCTCTGCAGGTATTTCCCCACTGGAAAGGTTTGGTCCAGGTGTTTCTGTCTCTCAGTGGCACAAAAACTGCCTGCCCACTGCTGAAGTTTGGCTTTGGCTCTTTGTTAACTCTGCCTTGGTGTTGTTTGAGAAGAATAAACCTTCTGACATCAGTTAAAGCAATTCCTGTGTATCCCTCCTGTAGGAAAGGATTCTGTACAATGAAAGTGTACAATGAACGCTCCCTGCATGCAGAAGTAAACTATAATTCCATGCAGGGAAGCTCTTATTTCTCTGTTTAATTCTTGAGTTAGAAAGTAAAGAATCTTCAAATGCCACATCATGAGCAGTGTACATTGAAATAGCCACGGGCTCCAGTTCAGGAAAGTGTAAAAGCCAAGGAAAGCTGGAGTTGGGCTCTTCCCTGAAACAATTTTGGGGGGGATTTGTGACAGGGAGGGGAAGAAAATGCATCAGGAAATGTTGTGATGGTGAAACAACTTTTCTCCTTGTTAAATATCAGCCAGATTTTAGTGCAATGTCAGATTTATTTTGTGTACGTCTGGAATATTATGGAAAGCTATTCACTATGATTTAACACGATATAGACAAAATTACATTTAAGTGGTGATTGCATTGTACATTTATCTGACTTTACAATAAAATAGATTGCAGTAATTAAGATTATATTAAGATTGCAGTAATTGGATTTTGTTAGATTTTTTCCCTGATGTCGAGTTTTCATTGTATAAATCAGGTGAGATGACTCTCATTTCAGTTTAAAAAAATATTTATAACCAGGAGAAGTTTTTCCCTGCTGGAAACTTCTTTGACTTGGGGAAGTTGTGGTCGAGAAGTGGAGCTTTTAATGCAGTTGGGGATCAGAGAGTGTTTCTGGGAGTGTTGGGTGGCTCTGAGCTGTGCTCCTGTTATTCTGCATTCCCCAGGCAGTGGTTGGCCATCCAGAAGTTACGGAGCAAAATAAAGAAGAAAGTGGACAGGAAAGCCAGCAAAGGGAGGAGAATCCGGTGAGTGACACCTTCTGCAAGCACACACAAATCCTCATTTTGGAAAAAAAAAAAAAATCTGAGAGCTCTGGGTGTGTTTGGCCCCAGCTGGCTCTGGGGGGTCTGGGCTGGTTTGTGACTTGGAGGGCATTTCCTGCTCTGGGCAGCCAGGGGGGAATGCTGGTGTTCCTGGAGCCTGGAACTAAAACCTGGAATCAGGGGGGAATGCTGGTGATCCTGGAGCCTGGAATGAGTGGGGAATGCTGGTGATCCTGGAGCCTGGAATGAGTGGGGAATGCTGGTGATCCTGGAGCCTGGAATGAGTGGGGAATGCTGGTGTTCTGGAGCCTGGAATGAGTGGGGAATGCTGGTGTTCTGGAGCCTGGAATGAGTGGGGAATGCTGGTGATCCTGGAGCCTGGAATGAGTGGGGAATGCTGGTGATCCTGGAGCCTGGAATGAGTGGGGAATGCTGGTGTTCTGGAGCCTGGAATAAGAGCCTGGAATCAGGGGGGAATGCTGGTGTCCTGGAGCCTGGAATCAGGGGGGAATGCTGGTGTTCCTGGAGCCTGGAATGAGTGGGGAATGCTGGTGTTGCTGGAGCCTGGAATGAGTGGGGAGTGCTGGTGTTCTGGAGCCTGGAATCAGGGGGGAATGCTGGTGTTGCTGGAGCCTGGAATTAGAGCCTGGAATCTGTAGGGAGTGCTGATGTTCCTGGAGCCTGGAATTAGAGCCTGGTGCATGCAGCCTGGGAGCATTCCCCACTCAGGGTCTGGGGAAACACCAGGGAAAGGTGCTCACATGTCCCTGAGCCTTTTGGGGCTGGAATTTCCAGAGAGAGCCAATAAACCCCTCTTGTGCAATTTGTATTTCCTGACTGAGACGTGGGCAGCACCTCCCAGGGAAGGTGTGCAGAAACACCTCAGGTAAATCTCTGTTTCTCCCTGAGAGCCAGCTGGAATTTGGTGTCGAGTCTCTCTTTGTAACTCACATCACAGCTCCCTCGTGTCTGAATCATTTCCCTCCTGGATCACTCACTGGGCTGAGCTCAGTGCTGGAATCTCCCACGTGGGGAGGGAAGCAGCCTGGAGAGCAGGAGGTGTTTCCCCTCCCTGAGCCTCCCTGAGATCAGCATGATTTGTGGTGGAGGAGGGAGGATGCTGAAAAGCTGCTCTGCTTCCTGAAGAATCCAGCACATTAACCATCCTTTGTGAGTAAACTATAAATCCTGACTTTAGATGGCATCTGATAGAAAGTCAGTGGAGTCAGCCTGGGTCTGGCCTGGCATAGCAATTTTTAAGATAGATGTCATAAGATAATTTATTGAAAGAGGGAAGAGCTACTTTGTTGGCCTGAAAAGCCTATAATTATTGACTATCAATATTCCTTTCTGTCAGCATCACACATAATTGGATATATTCAGGATTCAGTCAGAACTCCTGACAACATCACACAACGGAGGCAGCCCCATAAACCTGCAGGAGTGATGGGGAAGCTCTCCTGGTGTGCAGTCTGTGCCCTCAGCAGGCCTGGGGGAGCAGCTTTGACATCTCAGGTGCCTCTTTTTGCTCTTTAGTTAAAAGTTGTGCTGGCCCTGCAGGGAAAATAAGAATAAAAGGAAGAAAGGCTCATAGTGTGTGGTGGGGATTGAGGTGCAGCTAAGCTCCTGCATTTTTCAGAATTGGGCAGTGGAGCCCAAATGGGTTTTTAAATAGTTGGTGCTTCCAGTGAGAGACTTGGTGTCACCACAGGAGATCCCTGACCCTCTGTTCTTCCCTCTCCTCTAAAACTGGGACAGCAGTGCTTACATTTGTGTTCATGGGGGACCTTGAGGTCCTGGAGAGCCAAGTGTTTAATACCAAATTTCATCTGTCTCCTTAATTCTTCCTTTTTAGCAAAGCTTCAGTATTACAGCCTGTTTGGGTGCAATGTGCTGATTCATTGTAGGGGCTGAGGATCTTCAGAGTCTTCCAGAAGCAGTCAGTCTTCCCCTTGGCACAAGGGAAATGGGGGCATTAAGGGGGGAAATGAGTTCATCCAAAAGCCAGACTTCAGAGAGCTGCAGGTAGCTGTGGAGGAGGGCTGTGTGCCACCTTTCTCCTGTCAGTGTTTGCTGAGCTGTGCTGCTGCAGGCTGGGCTGGCTTTCTCTGCACTGAGTGGAACGTTTCCCATGGGACTGGGGTTTTCCAGAAGCAGCCAGCTGTGTGCAAACAGCTGGAGCACTGGGCAGGAGCCTGTGCCAGGCTGGCTGTGCCCACAGAGCTGCAGCTGGTGCCTGCTCCTGGCTCCATCCCTGCCATCCCAGCTCCTTCCATGCCAGGACAAGGCTGCAGGGGGCCCCTGTGTGAGGCTGGGCACGAGGAGCCCCCTGAGCTGGGCTCTCAGCATCCCCAGGGGCTGCTCCTGCCCTGGCAAACAGAAGCAGTGCAGGGTGGCAGAGTGGAAGGGTGATCCTGGGCAAATGCTGGTGAGTCCTGCTGCCTGCTCTTTGTCAGGCTCCAGAAATAGCAGCAGCCTGGATGAAACCCTCAGGTTGGGGTAGGCAGTGCTCACAAATGCCTGGGTTTGGAATCCCCTGCCCTTGGACACTGCTTTAAAACCTCCTCAGTACCCTGTTGAATTTCATGTCAGGTCCTTGAATATAAATCATGAAATCCCTGCTGGCTCCTGCCCAGGGTGGCAAATGGGAAGGGGGTTCTGTCTCTGGGCAGCTTGCAGCAGTGTTTTGGTGATGGGAACATGCACAGGCCTTGTCCTGGCTCCTCCTTCCCTGCCTTTTACATGCTCCATCTGCAGTTGCTCAGGGTGGGAATCCCCAGCTCTGGAAATGGCTCCAGAGTGGGTTTTGCTGTCCCTCAGGGCTGTGCAGAGCACAGGGCAGGCAGGAGGGGGAGCAGCTGGCTGCTGGCGTGGCAGGGAGGGGCTGTTTGTCTGTCTGCTGTGGCTGTCCTGTCCCTGGCTGCCATGAGAGAGGATTTGCTGTCCCTCAGCTCATTGCTCAGCAGAGGGGAGCAGGGGGAATTGCCAGCTCCAGCTGCTGCCTCCTTAGGGATCAGCCCCCAGGAGAGCCCTGCTTTTCCCCTGGGCTGTTCCTGCTCAAGCACAGCAGCATTTGCTCCTCCTGGGCAGTTCCTGATGTGCTGCTGCTGCTGCTCTCCCCAGGTACCACGTCCACAGCAAGCTGGTGAGCTTCATGGCACCTATTGACCCCTGCACCATGAATGATGATGCCAGGTGAGTAAGAGATTAATTATGCCTCTCAAATGGCTCCATGACAGCGTGGTATTGACCTGTTCTTCAGGCTGTCACCCTCTCCAGTCCTTCTTATCAGCTCCCCATTTGTCACTGGCATCACAGCCTGGGTGTCTTGGTCACATCTGTCCTGGCAGCCTGGCTGAGCTTTCACTCTGTAATTACCGTGGTACCAAAGCACAAATTGTCATAAATCTCAGCACCTAGGGTTTGATTACTGCTTTAGAGCTCCTAATTTGAAATTAGTTTCAAATTAATTTCAAAAGTCCTAAATGTTGAAATTTCCCCATTTCATGGAGTCGGTTTGGAAATCCACAGCTCAGCCACCTGGTGTCTTCAGGTGGAATCAGAGCTTAAAAAGAGCTTCTCTTCTAACAGAAATGGCAACTTCTCTGTTCTGGTTAATGTGCATTTTCGTAGCTCAGTTAATAACTGCAATAGTTCTCTCAAGATTCACTCAGGACTTTTATGTTGCTTGTGTTTATCTCTATTTAAAGAGTAAAGAATTTTATTGGGAGACTATAATGTTTTAATGTGGTAATTAGTAAAGAAAACACTAAAGTGAAATTCCGTGCATGGTTTCCAGACAGCTCTCCCACATACCCACCCATATTTCTGCAGCAATACACTTTAAACCCAAATCTCCAAAAGCTGAGCTGTTTGTGGGAAGGAGGTGGAATAATTTTTCCAGTGAATGGATGGAGAAAGCTTGAGAAACATCTTTCCCCTGGGTTGTGGAACACGTTTGTGCTTTGTGAGGGAGAGATGTCATTTGTCTGTTTGTGAAAAGGAAACCAAATACCTGCTGCCTTTTGGGGGATTGCAGGGACTTATGGATGAGAAGTTGTGTGTCCATAGCACCTGTGCAGTTCCATCACTGCATCTCTCTCAGAGCTGCTTTACTCTGGGTTTTTCTCTCCTTTTTTTTTTTTCCTTTTCAAGTGAGAGCAAAGCCCAGCTGCTCTGATTTTCCAGTATTGTTTGGATCCTCTCACCACAAAAGGAAGGAAATGTGTGGTAGGCTCCAAGCTGTTCCTCCAGCCATGCAGCCCTAATGTTGAGCTTGAATTTCCCTCTGCTGTGATTTAGGACAATAATTTCATGTCGTGTTCCAGGTGGGAACAGATTCTTGCCTCCTCTTTGCAGCAGCCCTTGCACATTTGAGTGGGAGTTCTTGTGAAGAGCTGGGTGTTAATTTTTGTCTTCCCCCCAGTTTACACCCTGTGTGTTTGCATCCATACACTGAACACATCCCAAATACTGCAGTGGGACTCTGAAAACGAGGCCTTCTGTGGGTGTGTTGGTTCAGCCATCCCCAAATGAAGAGATCTGCTGCTCTCAGTCCTTGCTTTGGAAATCAGAGCCACTCTCTGGGGCTCAGCTCACTCCTCTGGCACGAGCCACAGGATCCCTGTCCAGCACCCAGCTGGACCACACAGGGCAAGAAGAATTCAACATCTGCAGGTGAATGAAGCAGAGCAGGCCAGGCCTGTGTGCTGCAGAGGGGAGCAGCAGTGGTACAGCTTCCCTTTGTGGCAGAAGCAGGTAATTTTATTGTTGTATTGGCAAGTGGGAATTACAGGATTGGAAATGCACATGTGCACTTCACAGAGATGTGACTGTGCTCTGAGCCAGTTTTATTTGTTTCTGGTCAGGCACTTCAAATGCCAGACCCCAAACTGATACCCCTGTGCTGAACAGGGCACTGAGCTGTGCTGGGAGAGGTTTCCCAGTGTGGAATGGGTGCAGAAGGAGCTGGCAGAGCTTTCCTCTGAGCTCTGCCAGGGGCCACAGGGCAGGAAGGCAGCAGGAGAATGGCAGTAAATAAAGAAAGGGGTGTCAGCAGATGGGCCTGGGGCTGGGGCAGAGTGCAGGACTGAGTGCTGCTGTGCTTCTGGCCCTTTCTGTGCAAGCAGACAGAAAAGAAATCCCTGTGAGGAGAAGCAGCCTGAGCACTGCCAGGAGCAAGGGAATCTCTCCAGATTTTCCAGCCTGGATTTGAGCAGAGAAACACACAAGCCACATAACTGCCTTTGTCAACATCCCTGGCACTTTGTGCTGCTGCTCTTTGGGATAACAGCATTGCTGGAGGCTGTTAATCTTCCCCTTGCCCCTTTTCCAGGCTCCCCAAGCATGGGCAGGGCTCTTTAACCCCCTGCTCACATATTTTATGTTGTAATGTGTGGGGCACTGGTGGCCTCCGGCCCTCCTGCTTTTTAACCCCTCTCTGGCAGTATTTTAAAACATGCACTGGGAAGTGATTTTTATGGTTACCTTGGGGTCTGTATTTATAGACTTTAACACATTTATTGTCCTCTTGGGCCAAGGTTTTTCTAATCTGTCCAAGGTCAGTGCTGGGTAAATGCTCTGCCCTGGGACAAGGAACCCAAAGGCAAAGCTGGGGCTGGGGTCTGGGGCTTGTCCAGAGGAGACAGGAGCTGTGTGGGGCAGGACAAGGCTGGCTGTGGTTTCTCCTGGGCTTGAGGGTGGCCTCATGTGGTTTCCCTTTCTTGGACTTCCCTTGAAATAGGAATTTCCATCATCAGGACGTGGCATCCTTCAGTGGCACCTTGTGCCCAGAGCTGGGAGCAGGGCAGGCTTTGCTTTGGGAAATGGGGCACAGAGGGGTGATAGCCCCTGTCCCACAGGCCTCTGGGTCAGAGACCCCTGGGGCAGGAGCCTCAGGGAATTCCTGAACACGTCACACATCTTGGAGCTGAGCTTGAACCCAGAATTTCTGAGCAGCATTGCCCTGAAAGCCTCCTCTTCTCCTCTTTTAGGGGGTCAGCCATGGGCACATGCAGAGCTCCTGTGTTTGTTTATTTAAGGACCGGCTGAGGCTCAGGGGTGCCCCTGGAGTGTTCCCAGTGCTGGGGTGGCCCCAGTGCCCAGCCCAGTCTGTGTGTCCATTTGGGTTTATCCCGTCTGTCTGTCTGTCTGTCTGTCAGCTGTGAGACACACACCCCCAGCTCTGTCCCTGTGAGCACTCTGAAGCCAGGGCTGCTGTCAGGTTACTGCAAAGCCTGATGAACATCCTTACTTCACCTCTGCAGGACAGTAACTGCAGGAACAGACATCCTCTAAGGACACAGGTGTTTGGTCCAAACACCTTTATCTCCCCAGACAGCTCAGGTTATTCTGACAGGTAGAACAAGATTGTGCAAATATGCAACAGTGATCTAATCAGCTGGAACAACAGCAGTATTTTAACTGGCACTACCTTTTAACAGCATCATTAAGGGCTCTCATTACTCTTTTATTAGAGGCTCACTCTATTTCTTATCAGATTACAGAATGAACATAACTCATGGCACTGATTTGATCTCCTGTTAAAGAGGATTACAGCTCTGCATTAGCTGGGATTGACATGGTTTGTAATTTGCTGTTGATACCAGGCTGGCAGTGTGACCCCTCCCCAGGGCCCCGGAGGGGAGGGCACCCATACATCATCATTAAACATGGCACCCAGGGCTCTGAGCAGCCCCAGGGAGCCTTTCCTGCACCAGGGGCAGGCAGGACATGAGGGACACACTGCAGTTCCAGCTGGGGGTTTGAGGGTGGGGAGTGGATCCCATTCTATACAGGCTGGGTTGTGTGACCGTGCTCACAGGGGTCCAGGATGAGGGAAGAGATGAGGATCTGACTCCATGTTTCAGAAGGCTGATTTATTATTTTATGATATATATTAGATTAAAACTATACTAAAAGAGTCGAAGAAAGGACTTCATCAGAAGGCTGGCTAAGAATAGAAAAAAGAAAGAATAATAACAAAGGTTTGTGGACTCTCTGTCCGAGCCAGCTGGGCTGTGATTGGCCATTAATCAGAAACAACCACATGAGCCCAATCCCAGATGCACCTGTTGCATCCCACAGCAGCAGATAACCTTTGGTTACAGTTTGTTCCTGAGGCCTCTCAGCTTCTCAGGAGGAAAAATCCTGAGGAAAGGATTTTCCATAAGAAATGTCTGTGACAGGGTTGTGCCTCAGCAAGTGGATCCCGTTGGGGAGGAGGAATTTGCATCCTTTATGAGGCAGATCAGAGGAGGATCAGGGGCTCTGCTGGCACTGAGTCAAGCCAGGCAGTGTCCCCACGATGTGAGGTGGGAATCCCTTCCCTCAGTGCCCCATCCCAGGGCAGGAAATGCCCCCGTGCCTCCAGGGCCCTGCGTGGCACAGGAGCCTGCAGCCAGTGCTGCCCTGCAGCAGCAGAGTGGGGCCTGCTGGGGGCCTGGATTCACAGCCACATTCTCCAGCTCAGGGAGCCTTGGATTAGAGCCTGAGCCTGGATCCAGGCAGGCCCTGTGCATTTCCCCAGTCAGCATTCTCCCTTCAGTGCAGTGGCTTTGTCACAGAGAGCCTTGCTGCAAGCAGAGGGGGGTACGTAGCAGGAAATCCTGGTATTAAAAGATTAATTTACTTATATGACATAGGAGTTTAATAAAAAAAAAATTAAAAAAGGTTGGTGAGATACCAGCCTTTAACTTGGCTCACTTTGTACTTGGGGTATTAAAACACCATGAGAGCAGATTAATGGAGGAATTTGGGCTCTGTGATTGTCAATCCAGGGTGTTCAGCACCACAGAATTCCTGGCAGGAAGCAAAGCCCTTCCTGCTGGGAGAACTGAGGCAGCAGCTCATGCTGCATGGCACAGACCCCAGTGACCCTGCTGGTGGGAGGAAAATGCCTCCAGCTCTGTCCAGGCCCGGCCTGGGAGGGAGAATGTCCTGCTTGGGAAACAAGGGCAGGAGCAGGCATGGAGGGCAGGCTGGAACCAAAGGAACAACCTTACCCTGTGAGCCTCAGCCTGCTTGGGGCGATCCTGAGGCACCACAGCTTTGGAATCCCAGAATCCCAGACTGGGTTGGTTGGGAGAGAACTTCCAGTGCCACCCCTGCCAGGACAGGGCCCCCTCCCGCTGTCCCAGGCTGCTCCCAGCCCCAGTGTCCAACCTGGCCTTGACATTTCTTCTCCCTGTGCCTGATTTGATTCAGAATCCCCTCAATCCCCTCAGCCCGTGGCCTGGTGAGCCCTGGAGGTGCAGTGTGGCACCCATGGCCCTTCCCAGGGCTTTTGGAAGGGCTGGTGCTGCAGCAGGGGCTGCTCAGCTGCCAGGCTGGCTGTGACCCTGCTGCTGGTACTCCCTGCACTCCCCTGTCCCCCACAGCTGATGTTTGACATCCCTGGCAAACAGACAGGAGCCTCTGGTATGGAAATTTCCCTCTTAAAGGGGGGGGAAAAAAAATAAAATAACCTGAAAAAAATAACCTGTTAAGGGCTGCGAGATGATTTGTCGTTCTTCCTTTGAGAGACAATTTGTCTTCTCCTGCATCAAATCTGTTATGGAACAGGCAAGCTGTGAAAGGGGGAAATCGTCCTCGGAAGATGAGGAGCACCAAGAATGGTTCCCTCTGCACAGGGCACTTCCCAGAGCCTGCCCTGCTCAAATACCCATCCCAGGCAGCCTGGGAAGGCAGCATTTGATGGATTTCCTGGGGAAATGGGAGCAGCTGCAGCTCCCTGTGTTTGCTGCTTCTCTGCATCTCCTGTGCTTTGTGCTGCTGTGGAAATGGGACTGGCACGCAAATCAGGCTGGGAGAGACTCCCCCTGTGCCCCATGAGTGTGGGAATGGGACTGGCACCAAAATCAGGCTGGGAGAGGCTCCCCCTGTGCCCCATGAGTGTGGAAATGGGACTGAGACCAAAATCAGGCTGGGAGAGGCTCCCCCTGTGCCCCATGAGTGTGGAAATGGGACTGAGACCAAAATCAGGCTGGGAGAGGCTCCCCCTGTGCCCCATGAGTGTGGAAATGGGACTGGCACCAAAATCAGGCTGGGAGAGGCTCCCCGTGTGCCCCGTGAGTGTGCTCTGAGCCCAGGGCTGGGCAGGAGGTCAGTGGGTGCTGCTGGATGTTGGAATTCAGGAGGGCAGGGATGAACCAGGGCTGGCCATGCCTGGGGACCCTGCCCTGAGCTCCAGCTCTGCTGTCCCCCTCTGCTCAGCCCATCCAGCCCCTCCAGATGTGCCCTGTGCCCTTGCTTAGGGCCAGAACCAGCTCTGGGATGTTTCTGGAGCCTGGGGCTGCTCTCAGGGCACAGGCCAGAGGTCACTTGTCCCCTCCTGTAATTTAGTGGGGCCAAAAGCACCTGCAGGGCACAAAGGGCCCCATCCCTGCCTGGAGAGGCTGCAGGAGCCCTCTGGGAGCTGGGAGGGCCTTGGGGGCTGCCTGGCCAAGATTTATGGCCAGGATTATGGGAAGAGGGTGAGTGTGACCTCATGGGGCTGCAGCAGCCCCACAAACCCTTGAGCCCATCCCAGTGGGAATGCTGGAGCAGGGAGTGTGTGCTGGCAGCTGTGGGGATGCCCAGCAGAGCTTTGGGGTTTGACTGGGAGCTGGGGCTGGCTCAGCTTTGAGTAGAAACTGGGAGTGAATAAATGGTTTCAGCCTGTTCTGCCTTCTGGTGGGAGCAGCAATTCTTGGGATTTGGGGCAGGTAAAACCCACTGGGCACCGAGCACACCCAGCTCCCCTGGAATTCCTCTTCCTTTCATTTCAGTTTTTAAGAGAAATGCTCGTTTTCATTGAGACATTTAAGGCTTCAGATTTGTTTTGTCTCCCTGGTACCTGCTCTGCTTGCTGGGCACTTGAATCTGAATTTCACTCCACTGGACAGAACATTCCACAGAAGGGAGCACGGGGATCAGCAGGTGCAGCTCTTCAGGGAATGATCCATCCTTGGATTGAACCCCAGATTTGGTGTTGGCAGCCCCTGCTCTGAGCCAGCCTCCCACACACTCAGAGTTTTCCAAGGCAGCCATCAGCCAGCTTCAGTTTCCATCAGGAGTTGTGTTTTCCACAGGTGCTGCTGTTCCATCTTCTTTTCCAGTTTTTGTGAATTAAAAATTCATAGTTCCCAGTGGAGGATGGCAGTAGGAATGGGGGTTGCACTCATTTCAGTGCTGCTTGTGGCATATTCTAAATTATCTTTTTTTTTTTTTTGGGTAGAAGAAGAGAAGAAGTAAAAGGTACTTGGGAAAAGGCAGAGAAATTGGTTGGAGGGTGTTTTTACTGAAGAGCACAGCAGTGACTGGAGCACTATTGCTATTTTAATAAAAAAAACACTCCCTAGAAACTGAATTTTCCCCCTTAATATTGTTCTTCTACTGGTTTACAGAACTATATATTTATATTTTAATAAACATAAACACATTTAATTTACTATTATATTTATAAAATATAATTATATGTTTTATAAACATAAATATATTTAACATAATATATTAAATTAAATATATAAATATATTTATATATTTTATAAATATTTTATAATAATTTATATTTTAAATCTATATATTTATAAAATATAAATATATTTATATAAAGTATAAAATGATAATATAAAGTATAAACATATTTATATTTATAATTTTTTTTTAATCTTTAAAAAGGCAATAACATGACTGAAATTCCACAGAACAGCCCAGCACTGGCTGCTCCCCTCCCATGTGCAGCACATGTTTGGTGTCCCCTTGGAGTGTTTGCTGCTGCTGCAGGGGGGCACAGCAGATTCCTGGGGATCTTCTGAGAGTTTTTGGGATTTATATTTTGATGCTTCATGGAGATTTATGAAATGTGCTATTAATATTCATCCAGGGCACTCCTTCCTCCCTGTTGTGCCTATAAAATGTCTGTGGTAGCTACACCTGGGGCTTGGAGGGGCAGGAACCACTCTCAGCCCCTGGGCTGGCTGTAGCTGCTTTTATTTCCATTTTTTTAACTGATCTTGCTGACCTGGAAGCAGCAGTGTCCAGGTGGGGAGGGCCATCCCCTGCCTCTGCAAGAGATGCAGAAATAATGAGGCCAAGGTACTTACACACACATGTTTTATGGCAAATGGCTGTGTGCTTCCTGATCATTTTTTCCAGAAACAGGTTTTATGATAATACAGTAAAAATATTAAATTAGAAAATGCCTCACTAAGGGTGATAAAACCTTACTACAGTGGAAATAGGTAATTATCCCCTCTGCAGCCTAAATGACAGTTTAAAAGAAATAAAAATGTTAGTGCTCATTACTTGCTTTTGTGGGTTGCAATAAAGGGTGAGTTCAGTTTTAATTCAGGGGAGACCCCTGTATGGGCCTGCTGTGGCTGGGGGTGGGAGCTGTGTTTGTTCACCTGCCCAGGTTATTCCCCAGCACTGGTGCCTCCCTCCCCTGGGCTGGAGTCCCCTTTGCCCAGCCCCAGGTAGCTCTGGCTGGCTCAGGCCTCTGCCTCGAGGCTGGTGTCTCATATCTGTGGGTGGAGGAGAGAAATTTGATATTTTTTTAACCAAAATCCAAGTTCATTATGCATAGCCTTAAGGGGGCTGAAAGTATTAAAATCTGCACTTACCCTGGTGAATTGAAACACAGACAAGGTTAAACCTGGAGGATTGATGAGTTTTACTCTCTGCATGGTTAAATCCTGCTGAGGGGAGAGGCTGGAGAAGAAAGGGAGCCTGGCTGCTGAGGAGAGGGGGTGGAAAAGGGTTGGGGCATTTAACATTTGATTTTCAGGGTGAGATGTTTGCCCTGTGTTGGGGGTGCCTGGTTTCCCTCCTTCTCCTGTCTCTCTGCCAGGGTGTCTGTCCCTGCTGTGCCATTACCCAGAAGGATCCAAAACTGGGGTTTTGCTCCATCCCGTTCCATTTGCCATTCCTGGGAGGGTGAGGGAACCCCCCTGACCCCAAATCCTGCAGTTTCCACAGCCTGACAGTGCCAGCAAACACTGCTCTGCCAGCAAAGACAAATTCTTCCTTGAGATCTCCCCAGGCCCTGCTCGCTTGAGAAATGGCTGTTGATTTAAAATCTGTGGGATTGGAGCAGATTCTGCATCCATCCCCGAACTCCTGCACCCACAGGAGAGCATCAAACCCACAGAAACGAGGATAAAAACCCCAGGAATTCTCCTCCTGGGTTCTCCCCCACTGGAAAAGGCTGCAGAGCTGCACTTGTGGGGTTTGGCTGCTCATGAGGCCGACCCAGAAGCTTTGCTCTCTTGGAGTCGTTCCCTGGGGTTCCCCAAAACGTGCACATTGGTTTGGAGCTCCCTCACATTCCTGGGGATGGAAAAAGGAACGAATGTGGAAGGGAGCAGGGCCTGGAGAGCCTGGAGAGGGGACAAGGAACTCCCCAGATTTCCCCAGATCCCTTAGGGTGGTTTTGGGGAAGCTTTGAGGCTGTTCCCTGTGGGCAGGACAAAACTCTGTCTGTCCATCCTGCCCTGCTGGCCCTGAGATTTCATTC
This sequence comes from Molothrus aeneus, assembly GCF_037042795.1. Classification (NCBI taxonomy): domain Eukaryota; kingdom Metazoa; phylum Chordata; class Aves; order Passeriformes; family Icteridae; genus Molothrus; species Molothrus aeneus. Next base: position 9,983,906 of record NC_089665.1, read on the forward strand.
CTGCCCTTCCTCCTGGGGAGGTTTCTCTGCCATCACTGCCAAACATGGAATTCCTCCTTTGGAAGTGGCAGGGAACCCTCCCATGGAGGTGTCTGCAAGAGGCCCAGACCCAAATATTGCTGTGCTTGGAAGGGAAAATCCCTTTGTGCACCCAAATATTGCTGTGCTTGGAAGGGAAAATCCCTTTGTGCACCCAAATATTGCTGTGCTTGGAAGGGAAGATCCCATTGTGTACCCAACACTCCTCTCCACGTGTGCAGCCAAGAGGCTTTAGGAGCTGCAGATAGAGAAAATCCAGCTCTTCCCTCCATCCCAGAACCCCTCCTTTCTCCCAGCTCACGTTCTCTGCTTCTAAAATTAAAGATAAATAACACCAGCCCAGTTTTCTTTTTTAATTTTGTTTTAAGGGAAATTTGCTCCTGTTATCAGAATTGCTGCACATGGGATATTAATTGGAATCTTGTTGCTGGGTCATTTTCATTGTTTTTCAAGTACTGTCCAAGAAAATGTATGAAAACTAAATTACAGCCCCACGTTGGCCGTGTGATTGAATCCTCCTCACGGCCTGAACATCCTATTAAAATATTCAATCTTGTTTTCTTACTTGAAGAGCCTGTCTGTAGAGGGCAAACTTATAGAAACCCTCATTCTCTGGAGATCCAATATCCAGGCACACTGGAATATTTCCATATTTCTGCCCTGCCTGGGACTGGGCTCACACCACTTCCCCCCTCTGCCTGTATTTATTAATAAAGATTCTCAAATGCACTTTTAATTACACCAGGCCTTTGCCATTGAAGGAGGGGAGGGTTTGTGGCAGCTTTTTGGGTCCATTTTCACCTTGGAAAGTGACTTTTCCCTCTCCCCTTTTTTCCCCAGGACGGAGCTGTTCCGGTCGCTGTTTGGAAAAGTCACAAAGGGAGAAGAAGCAGAGCAGAATTAGGGGCTGGATTGAGCTCCTGGTGTCCCAAAAGGGGCAGAAGCAGAGCAGAATTAGGGGCTGGATTGAGCTCCTGGTGTCCCAAAAGGGGCAGAACCAGAGCTGAATTAGGAGCTGGGACTGAGCTCCTGTGTTCTCCTGCTGCTGCTGCCCTCAGCTGCTCCCTCTGGCAGCCCGGGAGCAGAATCTGTGCTCAGAATGACCCCAAGATGCCTTAGAAAGTCTCTTTTTCCCAGCCTGGCAGTGGAAGAAGGAGTCAGAATTCTTCTGTTCTGGTTTTCAAGGTTGTTTATTTTTCTGTTATCTATAAAATTCTTTCCCTGGCCTGCTGAGGTCTGTCCAGCAGTTCAGACAGAGGCACACTGACTGCCCTGAGGGTGGAGTTGTCTTTTATACTAAGAACTATGTGTATTTTATTTACAATAATTTTCCAATAACATTATTTACAGTAATTTTCCAATACCTATCACCTGTGTTAGACAGTGTGTTCCTACCTTAAACCAATCCAAAAGTGCCACCATCACCCAGAAGATGGAGGCCAGGAAAAAGCAGCAAGGACAAAACACTCCCAAATTCCTCCATCTTGGGACCCAGAGCCCCCATTCTAAAAACCCCAAAATTCTACTTTTTCACCCTGTGACAAACTAACTATTATTCCACTTAACCTCTCCTGACTTGTAATTCTTCATCTAAAGGTGGTGATTTGCTCCATGGGTCAGAATCCAAGGCACGGGGGTCCTGGGCTGTGTGCCCAGGGCTCTGAGCCCCCTGGCAGGGCTGCAGCCATGCAGGGCAGCCCAGGAGCAGAGCCAGCTCTCTGCAGCCTCTCTTTGTCCCTAAAACCCTTTTGAAGGAGGTTTTTCCCTTCCCTTTCTGGCTGTGATGTTAAAGGGTAACACGAAGCACTTTCCATGTGATAACTTCTCGGTATTGTTGGAGGAGATAAGAGCCCGAGCCGCGCTTTGGAATTCACTTATCAGCGTTCCAGCAGCCTCTGCCATCCCATCCCTGCCTCCACCTGGGCTGGGGACACGGGGACAGAGGGACAGGCAGGGACAGAGGGACAGAGAGGGACAGGCAGGGACAGAGAGGGACAGAGAGGGACAGGCGGCCCCGCTGCAGCGCTGACCTTGCTGCAGGGGCAGCACTGGCTCGGCAGGAAAAGGGATTCACACAGGGCCTGGTGTGGGGATGCTGCAGGAAAAGGGATTCACACAGTGCCTGGTGTGGGGATGCTGCAGGAAAAGGGATTCACACAGTGCCTGGTGTGGGGATGCTGCAGGAAAAGGGATTCACACAGTGCCTGGTGTGCAGTGCTGCAGGAAAAGGGCAGGAAAAGGGGCCCTGCCTGGTGGTGTGCAGTGCTGCTGGCAAAGGGGCCCTGCCTGGTGTGCAGTGCTGCTGGCAAAGGGCAGCCCCCCAGGAGCAGCCCCGAGGGGCTCTGGTGTGGTGGTGGGACAGCAGGAGCAGGGGGACAGCGCCTCCCCAAAACATCCAACAGGTTTGTTTGGAGCTGCTTTACCTGCAGTGGCCCCAGGTGATGGTGTCCAGCACGGGCACAGCTCCCTGGGCACACAGAAAGGACCAGGGCGATTTCCACCAAGTTTCCCCTCGTGCTGCCAATTTAACAGCAACTGAGATCTTCCCTTTACCCCCCCCCAACAGAATATTAATTCTTTATTAATTCATGATCCAGCTGCTAATTAGTACCTCCACAAATGGGCATTGCACCTTAGCAGAGCACTCGGAGGTGTTTTGGGGACTGGGCTGTGCAGAGGGAGGGACAGAGGGTTGTGTTTAATCCTCTCCCCCCAACCCCGCCACAGCGAAGAATTTCAACTTTCAGACAAACAACTTCATTTACAAGTGTGTCTCTAATTAGCTGCAGAATTAGTAAAGCAGAGTTTTCCCCCCATAGATCGGCCAAAGCCCCGGGGGAGGCTCTGGAATGGAGAGAATCGCATTTCCAATTATTTTGTTGAATTGCTAATTTAGTTATTGTGCCTGGCGTAATTGTGATGGGTATTGGGTGTGCAATTCAATTTGTTTTAAATATTTGTGGGAAGGCTGATCAGTAATGGAGCTGACCTATTTCATGGCCCAAATTGAGAGAAGAGACTAAAACAAAAAACAGCTACAAAGCCCCAGTTTGTCTCAGTTTTTATTTTGATGTCTCTCATCCCTCTTAAGACTGTTGATGCAACAAAAGGTTTACATTAAAAGATGATGGCACTTTGATCTTGGGCTTTGGAGAGCTTACAGCTTTGGTATGTCTTTTCTTGGCATTTTAATATGGAGATATTTTAGGCTAAAGAGTTTTAAATGTGATGCTGGAGTTCAGTAGGGTCTGTCCCCTCACCACCCCCCAGATTTTAACTGTTGTGATTCTGGTTTGAGAAATGTGAAAAATCAACTGCTGGGGTTGTGGTGGCTCATGTGAGCACATTTAAATCTCACCTTTCATGGGGACACCTCCAAAGGGTGTTTGTGGATCAGCTCCCAGGGACCTTTAGCCAAAGTCCTGCTGGGCCTTTCCTACTGAGCAGGGCACAGAATGAGGCTGGAAAAGGTCTCCAAGATCATCCAGTCCAGCCATCCCTGCCCACAAAAAAAGCCCTGGAAGAGGGTCCCAAAGTTCTCCCACCTCAGCAGCAGTCACTGGGGTTCGGGGTTTTTTCCCTGTCTGTCCCATGGACTGTGATGTTGAAGATGACAATGGAGGATGGGAATGGGGAGTGGCCGCCACCAGGCTTGGGGACACCTGGGGGGACCCGGGATGGGGCAGAGCTGGGGGATGAGCTGGGACCCCACAGAACCCAACCCTCTCTGCAGTCCTGGCTTCAGGCAAAGCTCAGCTCCCCCAGGCCAGGGGTGACAGATTGCACTGGCAGCAGCAGCAGCTCTGTAATTCATTCTTTTTATTAAAAGAAATTGAGGTAAGTGAAATTCTTCAGCACCAGCGAGAACCGTTCGTACCCAGGGGGCTCCCCCCACCCGGTGACCCCCCCACACCCCTGGGGACATCCCAGGTGCTGCTGCCACAGGGCCCAGCAGGCCCAGAGCCCCCGGGGCACTGCCAGACCCCGGTGCCACCCAACAGATTTTTCTGGAGCTGCTTCACCCCCAGATGAAGCGAGGCCCGAGCCGGTGCTGTAACACTGAAATGGGGGGGCTGTGGCAGGGTGGGCACGGGGACCCCTCCCACTGCACCTGCAGATGCCCTGGGAAAGGGACTCTGGTGACACCACCATGGGGACAGGGAGGACCCCACGAGTCCCGGTCCTGCCTGGCTGACACATTCTCTGTCTGTGTGTCCTGCTGCAGCCCACCCTGGCGTAAGCAAAAGCATCTTTGGGGCTTGTTCAGGGGGCTCTAGTGGAAAAAAAAATCTCTTAAATCAAATTAGGGTTCTTAACTATTAAGAAAAAGCAAATCCTGCAGGTGGCCGAGCTCTGCTGGCCACGGGCAGGGGAGCAGCGACCCCGGGCTGGCACCTCCAGTCACTGGCAGCACAGGCAGAAGGGCTGCATTGCACTTCAGGAGGAAACAGGGACAGGTGAGAGGCACTGGCAGCATCATTGATTAATTCTCCCTCAAACAGCCCTCCTGATGTACCACACTTCTGACCTACAGCCCTTCCTGCTGGACTAAAGGAGGGGCTGTAAAATCTGAAATTCTTCCAGGACCATCACTGGTGAGCCCGGGAGAGCCCAGCCCCGTGCTGGAGCTGTGTGTGAGGGGTGGGCTCTGCTTCCCTCCAGCACTGCAGCTTCTCTGAGCTTTTGTTACATAAAAAACACGTAGAAAGAAGTTGGGGATCTGGGCTGGCCTGGGGGGACCTGAGCAGCTGCCACCCCTTCCTGCACTCAGCTGCCACCCGCTTCTTCCTGACCATTCCCATGAGATACCAAACCCAACATTTTTTCACATTCCCAGGAAAGAGTGGCCCCTCCCCAGCCCAGGCAGCTCTGGGGCAGGGCAGGATGATGGAGAAAAGCTCTCCTCAGATCCTCAGACTGAGATTTCCTTCTGCAGTTCCAGCCCCACTGGGGGATTTGGCTCTGTCCTTTCTCCTGCCTCACCTCAGCTGCCTGGAGCTGCCTCCTGCTGCCCTCAGGAAGGGATGAGCACTCCCCACCCGCCAGAAAACACCAGGGGAGGGAGAGCAGAAATGCTGAGCAGCTGCACTTTGGTCTCTTGTGCCTCCTCCCAGAAGGACCTTTCACAAAATTCACAGCCTGCTCTAAAGGAATTGGGCACAAAGGCAAAGCCACAGGGGTTCAGCCCCCAAATTCCTGCCCCCCAAAACCCTTCAGAGCCCTGGGGAGCCCGGGAGCCTCCTGGGGGCACGGCCACAGCAGCTAAAGGCTGGTTTTCCTTTATCTAGGAGACTAGACAGACGTGGGACACACAAATCAAATCACCACTGACAGAGGGTGACACACAAATCACCGGTGACAGAGCCGGGGGCTGCGGGGAGGGGACAGGGGGACATTGGCACTTGTCAGCACGGAGCTGCTGCTGCCGGGCACGGGGAGCAGGGGAGGGAGGGCAGGGGGTCCCTGCAGGGGCAGGGTGTCCCTGGAAGGACAGGGGCGTCCCTGGAGGGACAGGGGTGTCCCTGCAGGCCCTGCCACGCCAAGGCCTCGCGGTTCCGGAGCGCCCAGCCCCGCTCTGATCAATAAATAAGGTACAGGAGGACGGCTCCGTTCCGCTCGCGTTTGTACGTTTGCCTCGTGTCCCTGGCCAAAGGAAACGCTCCCTCTGGCCAGCCTGGTCTGGAACAATCAAACTGTCCCTGCAGCAGCGCTCCCGGAGCCTCCCCGAGCAGACAAAGGGCAGTTCCTGCCCCGGGCAGGGCCAGGAGCAGCCCGGGCTCTTACGTGGAGGAGGGAGAGTCCATTGTGGAGAGGATCCGCACGACCTCGGCCCGCTGCGTGGGGGAGATGTGCTGGGTCATGTGCACGATGGAATCCATGGCAACCTCGGGATTGGCCTGGACCAGGCTGTGAAGAGCAGAGAGGGCAGAGAGTGAGGCAGCTCCGGAGCTCCCAGCAGGGATTCCAGGGGGCTGTGAGTGGGCCGGGAGCAGCCGGGAGCTTCCTCAGGACACTCGTGCCCCACGGGGAGGGCAGGAGCTCTGGAGCCAGCCCCGAGCCCAGCCAGGCCCCCTCCCTGCTCACCTCCTGATCTGCTTGAGCACATAATCCCTGGAGATGTATTTGATGTTCTCCTCCACCACCGAGCGAACGCCCTCCTCCTCCGTCAGCTGCTTCTCCAGCCACTCCACCAGGTCCTTGTTGCTGTCCCACAGGTAGGCCTGCCAAAATGCCACAGCTCAGCCTGCACCCAGCCCTGCCCACTGCCCAGATTCACCCCACACATCTGGCTGGGCCCCCCCACAAACACACCTGACAATCAGCACAAGGTCAAACATTATCCATTTCGTTTGCATCCTGCCATGAATGTGATGGAAGGGGACCAAGGAGGTGCTTGGTCAGTGCTGCAGGGAACAAGCTGCAGCTGTCCCAGATAAATCCCAGTTTCCCTGGTTATCAGCTCCCCAAATTCTGGTGGAACATGGCTGACCTGACATGCAGCTGCTCCAGGGATTCTCCCAGTGCTAAACCTGTGAGTCCCCATCGCCTCCAGCCTGCCCATGCTGGTGGCCCCAGCACTGCTGGGACCCCTGCCCCAGCTCAGCAGAGCAGGTTGGAGTGTCTGGACCCTCAGCCACAACCCCCTTTGTGCCTTTCACAAGATCATTTCACCTGATATTTGCTAGATAGTTGGCTGTGTAATAACTCAGGAGAGTGTGAGCCCCTAACAGCCTTCTCTCCTCTCCTCTCATTTTCTTTACAAATCATTTAAGAATCGTTTTGTTAATGGTTTCCGGAAAAGCAAGTACTGCCATTAGCACTCATTCATATTTATGTCATTTTATTTGGGTAATTAAACACAAAGCTCCTCATTTAAAGGTGCACTATCCTTCTCTGTTATCACTAACCAAGTCAAAGGCAGAATGACAATGAGCTGGGGGTGCTGACACCGTGGTGGCACCTCCCGAGCCAGACCTCTGGGACACAGAGCCAGGAGTCCCAGAGTCCTTGGGGCTGGAGAAACCGCTGAGGTCACCGAGTCCAACCACTCCCCACACTGCCAAGGCCACCACTGACCGTGTCCCCAAGTGCCACATCCACAGGGATTTTAAATCCCTCCAGGGATGGGCACTCAGCACTGCCCTGGGCAGCTGGGCCAGGGCTGGGCAGCCCTTCCCAGGGAGGAATTTCCATGCAGGAATTTCCTTCCCAAGGAGGAATTTCCCTTCCCAAGGAGGAATTTCCTTTTCCATGGAGGATTTTCCTTTTCCATGGAGGATTTTCCTTCCCAAGGAAATTTCCTTCCCAGTTTCCAGCCCTGGATCTCCCCTGGCCCAGCCTGAGGCTGTTCCCTCTCCTCTGTCCCTGTTCCCTGGCTGTCCCCTCCTGTCAGGAGCTGTGCAGAGGGGACACCTTCCCCTATCCCAGGCTGCTCCCAGCCCTGTCCAGCCTGGCCTTGGGCACTGCCAGGGATCCAGGGGCAGCCCCAGCTGCTCTGGGCACCCTGTGCCAGGGCCTGCCCACCCTCCCAGGGAGGAATTTTGGTGTCAGAGCCCATCCCAGCCCCTGACACACTTCAGAAACCCCAGGATGATTTTATTTCCTTTCACACGATGCCTCTGATTGTCTCAGCCCGGTGATGTCACTTCAAGATTTTGCTTATTTCATTGTTTTTCTCCTTATGATGATTTGAAACTCGGAGTTTTGCTCCCTGCCTGTGCCCCTGCCAGGCAGCAAACAGCCCCTGCATACAAAGGCAGGTTCCAGGGAAGGGGGGAAAGCCCAGCCCGGGAAGCTGCAGCACAGCCCCAGACCTGAGGAAAGCTCCATTTACCCAAGAATCCCAAAGCTTTTCGTTTAGGAGAATATTTAATACTCTTATTAATCATTTTTAATCCGTTTGCTTTTAATTAAGAAACAGCATGATGCTTCCCTATCAACATATGCCAGGGAGCAGATTAATTGTGGCTTAAGATAACTCTCCTTGATTGGTGTAATGTATTAGCTAACGAGCTGCCTGCTTTTGGAGAGCTCAGGCTCTACCTTGGAAAGGCTGCTGCCCTCCAGAGAACATTCCCCCCTTCCCTGGAACCCCTGGGTGCTGGGGACTTCAAAAACAGAACCAAAAAAAAAATAGAATTAAAAAATAAAACACTGAAATAAAACAGAATTTTTAAAAAGAAAGTAAAATAAATAAAATTAAAAAAAAATAAAGTAAAATAAGTAAAGTAACAAATTAAAATAAAGTAACACAAAGTAAAATAAAATGAAACAAATAAAGAAAATAAATAAAATTAAATAATGTAATATAATAAAGGAAAATTAAATAAATACATAAAATTAAGCAATATAAATAAAATTAAATAAAACAGAATAGAATAAAAGAGAAAAAAATAGAAAAATAGAATAAAAGAGAAAAAATAGAAAAACAAAATAGAATACAATAGAAAAAATAGAAAAACAAAACAGAATACAATAGAATAAAAAAGAATCGAATAAAGTAGACTAAAATAGAATAGAATAAAATAAATAAAATAAAAAGAATAAAATAGAATAAAAAAGAATAAAATAGAATAACATAAAATAAAATAGAATAAAATAGAATAAAATAAAATAGAATAAAATAGAATAAAATAAACTGAAATAAAATAAAATAAAATAAAAAATAAAATAAAAAAGAATAAAATAAAATAAAATAAAGTAAAATAAAATAAAATAAAATAAATAATAAAATTAAAAAGAATAAAATAAAATAAAATAAATAATAAAATAAAAAAGAATAAAATAAAATAAAATAAAATAATACAATAAACTGAGATTGGAGGCTTGTGACCAAACCAAGCCCAGAGCAGCTCCCTGCTGTTCCTTCAGAGCCTGCAGGTTGAGCAGCACCCTGGCAGGAATGGCCCTGGTCCCTGCTGTCCCTGGTGCCACCAGCCCACACTGACCTTGACCGTGCCCTCCACCTCGACGAACCAGCGGCGCAGCATGGCCTGGATCTGCCCGTCCGTCAGCTCGGGGTTGGCCTCGTGGATTTTGCTCTTCACGGCCTCCTCCAGCAGCAGCCGCCGCAGCCGCCAGTAGAAAAACGTCCGGGAGGTTTTCCAGTCCAGGACATCCTGCCCGGGGCACGGGGACAGCGGTGAGGGACGGCAGGAACAGACACAGACACGGCTCATTCCCAAATTAAACCCGGGCTGGGACCCCTTCTGTCCCCTGGCACGAGAGGGAGATCCCCCAGGGATCCCACCAGGAGCTGCACAGGGCCATGGAGGGTCTGGCTCCAGCCCTGTCCCCAGGAAACTGTGGGACACCAGGAGCTCCACTGGGTGATGGAGGGTCTGCTCCAGCCCCATCCCCAGGGAAGCTGTGGGACACCAGGAGCTGTCCATGGTGATGGAGGGTCTGCTCCAGCCCCATCCCCAGGAAGCTGTGGGACACCAGGAGCTGCACAGGGCCATGGAGGGTCTGCTCCAGCCCCATCCCCAGGGAAGCTGTGGGACACCAGGAGCTCCACTGGGTGATGGAGGGTCTGCTCCAGCCCTGTCCCCAGGGAAGCTGTGGGACACCAGGAGCTGTCCATGGTGATGGAGGGTCTGCTCCAGCCCCATCCCCAGGGAAGCTGTGGGACACCAGGAGCTGTCCATGGTGATGGAGGGTCTGGCTCCAGCCCTGTCCCCAGGAAGCTGTGGGACACTCACAGTTATGGCCCCTTTCTCCTGCATCCTGCCGGGGGTGTCGTGCAGGTCAGCGAACTGCATGGCCACCTGCTGGTAGATGGGCACCAGGAACTCCTCCCTCTCCTTCAGCTTGGCCTCCAGCTCCTTCCTGTCAGCCGGGCTCAGCTCGGGGGTGCCTGAAACCACACACAGAGATCAGAACCTGGGGGAGCTTGGGGTGCTCAAACCACACACAGATCAGACCCTGGGGGTGCTCAGGGTACCCAAAACCACACACAGATCAGACCCTGGGGGTGCTCAGGGTACCCAAAACCACACACAGATCAGACCCTGGGGAAGCTCAGGGGTGCAGTTCCAGGCAGTCCAGCACTTGGAAAAGCCAAAGGACAAGCCTTGGAGCATCAGCTCCCAGCAGTGCCCAGCAAATCTCTGCTCCAGCCCAGATTTTGTGCCACAGAGACTCTGGCAAGGGCTCTGAGGGTGTTTTCACCATGGAAACTCTGTTCCATTTAAATGCCAACCATCTAAGCCATCAATTAAGTGACATTTACAGGACTTACTCCTAAAAGAGAATAATGTCCCAACACTGCTGTTCATTTAGCAAGAAACACAGACCATGGCACTCCACCTTCACCACTGCAAGCTCTCCTTTAGCCCACTCCAGGGGCTCTGCAATTCCAGCAGGAAGCCAGAGCACCCCCAAGCCAACAAACCCAGCTTAAACCAGTGGGCAGAAGCTTTACAGAAACCCCAGGAGGGACCAGCTTCACCCAGTGCACGATCCAAGGCTCGAATTCACTGCCCAAACAGGCTCACAGAGGGGGATCAGACAAATCCATGCAGGGAGATTCCAGCAGAGGCTCCTGAGCATGAAGAGCAAATATTAACCTGTGCTCAGGAAGCCTCTAAACCACAGCTGGGAGCTGAGACAGCATCCTGGGGGCTCCATCCCGGGATGCTGCTGCTCCTTCCACACCTCATTCCCACAGGCACAATAATCCAAGGCTGCTGGACCAAAGGGAGGAGCTCCCCAGTGGCCTGAGCACCCCAGGGCCTGCTCACACACCCCATGTGTGTTATTATTCCAGTGCCTGCTCACACACCCCATATGTGTTATTATTCCAGGGCCTGCTCACACACCCCATAGATGTTATTATTCCAGTGCCTGCTCACACACCCCATATGTGTTATTATTCCAGTGCCTGCTCACACACCCCATATGTGTATTTTTCCAAGGCACAAGCCCTCCAGACAGAGATCCTTCCCAGGGAAGGAATGTTTTCCCTGTGCCTACCAATATAAATGTTACCTAACCCTTCAGATGCGAGTAAGAAGGTTTTAATTAAGAGAAGCTCCCCTTCTAACCTTCAGAATAAAAAATTATCTATATTTATCCAGGCTGAACTCCCAGGCTCCCTGGTTTCAATGGCAACACAAGCACTCAGGGCAGCCCTGTTGGTGAATTCCAGCCCCTGCCACCGAGTCCACCCAGGCAGGCCCAGTAATGATTTAGGTGAGATTAACAAATATGTCAATGTCTATTTTCTGCTTAATTTAAAAGCAGCGTCTATAAAGATTTTTGACTTCTGAACCCTGTTCTCCTGGAAGAAAGAAGGTAACAATGAGGAGGGGGGATAAAGAGTGATTATCCCATCATCGATCGTTTGTCAGGAGCATTTCTTATTCACTGCACCATTGTAAAAAGCTAAGCTCTCGATCAATCCCGTAAGCCCCCTGTACAATTAAATATCTTGGAATGGTTTTCTTTCTTTCCTAGTCAGATCTCGAGGCCTCAGGGTTTTTCAGAAAGCCTGGGCTTTATTTATTTATTTCTTAAGGTAAAAAAAAATAATAAATAAATAAATAAAAGGGAAAAAAAGAATTCTCCTTCCACAAATCTTATCCTGGCAAGGAGAGGGGAGTTAAAATATGGGATTCCTTTGCTCTAGAGGTACTTGACAGTTAATGAAACTGTTAAAGTTTAAATCATAGGAGCATTATAGACCTCCAGGTATGGATTGGCTGCTAATCAATAGGGAAACAAAAGGAGCAGCGCTCCCAGACAGCCCCATTCCATGAGGAGAGAGCTGGCACACGGGTGGGGCAGCACCAGGAACACGAGTGACCCTCCTGGCCTGGCAGGGAGCACAGGGCAGGGCCGGGAAATGTCACCTTTTCCTCTGCAGCCTCCGTGTCACCGTGGCTCCGCAGAGCGCTGGGATGGGAAGGGGCTGGGAAACCTCTCGGCTCTGCTCCCAACACCCCAGAGCCCCCCAGGGCAGGCAGCACCCAGCACCCCCTGGCTCTACAAGCCTTCCTCTCTTCTCTTTGAATCAGCAGCAGAACTGCCTTAACCGGGTTGGAAAGATGCCCTGGGGAAGCAGCAGCTTTGGGTCCCACCTCACTCCACTGCAGCAACAGCCTCACACCTGAACCTCACCTCCTCTGCTCCTGCCCTGAGCGAAACAGTGGCCAGACATAAATTCATTCTCTCCCGGGAGGGTGGGAGGCTCTGGCTTCCCCTGGGTCCCTGGCAGTGCCCAAGGCCAGGCTGGGCAGGGCTGGGAGCCGCCTGGGACAGGGGAAGGTGTCCCTGATGAGCTTTAGGGTTCCTTCCAATCCCAACCATCCTGGGATTCCAGGAAATCAGCAAAGGCAGCAGAAATGCCAAAGGTGTCCAGGCTGCCCAGAAACTCCCCCAGCCCAGCTGGAGGGAGCTGCTCCAGAGGGGAGAGGGAAGGTCACAGGGAGCCACTCACGTCCCTGGAGAGACAGGCATTTTTGGATTGTCTCTTGTTTCTTTAAATGAGACAGGCTGTAATTGCTTCACTAAATATTCAGCAGGATTTATGTCAGAAAGGTGCAGCATGAACAGCCAGTGAAGGTCACACCAGCTCGTGGCACAGGCTGCAAATATCCTTGCACAGAATCCCCGTGATTCCCACCCTGCCCCTTCCCTCTCTTTGCTCCTCAGGTCTCATTTCCCAGCAGCTGAAGTGTGGCAGGGACATAATTCCAAAAAATTCCAACCCCCAGCCCCTCTGGGAGGATATCCCAGTGCCAAGGAGGAGCTGAGAGAAAGCAGGACTTGCTCTGGGAGCCCTGTGATTGTGAATTAACACCAATTTAAATGCAGCAGCACCTGCACGGGGAAGCAGCTTCTGAAACAGCATCACCCACAAAACCAAGTTACAACCTGTGTTTATCCAGCACCCCGTGAGAGGTGGAATCAGAAGAGCAGTGCTCCTCCCAGGTTTTCCTGAAAAACTGGCAGTGAGGGTCAGTTCTGGTCCTGCACCCCAAAATGTTCATTTCCAGAGAGGAGCTGCTGTGCTGAAGTGGAGCTGAGTGATGAATACTTGAGTGTTCACTCATTATTTGGAAATTTAAAGGCAATTTTGGATGCTCTTTAGCCAAGTAACGTGTGAACCAAGCCCCAGCAGCGCAGACTGACTGCCCTAGGAAATGAAATAAATGAAATAAATAAAACCAGAGGCGCATTCAGCACACAGGAACACCTCACAGGACCAGCAAGGAGGACATTCCCACTATCACAGCGTGCATCAGGTGATGACTGGAGGCTGCCTTTTTCCTACCAGAAACATGGAAATGCAATAGCCAGCCTTGCTGTAACTGGAGCCATTCTGCCATTCCTTTCACCCACATCCCACCCCATCTTTGCACCCATTTCCCTGCACCTCTGACAAGAGGCACAGAATCTGTACGATGAGGCTTATTTTCACCACGTGTTTTAGTCTAATTGTAATAAATCAATAAAATTTGAGTCTCTGTATTTTGAGCTGTGGCCCAAGGCTTGCAGGCTGCCCGTGCCCACATTCCTGGGTGATCCCTGCCCACCTGTGGGGATGTCCCTCCCCACGTGGGGACCTGCCCTGGGCCAGGGGCAGGGCCACCCTCTCTCCCCCTGCCCCTTGCTGGAGCAGCCCAGCTCTGAGTGACACTTTAATAAACCACGGGGGCTAATCAACATTGCAGCAACGCTGCTGCAGAATTGATAATGAACAGGTTTATGTCAAATGATTCAATATCTCCCCATCCACCACGTCCAGCCCCGGCGTGGGCTGGCGGGAGAGCAGCTCCCTGGTGCTGCTCCCCAGAGCTCTGGGCAGGGATGACAGCCACTCAGGGGTTAAAGAGAGGCAGTGAACCCCCAGCTAATGAGTAAGAATTCAGCAGGCAGTGTAAGATAAATGGAGCTTTCTCTGCTTCTGCTGGAGTCAGCATGAACTGCGGCCCTGCGGCTTGTTTGTGGCAAATGGAGTGCGCGAAATATCAAAGGGCAGTGATCCAGAAGAAGACCGACTTTGACAAATTTTAAATTGGCCAGAAAGAAAACCAGCAAAAAAATAAAATAAAAAAAAGAAAAAAAAAAAAAAAAGGGGGAAAAATTATGCAATTCAGTGTGTCCTGCAATCCTGGCTTTGCTGCTCTGGTATTGAATTAGTGGCAAAACAACAGTGATGATCAGCCAGTGCTGGCAGCAATTACATCCATCTCAGGGAGATGCTTATCAGTGACTGAAGCTTTTAGAGCTCTCCCTATGTACAGTTGTAAGTGACTTGCTCTTGTGTTGCAGTCATTTTAATTAAAGTGTATGGAGTTTGCTGGGAGTAATTACCCTGTAGAGGAAGAGGGGGGAAAAAGCCCCGAGCAGGCTCCTGGCTCCTCACATGGAGCTGGGTTTGTGAGGCTGTTGGCAGGAAACTCTACCCCATCTTTGCCCCTGTGGGTTTTTTCCGTGTCCCACAGGATTCAGGGGTGGCCTGCAGGTGCCCTGCAGCACAGAGGTGAGAGTGAAGGTGATGCTCTGCTCCCCCTCCCCGCAGGATTGCCACACTCCAGCCTTTGTCCAGAGCATTCTCCAGGGGATGGATCCGTCCCCAGGCCATGGGCTCTGCTGGAGCAGGGCTTGCTGTGCTGCTGGCACTGCCAGGGCTGTGGGCAGGTGAGGGTGAACACTGCCAGCAGCAGCAGGGCTGCCCTGCAGGGCCATTCACCCGCAGGGCCCAGCTGAGTGCTCAGCACATTCCCCTCCCTAAGGACACCTCTGATTTCTCCTTCCTGGAGATTCCTGCTCCCTGTCTGACACCACCCGTGGGAGAGGGGGATGAGGGCCCTGCCTGCCTGAGGAACTCCACTGAACACCTCCAGAGAGGCTTTTCTGGGACTCTGAGCTGGGTCCCCACGGTTTGGGGTGGTCACTGTCCCTCTGCTCCTAAAGGAACACTGTCAAGTCTGACAGAGGCCAAAAGTGAGGTTTTCTGAAAATAACCTCCTTGCTGCAGACTTTTAACCTGGGATTTAAGTCACGGAATAACAGAATGGTTTGAGTTGAAAAGGACTTTAAAGATCATTTCATTGGACACCTTCCACCATCCCAGGGCACCCCTCACCCTTCACCCGTTACCATTCTCTTCCCGAGGCATATCAGGAGGGCTGTTTTGTATATAAATTGTTGCCCTGCCATAAATTAAAAAAAAAAAAAAGCCAAATAATAAAACATAACTGCAGCAATAGCCAGGATTTATCAGTCATTTGCAGAACACTTTTCCTCCTGAAGGATCCCAAAAGGCTTTATAAATTCAAGCCATACCCACATGGCACGCTTCTCCCTCCACTGAAATGTAGTCAATTTTGGAGGTAAAAGGAGGCTCTGTAAGATTATAGTCTTATAGTAAGAGCCAGTAAAGGACTATTTAAAAAGCCTATTCCCCTGAGAGAGAACATATCTGATATTAAGTGCATTTTGCTGAACACTCTGTATTTTGGGATGTTGAGTGTACAGCAGGCGCGGGGATCACTCGGAGCGGTAATAACACAACCCTGGCCATGGCAGCACTGAGCTCTGCACAGCCCCCTGCTCACAGAGACATGGACAACATTCCTCATTCCCTTGGAACTGAAGAGCACACAGATGTCATTGCTGCAAACTACCCCAGACACTCAGTGACAGTCCAGCAGCCCAAAATGTCTGATCAAACCCTTCCTTATGTGAAATGACACCTGCTGAAGGCTTGGCCCACAGACCTTTAGTGAGCTGAGCAATTGCTGAGCTGGAAATTAGACCCAGGCATCTGCAGTGAGGGTCTGTTGTGAGATCCAGTCAATAAAATATAATAAAAAAGAGAAATCAGCTCAAAACCCCACAATATTCCACACCCTGGGTATGCTGAGCATGCATGAGCGTCATCTCACAGGTACACACCTGTCACAGACATTTTTAATGCAAAATTCTTTCTTTAGGATTTGTCCTCCTGAGAAGCTGAGAGGCTTCAGGAACACAATGTAAACAATGATTATCTGCTGCTGTGGAATGCAACAGGTGCATCTGTGATTGGCCCATGTTGGTTGTTTCTGATTAATGGCCAATCACAGCCCAGCTGGCTCTGACAGAGTCTGAGCCACAAACCTTTGTTATCATTCTTTCCTATTCTATTTTTAGCCAGCCTTCTGAGGAAATCCTTTCTTCTATTCTTTTAGTATAGTTTTAATGTAATATTTATCATAAAATAATAAATCAGCCTTGTGAAACACGGAGTCAGATCCTCATCTCTTCCCTCACCCTGGGACCCCTGTGAGCACGGTCACACACACATGCCGTGGTCTCGCTGGTTTTCTTCCCAAGCCACACAGATAAAAACGTCAGTAAATAAGAATGAAAAGCACTGATGAGATGCCCCCTGAGGGGTGCCCAGGGGCTGTGCCACGTACCCAGGCGCTCGGCCAGGTGGATGTACACGGGGTCCACCCTGCGCATGGTCTTCACCAGGTCCTTCCTGCGGAACCGGATCTCCACCGTGCCCTCGGGCTCCAGGATCCCTCCTCTGCAGGAGAAAAAAGAACAGCATTTCTTGCACCTGACTCTGTGTCATCAGACACTACACTGAATGGTTCAACACCTGCTGGAAAGCGTGGGGAGGGAGACAGAACAACGGGAGGATTGTTACTGTCACATTTTCTGAAAAATCCCTTTGCTAGGATTTCCTCTCCTGGGAATGGAGAAGCCTCAGAGAAAAATGAAAACAATATTATCTCATTTGCTTCTCCTGTGTATTGCTACTTTGGAATGTAGTTTAGAGACTGTTTATCCACCATGTGAATTGGTTTTATTTAATGACCAATCACAGTCCAGCTGTGTCAGGACTCTGGAGAGAGTCCCAGCTTTTTCAGTAGTATCTTGTTAAGCCTTCTGTAAATATCTGTAATATCTGTATAGTTTAGTATAACATTCTTTAATATAATACCATAAAATAATAGATCAGCCTTCTAGAAACACAGAGTCATATTTTCAATTCCTCCTCCATCTGGGAGACTGGAGGAATTTTTATCTCCACTTTCTCCACAGCGAAAACGCAGACGAGGCCCCACACGTCCAACCCCATGGAAACCACCCATCCCCAGGCCATGAGGAGCAGCCAGGCAGCCCCAGCAGCGTGTCCAGGCAGAGGGTCAGTACCTGCTGTCCCTGTCAGCGTACATCTCCATGTGCCTGGGGTTGATGGTGGGGTCGATGACCACCCAGGAGCCGCCGCGCAGCTCGCCCTGCGGCGGGATGTAAACCAGCACGGGCTGCCGGTACTCGCGCAGGCCGTCCACGATGTAGGCACCAAACTTCAGCACCTGGTCATACATGTCTGGGGAGGGACACACAGATGGTCAGGATGGATGGACAGGACACACAGATGGTCAGGAATGGCTGGGATGGACACAGAGATGGTCAGGATGGATGGGATGGACACAGAGATGGTCAGGGTGGCTGGGATGGACACAGAGATGGTCAGGAGGGATGGGATGGACACAGAGATGGTCAGGGTGGCTGGGATGGACACAGAGATGGTCAGGAGGGATGGGATGGACACAGAGATGGTCAGGATGGATGGGATGGACACAGAGATGGTCAGGATGGATGGGGATGGACACAGAGATGGTCAGGGTGGCTGGGATGGACACAGAGATGGTCAGGGTGGCTGGGATGGACACAGAGATGGTCAGGGTGGCTGGGATGGACACAGAGATGGTCAGGGTGGCTGGGATGGACACAGAGATGGTCAGGATGGATGGGATGGACATAGAGATGGTCAGGGTGGATGGGATGGACACAGAGATGGTCAGGGTGGATGGGATGGACATAGAGATGGTCAGGAGGGATGGGATGGACACAGAGATGGTCAGGGTGGCTGGGACAGGGACACACAGCCTGGCGTCACAGCTCATCACTGCTCCACACCAGGTGTCCTGGGGATGATCCATCCCTGCCTTCCCAGCCCATGAACATTCCCACAGTTTGGGAAATCAGCCTGGGTACGTCTGCCCTGCCCAATTTCAGACTCACTACCCCAGACCTCTCCCACAACTCATGTAATGCGAATGAAATGCACCTAAGGGCAGCAGAGCTTTTCCAGATCTTCATAAAAATGTGTGTGGAGAGGGATGGGGAACAGCACTCCACTCTCCCTCCATTAAAATTTGTTTAAGGCACTTTGCTCAAAATTAATAAGAACAACTCCACTGTGTAAAGACAGTACATTGAAAATATCAGCCCCAAAGGTGATTTAAATAAAAGAGAAAAAGGGAAGGCAGAAAAATTTCTATGAGATGATATAGTTTCTAATGGATACAGTTTGTAATGGAAATGGGCACTCTTGAATATATATATTTTGTTACATATAATTATATCTACAAGTATTAAATCAAAATACAAGAAATGAAAAATAGTTATTAGGCTCATCTAGCCCACCTCTTTGTTCACACAGGACTGTTTCTTCCACAGTGCTTTTGAAAGCTCCCGTTAAGAAACCCCAAACAATAAATCTGCTTCTTTAGGGACATTTCCACAGCCAAACAGATGAGATTTCCCTCAGAACTCAGCCAAACTTCCCCTCCCTCCCCATTAATTTCATGTCAACACCTCTGGTACCACCTACACAATGTCTGCTCTCCTTCTGGCTCACCACAAACAGCAGCAGCATTTTCAGTGGGGTTTGTCCTCAAACACTGCAGGTATCCATCCCTCATCCCTCTTCCAACCCCCTCCATCATTTGGGTTTTCTGCTTGCACCCTCCCAGTTTGCCTCATTTTTTCTGGCCATTAAAATACCAGTGTAGAGAAAATAAAGGATCTGCATTTATGTACCTCACACCTGCTGCAACAGGAACAGTCTGGGAACACTGAGACACTTTTATTCATCTAAAATCCTCCTATCCCTCGAGGAAAGCCTCATTTCTGGGGAAGGGAGAGACCACAGCCAAGGTGCCTTTGTCATTTAACCCTCATTTTAGTGTTAAGTATTAACATGAACATAATTAAGCAATTAACTCTTTAGGAAACACTCTTCTATGTTTATGTTTTTTATAAATAATATATATTTTAATATATAACAATTTTTTATATTCATATATATATGAATATAAAAATTTTATATACAAATTTTATACACAAAAAATATATTAAAATATGTATTAGTACCACAGGCACTGATAGGATCTCTCCATTTCATTTCCAAGGTCATTGCCCAAACACCCAAGAAAGGGAATTTCATCTTATTTAAGAGGTATCAAAGGCTGACAAAAGGAAGAACAATTTATTCCCTCTAATTGGGAATAAACATAAATCCCAGCAGAGACAGTGAGGAGTGAGAACCAAACAAAACTCCAACCTTTCCCTTTGTCCTGAGCAAAGAAAAAGACTCAAAAGGGGTGACAAATTTATTACTAATTATACAATTATTTTATTATGTAGTGCTAGTAATAAACCACTTGAAGTACTTTCAGCTAATTCTAGTGTTAAGAAAATAATTGCTTGATTCAAATTATTTTAACTGAATTAATTCTTTACTAGACATTTTTTACTAGTGCTACATAATAATATAATTGTGTAATTAGCAATACATTTTTCACTCCTGCCACGGGTGTATATTTTACTCAGGTGAAGTGCAGAGAAGAGCAGCACTAATTGTTTGAACAGGGCAGAGGGAGGAGAGGCAGAGGAATTGGGGGAACCTGGTGCTTTCTCAGAGCTCCAAACCTCCCTCAGATTTCCCAGGTGTGATCAGGAAGGGATTTCATTTTCCAGCAGGTGGTCAGGGGAGCATTTCTGTGCCTGTGGATCTTTTGGGATCCTTTCTGTGCCTGGGCATCCTTTGGGATCCTTTCTGTGCCCATGGATCCCTCTGGATCCTTTCTGTGCCCATGGATCCCTCTGGATCCTTTCTGTGCCTGTGGATCCTTTGGGATCCTTTTTGTGCCCATGCATCCTTTGGGATCCTTTCTGTGCCTGGGCATCCTTTGGGATACTTTCTGTGCCCGTGGATCCTTTGGGATCCTTTCTGTCCCTGTGGATCCTTTGGGATCCTTTCTGTGCCTGTGCATCTTTTGGGATCCTTTCTGTGCCTGGGCATCCTTTGGGATCCTTTCTGTGCCCATGGATCCCTCTGGATCCTTTCTGTGCCCATGGATCCCTCTGGATCCTTTCTGTGCCCATGGATCTTTTGGGATCCTTTCTGTCCCTGTGCATCCTTTGGGATCCTTTCTGTGCCCGTGGATCCTTTGGGATCCTTTCTGTGCCTGTGCATCTTTTGGGATCCTTTCTGTGCCTGAGGATCTTTTGGGATCCTTTCTGTGCCCGTGCATCCTTTGGGGTCCTTTCTGTGCCTGAGGATCCTTTGGGGTCCTTTCTGTGCCCGTGCATCCTTTGGGGTCCTTTCTGTGCCCGTGGATCCTTTGGGCTCAGCCTGGCAGGAGTGTGAACTCCCCCTGCCTGGCTCTGCTCCCTCTGGGAATGCCCCAGCAGCCCCGGCCTCCTGAGGAAAGAACTGATTAAACCCCAATATTTGTCATTAAACAGAACCAAGTGCTGGCTGCCTCTGCACACCCAACTCTTCCCCAAGGCTGGTGGAGCTGCTGCTGCTCCTGGGGCTGGAGACACCCAGATGTGCCCACCCCACAGGGACACACAGCCTGCTGCAGGTGTCCCCACCTCCCTGTGCGGGTAAATCCTGGCACCCAGAGCCCTCCCTGCCCCTCTGGAGCTGGAGCAGATCCCAGCAGCCTGCCTGGAACAGCAGAGGGGACCTGGAGAAAACACTGGCCAAGACACCCCATCAACCCACCCCATCAATCCCACAACCCAGCACCCAGCCCCACACCCAGAATCCAGCCCCACAACCCAGAATCCAGCCCCAGAATCCAGCATCCAGCCCCATAACCCAGAATCCAGCCCCACAACACAGAATCCAGCCCCAGAATCCAGCATCCAGCCCCACAACCCAGAATCCAGCCCCAGAATCCAGCATGCAGCCCCACAACCCAGCACCACCACCCAGCCCAGCCTCTTCACTCTGCTTTTCTGTCTCTTTTCCCTTTCTTCGATCGCTGTTTAGGCTCAGTCCCGGGCAGAAGGGAGCAGTGAAACCCGAGCTCCCCCCGGGGGATCAGGGCTCCCTGTGGGGGGGTTTGCCTGTGCTCAGCCCCCTGGGGCAGGCAGGACCCTGGTGCTGATTTCCAGGGAATTTCACGCTCGGTGTCTCCCGGCCGTGGGTCAGCGCCGCCTCGCCCAAGTGAAGCCCAAATCAAGCCCTGCCAAATGGCTCCTCCAGCACAATATTGCAGCCAGCTTTTCAGCATTTCATTCTGCATTATGCTCAGGAGCCTTCTGGCCACGGAGAGAGCTCGTTGGGGACAGCACCACACCACGAGCTGCCTTTATTTAGGGTTATTTATTTATTTCTTTTGCAGCAGGAATTAGACCTCCCTGGCTGGCTAGGAAAGAGGGGGTTTAATTTTTTTCCCTGTTTTTTTTTTTTTTTTCTTTTCCTCCCCCTTCACTAATGTCAATTTTCAGCATAGCAAGAGCTGTCTCTAATCTTTTCCTACTCATTACACACAATTTTGGAGTCATTTTACCCACAGTGCAGTCGGCTCCTGGCAGTGTGTTTGTGTGCACTGAGGGGTGGCATAATTGTTTATTTTCCCTCCCTGCATAATCCCCAGCCAGCACTGAAACCAAAACTGCAAACAACTCCCCAAGGGACCCCGAGAGTGTCAGGAGACACCAGCAGCAAGCAGGAGGCTGGAAAATGCAAGGAGCAAGGTGCAAACTGCAGTGGCTCTGTCCTTCCCTCCTCCTGCTGCCAGCTGCCTGGAATGACTTGGGATATGCAATAGAAATATTAACATCCTCGTGCTGCCTGTTCCACACAACCCCAAAGCTCAAATGCAGTTTCTGAGGAACCCAGCAAGGCCAGACATGACATTTTGAGGTAAAACAATGTTTAAGGACTAAATAAGGTATATAAATAAGCTAAAATTACATCAACAACTTCCCAGTGAGTTGTGTGGCTGGGAAAGCAGCTCATGTAGAGGGTGCAGCAGCAGCAGACGGAGCAGAATCCACCCTCACAGGCAAGGGGTGTTTTCCAGAGGGAAGAATTTTGCCCTCTTCTGCCACTTCTCACCTTTGCCTCTGCAAACCCAAAGGCTCTGCCTTGTGCCCAGCTGAGGAGCCAGCAGAGCCCAGCAGCCTCTGCCACCCTGAGAGCTCCTGTAACCTCCCTCACACAGGTAAGAGGCTCCTGATCCAATCTTTCACTTCACATTTTACACTATCAACCTCACATCCTTGGCACTTCACCACGTTTCAAGCAGCACTCTGTGGTGCCCTGAGCAGCCAAGACAGAGCCCAAACCACCCCCAGGACAGCTCCAAAGTGCTGCTTACCTTTCATTCCCCCAGAGAAGCCTCTCCAGTTGGCAAAGACCATCAGGGGCAGCCCTTCCCTGTTGAAGTCCTTGATTGCCTGGGCTGTTTTGAAGGCAGAGTCAGGGAACCACACCTGCCCAGCCTGCTGGATTATCTGGTGGGAAGAAAAATCCGCTGTCAGGCCCTTGAAGCACATTAATGTAAGAGTTAAAACACAGAAAAACCATCAGGAGCTGTGATGTGGGATAAACAACGAGGAACACGGCAGGTGAAATGTGTGGGATCTGCCTGGCCATGGGAAAATCGGGACAATCCTTTTGTCACCAACTTCAACAGCAGCATTCCCAATAATTCAGCTAAGAAAAGAGAGTATGGACAGCCTGACACTGTGATGCTGTAAGGAGAAGAGAAAGAAAAGGACATGGAGAGGAGAAAGCCCTGGAGAGATGAAGCAGGGCCAGGGCTGTGAAACCAGGCAGGGGAACAGCAAAATGTCAGAGCAGGGAGGTCATGGAGCACTGCAGACACAGCAGGAGAGCAGGGAAGGGATTTTTACTTGTCACATCTCCTGAGCTCTGATCCCTGATCCCTGCCCCTCCCTGAGTCCTGAGGGAAGCAGGACTGCAGGGAATCTGGGAATTCCTGGAGGTTAGGAAGGTAGGAATGGTCACACAGCAGAGTCCAGGCACTGCCAGCTCCCCAGGAATGGGTACCACACCTGGGGAAAGGAGGGAACCCCACTGGACAGGGACATGTGCAGGGGACACACAGGGACAGGGGCACACAGCCCACCCACCTTGGCCTCTGAGTCCAGGTTTGCAGGATCAGCAGGAATGCTGAGCTCCACCGTCCTCGTTTCCACAGCAACCACTCCTACAGGTATTCCTCCCAGCCTGCAAACAGGTGAGACACTGAAATTCCCACTCCTGCTTTTTTTACACAGCCAAACACCCAGGGGAGACAAGGAACAGGAGCAGAGTTGGGGCCTTTTGAAGAGTTGAGGCTGGAGAGTTCCAGAGAGGTCACAGCCCCCAAAGCAAAATCTATTCCAAAGATGAGCACATCCCTCTCTAAAAGTCAAAGAGAATAAACCACACCCAGATTTTGAGTGGTAAATCTGTGTATCCACCACCCTTCACATGCCATCACCCAGATTTTGGTACCGGTGGATTTGAGCATGAAAAATCAGAGAATCCCAGAAGGGGTTGGGAAGGGCTTTAAACAATTCCTGTGTTTTCCCCAGATCTGCAGGGGATGGGCAGGAGTGCAGGCACCAGGGGGATGCCCAGCTCTGCCTCCCAGGGCAGCCAGCCCTGCTGCACACAAAAGCCATGGAAGCCACGCTGCCAGGACAGTCCCAGCAGAGCCCCCTCTCCCTCCCCAGCCAGCCCAAGCTGATTTCCCACAAACAGGGCAGAGGCAGGGCCCATGTGCACCGAGGGGCTGAAATATTCCCATTCCCTGTGATGAAGAGTCTGCTGGAACCCCGTAATTGCAGGAGCCGTCCTAAATCGGTAACTTATAACTTCTGTATTAGGGCCCATGTGACCTAATAAAGAACATCTTTATCCAAGTATTACAGTTATTTATTGAACTTGAAAACAGCTCAAAACAACTTCTGTTTTCCATAATACTTCATATAAATTTTATCAGGCTAGCACATGAAGATGCTACATCTTGTTTTATAGTGTGTCCCTGGACAAGTTGCCATAGAATAATAAAAGACAATTTACAGCCAACAGCACACATATTCCAAACATACATACAAGAGATGAGTTTTGGCAGCACTTACAGTAACAATCCCAGAAGAATACATTCATATTTGTTTTTTTCAAAGTGCCACTGCTTTTGAAAGGAATCTGTTTCATTTGTGTTATATATCCCTGCTGTGTGAGAGTCCAAAGCCACTCGGAATTTGTCAGAAGAAAGGAACTGCAAGTGAAGCTGAGCATGGACAGAGAGCTTCTGGCTTTGCCAAATCATTGATTTCCACCCCTGGCACACTGCTTAGCCTGGAAGCCTTTAAATTATAGAATTATAGAGCCATGGAATGGGTTGGAAGGGACCTTAAAGGTCATCTCATCCCTTTCTTTCCAACTCCTTCTATTATATATACATATATATACACACACACAGAGAGAGAACGAAATAATCACAGGAATGTTGTGTTCTAGAGAAATGCAAAGCATAACCCAAACTTGATTTCTACAATTGCTTTAAACACACCTCAAAACTTACCTTGCTCTCCCCACCACCACTGTCTGTGCCCAGGGCTGCATGATCTCCATGAACGAGCCATGGTCGAAGAAGCCACTCAGCCACTGCCCTTTCTGATCTAAAGGGAAGGGAAAAAAAGGGAAAAATCAAAGGAGGAAGGAGAGAGGGAAGAAAGAAAACAGAATATCAAAGCAACAAATCAAACTTGCTTAAAAATGCCAGCTGCAGAACATGGCACTGTCTTTTTATTTATTTAATTTTAAATAGATGACAATACAAGGGAACATTAGACAGCTGAGCATTTGTCTGCCTTCAGCCATCATGTCTTATTTCATTTCCTAGTCTGCATAAAGACAGCAATTTATCAGCAAAAGCATCATTTATTGTTAAACGATGGGGTTCGGAGAGCAGAGGGACTTCCCGTGCTTTTAAATAAATAACTCTGCTTTTTTCAAGACTACAAACATTTGTCAAAAGGCAGTAAAGTCATTAAAGATGGTTTTCAACACATCTATTTCTATTTTAAAACTTATCTCATATTCTTCTCTTGATCCTGCCTAATCTCTCTTTGAAAGAAGGAATGCTGCAGAAACCCAGGAACTAAACACAAAAATTTCAATGATATTTTTGAGTCACTTACAGAAATCACAGTTCTGTGGGGCAGCTGCTGTGCACTGGGGTTTTGGGAAGCTCTGCATAAAAGTAACCCACAAAAAAATCCCCCCAAAACCCCAAATCCCTCCCAGCTTCACCCCCTGGCACAGAGCTCCCGAGGAACTCTTCCCTCTGAACAAACACCTCTGCTTCTGCAAACCCAAGTCCAAAACCAATTAAAAAGTGGAGATCCGAGCACGCTAACCTCTGCTGACTTAAACAGGATGGAGAGTGTTTTATCAAGCCCAAACTTGTAATTACTGTGTTCTACATTCCTTGCCTCTGTGGCCCCACTGTAAAATGTGACCATCCATTTCAGAATTATCTCTTTATCGCGAGCCCGGAGCTGATCGTTGAGATTCTGGCCTCGTGTCGGGCGTCAGTTTGAAGAATATCACGGCAATATCTCCTCTAATAAATGGCTTTAACTTTTCACCTAGGAGATATCTGCTTTAACTTATCACAGGGAATCATCTGCTTTCCTTAACGCTTCCACTAAATTAAAATCTGAAGTCACTCGATTTGGAAGCCGGCATTTGCGGCGCCCGGACAGCTGGATGAATTGCTTGAGAGATGATGAAAAAATATTATCCAAAAGCAGAAAACTTAGTTTATCACAAATCTCATTTTAGCCCCCCAAACTCATTAATAACAGCAGGAGTAATGGTCACCCAGTTTGCAGCTTGTACCTACATCAGGCTGCACAACCCCAGTGGTGCCCATACAACAACTCTCCAAGATCTGCAGGAATATTGTGATTCCTTTAACAGACCCTCTGTGGATGGACTTTCCCCTAATTCATAAAAAGAAATCCATAGAAGTGCCTATTCCCAGTAAATAGATCATCTGTAAAAGTATGGTGTCCTTGAGCACTCAGGATTTACATGCTACTTTTGGATATTGTTTATAAATAATATTATTGATAATATTATTAGATGCAAATATTTATATACTCTATCCATATTGCTCAGAACTAATTATTTTACAGAATCTGAAATATATTTGGGTAGCAGACATCTGGCAAACAGCCTGAAAACAAGGTGAGTTGCTGCCTGTCCTGGCCTTACTTGGGTTGGGGCGTCCAGCCAGCATCCAGCGAGGGTCGTAGGGGGTCTTGGTGGGAACAAAGTCAATGGTTCTGTCTATGGGATCCTTGGCTTTCAGGATGGGCACAGGGCTGTGGATATTCTAAGGGAAAAAGGGAAACACAGAAGGAAGTGAGAGCCCCTTTCCCAAAACCCTGCAAACACAGCAAACAGCGGCACCTCGGACCTGGCAGGCCCAGGAATTACCTTTGGCATGTAGGAAAGCCACTGCAGAATGGTGTAGACCCCTTCAAAGTCATCACACACAGTGTCATGTGTCACCCCGTTGTTGTGCATGATCTGGATCCCTCCCAGCTGGTTGTTGGAGGTGTAAACTTCCCGTCCAAGCACCTGGGGGAAGAGAAATGGGAAAGCCATCAGTGCTGGGATGTGAGCAGGAGGTGCTGGCCAAGCAGGCACACACAGACCCAGCCCTGCAGCACCTCAGCATCACCTGGAAATGGAAAGGATGGAGCAAACCTCTCCCAACACAGCCTCCCAAGCCCTGTGTGCAGGTAAGAGCTGCTGAACATGATGCCCAGTGAACAGAGGGCAGGGGTGGGTGGGATATTGGGAAGGAATTTTCCCAGGGGAGGCCCTGGCACAGGGTGCCCAGAGAAGCTGTGGGTCCCTGGAAGTGTCCAAGGCCAGGCTGCACGGGCTTGGAGCAGTCTGGGATAATGGAAGGTGTCCCTGCCCATGCCAGGGGGGTGGAATTGGATCTTTAAGGTTCCTCCCTGCCCAAACCATTCTGGATTCTGTGATCCTCAAGGGGAATGATACCAGTGGGGAAACTGAGGCCGTTTTCCCCCTCGCCCTCCCCAAGCAGCAGTGTGACCAAAGTCCCTGAGCGCTGAGCCCAGCTCAGCTCACTAATCCCAAACTGCTCCAGGAAAACTGTGGGTGGATGTATTTAAATGTATAACTGGGGGAAGAAAAAAAAAAAAAGAAAACAAAGGCCCAGCAGCTCCTTGGAGAGGCTGGCCAGAAGCAGGCTGGGGCTCCTCATTCTCTTGCACAGCTCCATCTCTAATCTGAGCCTGGGCAGCACAGCTCTTTTCTCATTCTCCTGCTGTCTCTTCCCATTTGCCCTCTCCCTGACTGATACACTGATCTCTCGGTCACTTGGCTTTCTGCTCCACTGACTCCATATTACTAATAACACCTCTGCCACGGCCAGTTTACCTCATGAAGGCAGGAGCACATCATTACAAAATAAACTCATAACTTTGACATTCCAGCAAATACACGCCGTTTGTTATTTTTATGGGTTGAGTCTTTCTAACAGACAGAGGACATTACACACCTGCTTCATTTGGATCTTAAAAACCCCCTCAAACACACAGCACCAGCCTGGCCTCCCCCAAACACCCAGCACAGCTCATTCTGGGGACGGAGGAGCTGGCAGATGCCAGCCAAGGTTTATGTGCAGGAGAAACCGAGGCACAGATGTCACAAACCTAACGTCCAAATACAGAATTCAGGGTGTGTTTTAGCACAGGGATGTTCCTGGGTCTCCCTTCTGAGCTCCAACACCTTTCTCCTCCTCCTCCTCCTCTAACAAAATCAGTACCAAGCAAAGCCATGGTAGAGAAGACAGCAGCACAGATTTAGGTTCAAGGATAAGAAAAGCCCAGGCCTCCAGATGCCAGGCACAAGCCTAGCTAAACGCTTCCCACAGAGGAAAATAAAAATAAAGAGGATTTAAACTCCCCCTCTCTGAACTAATGCAAACGCATGTACATGCAAAATGGGCCTCTGCTCCTGCTTATCTGGAGACACTGCAGACAGCTCAGGTTTAGCACTGCTGACAGGCAATGAAACAGCCTAATATACCACTGCTCTCACCCTTAAATCCCTTTTTGGAGATGCAGATAAACACACAGCTCCTCCTCCGAGTGCTGCAGCCCTTCCAGCAGAGCCTGGGGCAGAGGGAGATCCCAGAGCAGGAGGGAGCTGGGGCAGAGGGTGCCCAGCTGCAGGGAGAAGCTGCTCTGAGGAGAGCTTGAGCTGGGATTGGGATGAGCTGGACGTGCACAGGTGAGGAGAGGGAGCGGGTGAGAGGGGACACTGCCCTGGGCCACAGAGCCCAGCCTGGGCTGCTCCATCCCCAGCCTGGCACTGGGCACTCGGGGGGGTATGGAGGATCATGGAACCCCAGAATGGTCTGGCTGGGACCTTAAACTCTTCCCATGAAGGAATTCTTCCTCATGCCCAACCTGAACCTCCCCTGGCAGAGCCTGAGGCCATTTCCTCTTGTGCTGCCATTTGTTCCCTTGGAGAAGGCTTCCAAAACATTCCAAAGTACTTGGGCAGCGTTGCCAACACTGAGTTCGTCTCATCTTCAAAAAACCCATTAGGAAAGCACATTTCTTGTTATTTCAGAGGATCTTTTGGCAAGCACAAGCAGAGCCAGGATTCCAACAGCCTCTGAAGGATGGTCCTCAACAGGCTCATAGGCCCATCACGTGCATATTAATAATTTTCCAGCACTCCAACCCTCGCTGAGCAGCTGCTTTCTCCTCTCAGAACCTGGACTGCTGGAGAGTTGGGACTTTCCCTGCAAAGCTGGGCTGGCTGAAGGCTGGGCTGGTTCATCTGTTTCACCCAGGATGAAAGATCTGAGAACATGACAGCTTGGAGGGCTTGAATGGGAATCATTATGTAACATAAGTGCTGTTATTATTCCAAGCATATCATGTCTTCATATCAAATATAAGTGCCAGATTTTTATCCAAATAATTCCAATAATTGCAATTCCCTTCCCACAATTTATATTGTCTGCCAGGAACACGAAGCAGAAGAGGCATATGCACGTCCTATAAATAGCCTATTTTTCATAAACAGGCAGAAATGATGGGAATGAATGTCTCATCAGAAAAAAAACGTAGGAACACAATGCAGGAACTTCAGACCTGACTGCTATTATGTGCAGTCAAGCCTCGACAGAGCTCAGTGCTCATTTCCAGCTCTTCCCCCGCACGGATCATGCATTAGAGGGGGAAAAGCAGCAAGAGGGAAGAGAGCCCAGCTGAGCACAGAATGCACAGCCCCGTGCCTGGCAGTGGGAGCACAGACAGCTCCTCTCTGCCCTTCCAGCACTGCTAATCCCTGGCTCTGTGCAGTTCCTGCACTCGGAATTTACGAGCGTGCGGTGGGGGACCCTTCTGACTTGGGAACAGATTGGCTCGGTCTAATGCTTGGAGATTATTAAAGGCAGAGCTATACTCCACTATCAAGTCTACAGATCTTTTATTTAGAAGATATGGTGCTCTAAATGCACAAAGAGCTCCCTGTCACCTTCACATTAAAGCCCCTAGTGCCTGGTAAATGGAATTATATAGCTGTCATCTCCTTTCCCCAAAGTTTTAAGAGTACAATGGGCTCATTTTTTCCCACTCCATCCCAGCTTCAGAACTAAGAGACCTACTTTGTATTGATTTAGAGTCTCGGAAATAAATAAACCTGCTTCTCCAATGTGATTCACAAGAAATTCATGATACACTATTGCATGATATATTTCAAGCTGCAGCTCCGGCTCTTTTTTCCCTTTGGTGAGTGATGGGGGAGGTGGGAGCTGGGGGGAGGTGGGGAGCTGACAGCCTGATGGTTATTGGGGATGGCTCCTGACTGCAAATCCACGGGCAGGTCCTGCTGGTGGAGTCTTTCCCTGCTTCCACTTGGTGAGATCAGAGGGGGAAGGGGCAAAAAAGCAACTGCACCTCACCTGGCAGGGAGCAGGGCAAGGAGCAGCCAGGTGCCCATGGACCTGCAGCTCCTGCCTGGAGAGCCCAACCCTCCTCACAGATACCCAGGGAGCAGAGCTCCACAGCTGGTCTCACACACAGGAGGTTCTGTCTGTCTGTCTGTCTGTCTGTCTGTCTGCAGCATCACACAATTTCGGTGGGAAGGTTTTCCCACCTTGAGGTTACTGAGGAGGATTTGGGAAAACTTCTGGGTTGCAGCAGAAAAATCAGGCTTTGCAATCTTGAGAGCTGAACTACAAACTTGAGATCAGACAGGCTCCAAATGACCTCTAAAATATTTGCTGTACGTATTAAAAATAAAAATTAATTTAGGAAGAAAATCAGCTGGGAAATAAAAACTGAACAACTTTTCCTTCGACCCAAAAAATTCCTAAGGAGGAGCTCATCCAAACTGATACTTTTTCCTGAAGAGCTCCAGATTCAGTGAAGTGGCATTTCCAAATGAAAAATGTCTTGTCAAAACCCTCGTGCCCCTCTCTCCTCTCCCTGCGTGTGTTTTGCTCAAGGTCACTCCCTCAGTCAGTGCTAAATCAAAAGGACTCAATAGACTTTGCAAACTAAAATTACAGCCCCTCTTCTGCATGGTGCCAACGCCCATAAATCCCACCTGTCTCAGCCAGGGGTTCCCTAATCTAGATATGAACCCCATAAACAATATTGATGGTTGTCTCCAACGTAAAGATCTTGGTCATTTCCTCTGTCACCTTCTGGACCTCAGAGAACCTTCTGGACCCTGTTACTCAGAGATCCCTGGGGCACAGGCTGCAGTGCAGGGACCTTTGCACCAGGACACTGAAACTCTGCTCACTTTGCAGTCTGAGTTTAGGTTCAGTCATGAGAAACGCTCCAGTTCTCCAGTGCTGTTCCTGCAGTTCCCACCATGTGTCCAGAATCACAGGGAATTTCTACAGGAAACACCCCAGGCTGGTCACCCCAATGTCCCCCTGGGGACAGCCCAGGAGGGATGGTCTGGACCAAAAATTCTGGGATATTTTTGGTAAGTTCAGCTCCTGTGGAACATGAGGGAGCAGAGTTAATGCTCCAGTGAGAACACAGCCTGCAGGATCCCCAGGAGCTGGGACACAGTGCTGGGGAAGAGCTTTGGACAGGCAGAAGATGGGCCACCATGGTAAACTCCTGTTCAGCAGAATTTAACACACACAGAGCCCCCACCACACAGATAAACTGAGCAAGATCTGTATTAAAAATGATAGAAGGAGGGAGAATTAAAAAAGTCAACAGAAATCTATTAGACTTTCCTCCCTAAGCAAACACCAAGGGACTGATAATGGCATGCCTGGAACGTAAATTGTCTCTAATGGGAACAATACACAGATATCACCACTTAAAGAAAGGCAATTAAAACAAAAATGCAGCCACGGAGGGTGGTGGTTGTTTATCTGCACTGAGGCCAGGCATCCATCCTGCTTGGATGGATAGAGCAAGGACCTGTGTGTCACCAGCAGTGCCACCAGCCCTGTGTGTCACCAGCAGTGCCACAGCCACACCCTGCAGCACCTCAAGCCTCTCGTGGCAGCAAAGAAAGGAATGAGCCTGAATTTTGAATTTGCTGGGTCTGGGCCATGGTGACCCCCATCAGGGACAGCTCCATGGCTCTGGCAGCTCTGGGAGCTGGAGACCACAACCTCCCCCCTGAGCCCAGCCTTGTGCTCAGCACCCCCAGGCAGGGCAGGGGGGCCTGTCCTGCTCCCCAGGACTGGGATAACCTTGGGCAGCCCCAGCCTCCAGACAAGGAACCAACCCTCGATGCTGGTGAGTGTTCACTTCTGGTTGACACTTCCCAGCCCTCCTTGCTTAGCATTCTCCAACACCCTGCACCCATACAGATCTTCCAACAGTCCTGCTGTGCCACTACAGAATGATTCATATCATGCATTAATAATTATAATGCTCCTTTGAATGACAGGGCTGGCACTTGCTGTTCTAACTCACATGATTGCTCTCACATGATTGCTTTGATCTAATCCCAGGACTGGAGTCATCTTGAGCAGATACTGAGCTATCCCTGCCTTGAATCTCAAAAAAAAAGAGCTTTCCACAGTACAAACCCCAACCAGCATCAGGCTCACAGGGCTTTTATTTATTTTTGCAGATTGTGAAGTTGAAGGGTAAATATTACTGTTGGCAATCACTCCCCAGCCTGTGTGAGCCTCCTGTTCCTCCCTGAGCTCCTCCAGGGAGCCTGAGAGCTGCCCAGACCTCTCTCACATGGGCACAGCCCCCTGAGCAGCCCTGACCTATTGTCTCATCCTGTTCTGTGAATCCCAGAGCATCCAAAAAGTTCTGCAGCACAATTCAGGACTGAATCAAAACCACAAAGATATTCTCCTCTGGCCTCGTGCAAAGCAATCCAACAAGACCAAACAACACCTCTTCTTTTTGACCCATTCTGGTCAAAAGTGTCACCCCATGACCAGGCAGGGAAATGAAACCCAAAGTGCTGAACTCTGCCTTGAATGTTTCCTATTTTATTTTCAGTTCCTGACCCCTGATGCTCCCTGCAGACTCCTGGCAGGTGGGGTTTGTCCAGCTCACCCTTGGTGCTCTGAGCAAACCATGGGCAGCATAGGGCAAGCCAAGACCAGAGAGTTTGGGGGAAAATAAAGCTAAAACAGGAGGGAAACAAAGCAGTGCTGGTCAGAATTCTGTCACCTCTGACAGCTTTGGGGCAGCTCTTCATCACCATCACAAAATGAACTGTCTCAGAGCCTGGCTGAACATCTGCATAGCAAACTGATGGGAATCCTGCTAGGAGCAGTTCCTGAAAGTCTCAGCTGAACCTGGCTTCCCTTAGGAAAAGCCTAGAACACCCATCTGCAGGGAAAATGTGACTGAAAGCCACTATTTGTTTCCATTAACACAACAGCCTCCAAGACGGGATTTCTTTTAAACACAAAAGACAAGGAGGAGCAAACTGATTAAAAATAGGTCAGCAGCAGACTCTGGAACATCCTTGGGAGGGCTGAAATGGAACACAGCCCTGGAAGCTTGAAGCACATGAGCAGTGCAGGAATGGGGAATGCCAGGCTCTTTGGTCTGACTTCCATCAAAAAGAAAAGCCAGAGAAATGGAGGTGCTGGTGCAGGGCACAGCACATCAGGTCTGAAATCACCCCGTGCTCAGGTTGTCACGAGGGAAGGGAGGGAGGGAGGAAGAAGAGGAGGAAGGTTTGGGGGTAGAAAAAGGGGGAGGCAAGGGAAGTTTAAAAAAAAAAATTAAAAAAATCTCTGCCTCAGCAAAAGTTTTCATTAAAATTTTAGACAAATGATCTCTGTGTCCTTCTCCCATGCTGCCTGGGGCTCCATGCTATTTCTATGCAAATAACAACCTCGTGGTTTATATCTTATTATTTCCACCGGAGCTGCGGCGACATGACCCGAGACGTGTGTGAGGTAGAGACAGCGACAGAGAGAGAGGGAGAGAAAGAGAGGGAAGGGAGGGAGGGAGATGGAGTGGCTGCTCGCTGAAGTGTGAAAAAATATTGTCAGGAGTGAGCAGCAAGAACAAAAAAAAAAAAAAAAAAGAGAGAGAAAAAAAAAAGGAAAAAATTGCAGGGATAACGTGTTTATTTCAGCCCCTCTCCCCATGTGAACCAGCATCTTTTAAAATTCATTGGGCATCAGGCGATCATGCACAATCCATCTGCTTTCACTTTATCATTTGCATTTCATGCCTCCTGGCTTTTGATGTGCTGATACTTTGATGCAGTCAGGAGACGCGCATTATCATTATTTCAATTTGCAGGGGGGTCAGCGGGCTCGGCACAGGCGCGGCACACGCTCACCCCGAGCAGGGAAATGGCATTTCCACCCCTCCATCCACCCCCTGCTGAAATGCACTGGGGAGACAAAAGGGGCCAGCTGAAACACGGCCCCGTGTGCCCTGTGCTGGCACCTGGGGCATGGCACCTTCACCTGGCCATGGGGACAAAGCTACACCATGGAACCCTGCCCAGCCCTGGCGTGCTCCCTGCCAGGGAAGGGCTGCAGGGTGCTCTAACCCAGCTGTGTCCCCAGGATGTGCCCTGTGCTCACCAGCAGCACGTCAGGAGCCAAGCCCAGAAGCCACCAGGAGCTGCAGCTCCAAGGGACACCGACCTTGAGCTCACCATCTGAGTTAGAGGTCACCCCTGGCTTTGGCAGCTGGACCTTTCCCTCTACACCTAAACCCTCAGGCTGCTTTTACATAATGATAATGAACAAGACCAGCAACAGCTCTGGCTGCACATAATGTTTGTCACCATTCCCCTCTGCTCCCTTTGTAAATTAGAAAGAATCCGGCGTTTCACAGGGAAAAAAAATAAAACTAAACAACTTCCCAGAAAGCCCTGCCTGCTCTCTGAAAGCCCAATTGTCTCCACTGCTGCAGGAACAGTTTTGTGCTGCATGTTCTGCTGGCGGAGAGGAGACATTTTGAAGATGTGTTTGCAGACACAAGAAGTGTCAGCTTTGTCCTGCACCCTCTAGGAACACACAGATGTAAAAGCCAGCAATGGAAAAACTGCCCCAGATCTCTGGCACCTAAAGAGAAGCTAAAGGTGGCAGTTTCCATGTATTCACCTTTGTTTCGGCCATCAGCCCCTGCCAGCCCTGACTCCCCACCTCCTCCAAGGGAATGAGCAGCACCAAGGCTGACCCACTGCACACAGAACAGCCACAACAGGCTCCCCTTTCTGGAGCCTGGGCCCTGGGAACGAGCAGGAACACACCACACCCCACAGCCAAACAGCCTCTGTGCTCCTGCAAGGGGACACTTTGCACAGCTGGCCCCTGGCTGGCACTGACCTCATCTCTGGCCCCAAAAAATTCTAAGTGGCCCTCTAAATCCCAGGGACAAGTGTTTAACAGGCTTCAGGGAGCACAGGGTGAGCCTGAAGGCACTGCATGGCCAATGGATCAGCATCCACTGCTTGTTTCAGATCCTCCAGAGGATCAGCCAGACTGAGCTCAGACATTGCAGGCTAGCCCTGGACACCAGCTCCCTGCTTCAGACACACTTCTGGGACACAACTGCAGCTGGATTCCTCCAGGAAGCCCTGAGCAGAACTGCAGGGACTGGAAACTGAGGATCCTCTGAAGCAGCAGATATCACACACACCCAGGAGTGAAAGCTGGAGAGGATTCAACACGTTCCTCCCTCACCTTCAGGCAGATAGAGGTTCAGAGCTGACACAAGCATACCAACATCCCAGCAGAGCAGGAGGAGGGAAAGGGACACACAGGATTGTTGAGCACACTGGAATTCTCAGAAAGGGACACATGGGATTGCTGAGCCCACTGGAATTCTCAGGAAAGGGACACATGGGATTGTTGAGCACACTGGAATTCTCAGAAAGGGACACATGGGATTGCTGAGCCCACTGGAGTTCTCAGGATTGGATAAATCCTCCCAGGAAGCAGCTCCTTCTGCCTGTGCCTGCTGGCAGAGGTCAGGTGTTTAATTCAGTCCATACCCTTAATTTTCAAGTGCCTAAAATTTAGTGGGATTAATGGAGTCCTGTGCAAACAGGCACTGAGTGCAGGGGCAGGGAGTGCAGTTAAACCTGGAAGAGAGGGGGAGCTGAACAGCCTGGCCCTGCCATCTGGGAAACTCTGCAGGGCCCCGAGCCCCAGCAAGTGACAGCTGGAGCCAGGCAACTCACTGCACTCCAGCAAGCACTAAACTGACTCAATTTCTTTTTAAAGGCTGGATCTTCAAATGCCTCTTTTCCTCCCATTGATGCAGGTGTGTGTGATGTGTGTAAGAGATCTAACTGAGGGTGCTGCAGCCTAGAGTTGATAGGATCAATGCTTCATTTTCTGCAGAGCCCCCTTTATTCAGGAGAATAATTCTACAAGAGCCTGTTTTCCTTTATCTCCCATTGTCAGGCAGGCACTCCTGGAAACACAGCTTGCCATGGAGTACAGGCACCCCAGGTGCTGAGAGTGCCTGAGAACAAAGCTGCTCGATGGGGAAGGGCACTCACAGCACAGCCCCAACTCCAGGGAAACAAAGCCCTCAGGGACAGCCATGGAGCAGAGTGGGCTGGGAGCTGTGTCTGCACCAGCCTGCAGCCTGGGGGATTAATGGGCTTGGGGCAGCAAGGGGGAAAAATCTGCCTCTGGAGTGGGGGGAAAAAAAAAGAGCCACTTTAGCAGCGAGGAGGCTGTAAGTTTTCTTTGTAACAGCCCCAGTTATTCCTCCTGTCCCCACAGCTGGGATTTCCAGCAGGAGAGCTCGCTCCCAGCCTGGAAAATCAGTGTCCAAGCTCCCCAGAGCTAACACAATGCTGGGGCTGCCTGGAATTCAGAGAACTCTGGGCCATGTATTTTGGAGCAGGAACTTCCAGACCCTGTGACCAGCCCTGGTTCCCCTCACAGCCCTCAGAGGGTGGGAGAAGGCACTGCCTGGGATTCAATCCGTGCCCACAACTGTCGCAGACATCTTTTTATGGAAAATGCTTTCTTTAGGAGTTTTTTCCTCCTGAGAAGCTGAGAGGCCTCAGGAACACAATGGAAACAATGGTTATCTGCTGCTGTGGAATGCAACAGGTGGGTCTTTGATTGGCCCATCTTAGATGTTTATAATTAGTGGCCAACCACAGCCCAGCTGGCTCGGACAGAGAGTCTGAGACACTGCCTTTGTTATCATTCTTTCTGATTCTGTTCTTAGCTTAGCCAGCCTTCTGAGATGAAACCTTTGCTTCTATTCTTTTAGCATAGTTTTAATGTAATATATATCATAAAATAATAAATCAAGCCTTCTGAAACATGGAGTCAGATCCCCGTCTCTTCCCTCATCCTAAGACCCCTGTGAGCACCGTCACACACAGCCTGTGTGGAAAGCTGCTCCCCTCCTTCAACCCACACCATGCCAGGACTCCAAGAGCAGCCCCTGAGGGCTGAAATGCAGGCACCCACCTTGTTGAGGGCCCCACAGCCGGTGAGGATGATGTGGGAGTTCTCCACCTGGATGGTTCTCTGGCCCAGCCGCACGATGTAGGCCCCGATCCCGATTGCCCGACAGGTCACCTGGGAAAAAAGGGAAAAAAGGGAAAAAGGGAAAAAAAGAAAAAAGCAACAGCATTGATTTCTGTCTCTCCACACAGCCCCAACCTATTGATTCAAACATTGAGATAAAACTAGGTGTGTTTGTAGTACAAGGCCATGAAATCTAGTCTCGCTGGCAAATTCCAGAATCCGTTGCTTTGTAAAACACAGGATCTGAACATAAATGTATTTTATTTAAAAAAAAAAAAAAAAAAAAAGACAAGCAGCAATTTTCAGACTGAGCAAATGCGAGGCCAAATGCCTGAAGTGTTTTAAATTGAGTGTGGAGGGGACCCAGCCCTGCACTGGTGCCAGGAGCATTGCTCAAAGCCTACAGGAGCCCATTTCCATCAGCCAGAAGGCTGATCCCAGATGGATGCTTGGGATATCATCACAGGATTTTTAGCTGAAACAGACAATACATTTGAAGAATAGAAAGCAGTGGGGGATTACCAAGCTGATGGTGATAACACTATCATAGGCTAAAGATGATTCTCCAGCAATCATGCCAGATGCTCTGAGGTTCTCTACTCCAAGCCCGTCCTCCTTGCCGATAATATCCGTTATCTTGTACCTGAGGGAGACACAGACAGCCCCTGAGTCACAAGGTCCAGTGATTTGCTGAATCAGTTTGCTACAAAGAAAATGGAAAGTGACTAAATATCATTAGGCTCCAAGGAGAAATGTGCAGGAAGCCCGGGCAAGGGCTGTGCAGGGCCCATCCTGCAGCACCATGGAACCTTCCCACAGGAGCAGCACTGCAAGGGGAAAGGCCAAGGGAGAGGAAGGCCTGGGGAAAGTGTCCTGTCATTCCCACAGGACCTGAGGAGCAGGCTGACTAATAGGAAAAAGGGCAAGAAAGGAAGGGAATGCAGACAAAGGGAAAGAGGAAAAGAATTAGGATTACAACAAGGCTCTCACCTTTTCTTCACTTCCTTCTCCCATGCCTCCATCCCCTGCCCCTAGGGAATGCCCCAGCTGAGGATGAGGACATGCCATGCATGCCCCAAGGATGAACAGAAAGCTTTCCACTCCTACCTGGACTCTCCATTTTCCTCCACGTGCTCACAGTGAACAGAGTTCAGGGCACTGACTTTCTTATAGTCTTGAGGAGTCAGGTACAGGTATTTGTATCCCTGCAGGGAAGAACAGTTCATTCATCCCAGTCCCACCTGTAGCCCCTTCCTCATCCCCTGTAACCCCTTCCAGAAACAAACTTCCACAGAATTAAATTCCACAGAGTGATAAGAATATCCTCTGAACATTGGAGATGCAGCTGAGGCCAGTGAAAGCTGGGAATGGTGCAATATTTGGCTGGGAATGGTGCCATATTTAGCACTAACTCCTTCTAGATGCCAACCTGCTGCCTGGGAGATGGTAAAATCCTGTCATGCAATAGTCTGGGTTAGAAAGGACCAGGTTACTCCCAGTCTCATCCAGCTTAGCACTGGACATTTCCAATGTTCCACACCCAATACTGAGGAGAACCTTGGACGTGACACTCTGAAATCTTCACCCTCACCTCTGCTAGAAGAGGTGCTGTTACAGTTATATTTTCTGGAAAAATCTTTTTGCTTAGGATTCTTTTCCTGGGAAGCTGAGAAGTCTCAGAAAAAAAAAGGAAAACAATATTTTCCCATTGCTTCTCCTGTGTTTTGCTGTGTTGGAACGTGTTTGGAGATTGTTTCATTAGTTTCATGTGAATTGTTTCAACTTATTGGCCAATCACAGTCAAACTGTGTCGAAACTCTAGAAAGAGCCACAAGTTTTCATTGCTATCTTTTTAGCCTTCTGTAAGGTTAAAAATATAAACTTATACCTCTGTAAGGATTCTTATAAATAATATAAACTTATACTTCTTAAGATTATAATATTATAATATTATAATATTAATATTATAATTATAATAATTATAATATAATATTAATATTATAAACTTCTTATACTTAATATAAACTATAAGTATTCTTTCTGTATTCTTTAGTATAGTATTCCTTTATATAATATCATATCATAAAATAATAAATTAGCCTCCTAAGAGCACAGCATCAAATCCATCACTCCTTCCTCTGTCTGGGGAGCCAACACAATCAGGTGCTATCAAAGCAAGCCTGCTGTGGGCCGCTGCAGCGTTTGCTGCTGCGGCTCCCTCACCTTGTAGGGGTTGTCCGGGTCCTCCCAGGCCACGTGGAACATGTGCCGGATCTCCTCGGCCAGCCCGATGCGGGCCCCGCTGTTGGCAGCCACGTAGATGCGGGGGATGCCCTGAGCCCGGGCCAGCTCCGAGGCCCTGAGGAACAGCACGTCCTCCTGGGGCCCGAAGGAGCCGATCTTGTAGGTGATGTCATTGCCTATGACGATGATGTCCCGGCCCTCGGGGTACTCGGGTGTCTTCAGGGTCATCTTCCAGGCCACCATCCCGATCTGCAGCCCGAGAGCAGAGAACGGCACAAAATCAACGTTGTGTCCTCAAGGTGTGAGAGAGAGGAGTCACACAGGGATCGTTTCTCTTGTTTGAGGTTAATTCTCTTGGACTTGGCATATTTTCCTGGGGATGACAACAGCTCTGATGGGCTCTGCCAGTGCCCATCAGAGCTGGAAGCACTTGATCCTTCCCACATTCCTTGGAGCACGTTCTGCACTGCTCTCACCCCACCAGGACACTCACACTGGTTCTTCCTCTCCCCATTCAGGGGTTTATCACAGGTCCAACACGTCCCTCTCACAGGGAGCTGTGCATTCCCTGTGCTCCCAGGGTGAGGTGAACGCACAGCATTCCCAGGTATCACCGCACACCCTCATCCCCCTCACCCAACCCTCATTTTAACCCCCTTTTTTATTTCATTGCTATCTCAAATATCCCTTCATTCCTTCCTCTCTTCCCTTTTCCCTTCCCCAGTTTCACAGCAGCTCCATCCCAAACCCACCTGGCTAAGCAACACCTTTTACTGCACTTTTTTTTTTTTTTCCCCCAAAAAATCACTGATCTCTGCTGGCCCATCTCCTGAGGGATCAGCAGCATCCCTCCCTCCCCTGCCTGCCCCATCCCTCAGGCAGCGCTCGGGGCTCCAAGTTCCATTAACAGATGGGAGCAGCAGCGTCCCTTGAAAGCCACATGCATCACCCAGTCCCCGCTTGCCCAAGGATCATAAGCCCTGAGTACACATTCCTCAAGCCGATTGCACATCCTCTGCAATCAGCAGGGCTGAGGCTCTCATTGTGGAGCCTCGGAATTCTGAGCATGATGAACTAAAGCGGGAGGGGGAGAGGCAGCAGATAGATCTGTGCCATTTAATCCACATCCAAATGGCACAATACACAGCCCAGATCCAATCAGCATC
This sequence comes from Molothrus aeneus, assembly GCF_037042795.1. Taxonomy (NCBI): domain Eukaryota; kingdom Metazoa; phylum Chordata; class Aves; order Passeriformes; family Icteridae; genus Molothrus; species Molothrus aeneus. Next base: position 10,024,455 of record NC_089665.1, read on the forward strand.
TGCAATAAGATATGCCATAATAGGCTCATTAAAAAAAATAAAGAGGCAGAGGAATTAATCAAAGGGTCATTGGAAGTAAAGCAGGCAGCAATCCAAAAATATTACAGCCAGCTACTGGCAGATCCTTCCTTACACTTCCCCTTCCAAGAGCTGAGATTGCAAGTTAACAGAGTGTTTCAGTTCACCTTCTCCTTGGATTCCTCCACTCCTACTCTGACAAGTCAGAACAGAATAATCTTTTTGCCTCTGAATATTTGCAGACCTACAGTTCCACCTCAGCATCCAGCTGCAGGGTTTGGAACAGAGAGATGCTGCAGCAGCTTCAAAGAAGGGAGCAAAAATCCCTGACAGTTGTTTCCTTACAGCCACACTGACCCCGCCAGTCAGGGCTGAGGGACCAGTGATGGACCAGAGAGTCCCCAGGGCTGGTCCCACACTCCATCCCACCCACCAGGATGTAAGAGATTTTCCTCACTTTCAGCAGCTTGAGGATTTTTGACAGCACAGGAAACAGGCCAATTTAAGGCATTTCTTATTTAGAAAATTCAGATTGTAACAGAGGTGTTGAAATAGTTTCCTAACCCAAGGTCGTGGGTCCCCTACACCAGTAAAGTCCCTTTTGCCAGTGCTCACCAGTAGAACAGAAACAACCTAGCCAGGGCACAAACTCCTGAAAACAGTTTACAGTTGACAAATATGGAGCAACCCTATACAGTTTAGGAAAAAAAATTCAAAGTGCACCACTATTAACTTGGGTGTATTTTGCCTCCCCAATTCATCACATGTTTTGTGCCATTTATCCAGTAATAAAAGCCACGGGGATCTGCACAACTAAGGAATTTTTTTTGCTACAAATTTGCTAGATTCAGTTGAGATTTATGGGCAGTGGAGAATGGCTTTCTATTCCAGAAAAAAAAAAAGGAATAACGAGATTTTTAAGTTAACGGCAGCACTCCAAAAACTGGAGAGTTCCCAGGTTAATTAGCCAGGCTGAGCTAATCACCTAAGAGCACTGGCAGGCAATGGTAGGTGATGGTGAGCAGCCCTGGCTTTGGAACAGGCTCTTTTGAAGAGGCAGCACAGTTTGGAAGTGCTGCTCCTGCCATGGCTCCATTCCCAGCACACCCAGGAGTGAAGAAGAGGCGGAGGAAAAATAAAAGCAGGAACCGTCTTATTTAACTGTTTTTATGTTGGCAAAATGATTTGTGCCCTGGTATTTCCATAAGAAGTGGGACCATTATTCTCCTGTAGGAACACATTTGGTTTGAAAAGTATCAGTGGGCAGCACGTGAAAATCAAAGGGGATGAATTATTCACGAGCCCCGATCAGAAGTGATCATTATTTCTGATGCTCCAAACTGTGATTAGGATTCAGTGCTCAGCTGTCATTTGCTCCCTGAACGGCCCCAGCCCCGCAGACACACGGAGATGACACCCAAGTTTCAGATGTATAATTTTACACACACCTTCTCCCACTCCATCCTGGCCTTAATGGAAGCATTAAGAGCCAGTAAAACGGGCGCGCTAACGAACGGCGCTTCCCCGGCGCTCGTAAACGCCGCTCGTTTGACACCCAGTGTCAACACTAATCATGGCCTAAAATTAACACCAAAATTGACTTCAACATTAATTGCACTATCGATGGGAGCAGTAATACACACACTGATGCAGTTCCAAATTGACTGCCGGTGGCAGGCAGAGCTGTTGACAGCAGGCTCCGAGGGGAACGGGGAAGGAGCCGATCCCAGGCTCCCTCCGGGAAGCACGGCAGGCTCCGAGCACAGGGAGCCACTGGCAGCTGGCGACAGGGAGCTTCTCAGCCTCTTTCTGGCAGGTTCTGTAATTCCTGGAGAAGCACAGCCAACAGAATCACGGAATATCCTGAGCTGGAAGGGATCATCCAGTCCAGCTCCCCGCTCTGCACAGACACCCTGACAATCCCACCTTGTGCATCCCTGAGAGTGCTGTCCAAACACTCCTGGAGCTCTGGAAGCCTTGACCACTCCCTGGGGAGCTTGTTCAGTGCTCCACCACCCTCTGAGGGAAGAACATTTTCCCAATATCCAACCTAAACCTTCCCCTGGCACAGCTCCAGCCATTCCCTCAGGTCCTGTCACTGGGCACCAGAGAGAAGAGATCAGTGCTGGTTTATTCTACTTCCCTCACTACAGGATGGTGCTGAGCCTGGGGACTGAAGGCCAGGCTTCATTTTATCCATTCACACCCAAATTTGGAAAGCTGAATGTGGGTATTTACTTGGTGCAGATGCAGCAATTTTGGCATTTCAACATTTGAATCTGGTGCCTGGAACTTCAGACCTAAAAGAGTGACTCTCTGCACTTAACACTGTGCAGAGCTTTTACATTTTTATCTGGAGCATGAAGCAGCTCCCAGGAAAAGGGCAGAGTGCACATGGTTTGCCAGAGGCATTCCAGCTCCGTGCCTTGACAAGGGTGGAGTGCCAAAAGCCAGGATTCCTTCTTGGCTCTGGAAAAGGTGTCCCTCAGCAATCCAAGCGTGGTGGTGGCAGCCCAGCCAAGCACGCTGGCACGATCTGAGCAACGGGAGGGAACAGCTCCAGCATGACACCAAGAGCTCAGGGAAAGGTGTCACAGGATCCCAGAACCACCCAGGTTTGAAAAAGACCTCCGAGATCATCAACTCCTACCTGTGACCCATCCCCACCTTGTCACCCAGACCAGAGTGCCACATCCACTCATTCCCTGGACACCTCCAGGGATGGGGACTCCAAACCACCCTTCAAGTGCCTGGCCACCCTTTCCATGGAGAAACTCCTCCTGAACTTACAGATGGGTAAAGATACATTACAGAGAGCAACACAAAACCTTCATCAGGGGCTTTCCTGTGGGCAAGACCATTCCTGTATCCATGTGACCCACATACACCTGTTCAAACATCTATGTGAGCACAGAGAATAAAACTGTGCCACCTCTTCCATCCCTGTTCCTGGAAGGCTTGGATTTGGGGATTTGAAAACCCTCCAAGAAATCTGCAGCTCTGGCTGCTGTTTTAATTCCCTGTGCCTGCCATAAAATGCAGGAACAGGGGGTGACAAAGCAGAACATGCAGCTCAGCGATGAAGCCGTGCTTGTATAAAATGCATTAGCTACACCTTCCTGCCTCTGGCAATCCGGGAAGCCACCAGAGCAGCATTCCAGGAGCCCTCTGCCATCCTGAATTTCCCCTGGCCAAACCTTCCCAGCTAGCCAGGAAAGGTGCAGCAGGCAAAGCTCCAGCCAGCAGCGGTGACTGTGGATTATTTCTGATCCTCGTGCTGCTGAGGAGGAAAAACTGTGACATCTAGTGCCAGTGGGGAAAATGACATTTTCCATTGGCACCGGCAGAGGGATGAAGGGGGATGTGGGGTGTTGCTGCAGGCCCTCCTTACATCACTTTCTCCTTGTCCTTGAAGATTAGTTGGGTCTTATCAGCAGCTGGTGCTTTCCTGGTGCCAGAGGATCAGGGGAAATTGTAGTCAAAATACATAAAGTGCTATAGAAAAGCATCCCAATGCCTGGCTCAGGACTGACAAGGAATATATTGAGTTCTGCAAGGGGCTGAGGGAATTACCTTTTCACACTGAGATTTGTGCTAATATGCTAATCTGGGGAACAAAGCCCTGGGCTTTGAAGGGGGTGTCACTGTGCTCCAGGTCTTGTCTCCAGCACGGTGATTTACACAGTGGTGGAGACACCCCTGAACTGCTCTGTGCTCACCAATTCCCAGCCCTTTCAGAGAATTCCCCATTTTTAGCACAGCCCCACACCAGGGGAGGAACAGGACGAGGTTTAAGGTCCTTCCAACCCAAACCAGTCTGGGATTCTGTGACAAAGTGGAAAAAGAGGTGTCCTCTGGATGGTCAGAGGATGGAAAAGGCCCTGCAGTGATGGTGCTGTGCCCCAAGGGCAGGGCAGGGCCAGCAGGACAAGGACTGGGACCCTCTGCTCTGGAGCAGCCAGAGCAGCCTAGGAATAAAGAGCAACCTGTATTTTCACAGTCCATTAATTCCTTGGCTTCTTTGTTGAGACCAAAGCAAAGAGCTAATTACTGCAGTGGTGCGGTGGGCGAGGGGAGTGGTCCTGAGCTACCAGAAAAACCTCTGGGACTGGGAGAAGCCCTGAGACCTCAAGACTGTCCTGAAAACACAGAGAGATTATTGCCCAGAATGCTGCTTGCCAGCTCTGTGAGGACAGGGAGAGCCCCAGGCTGGAGCTCCTGCCCTGCCCCTGTCAGAGCAGGGACTGCAGCTCTGGCTGAACACACTGCCCACAGATCTCCTGATTTTATGCTGCTTTCTCAATTCCCCCCATCAGCTCAGACACTCAGGGCACTCAGCTCAGCTGAACGCTGTAACAGCACAAGTGTCTTGACCCCTTTTCACACGGAGGAAATGCAACTGTCAGGAAGGCCAAGCCCTGACCCCCGTGCCAGGCTCCCACTGGAAGCGTGGGAATGGCTCTGAGCCTCTGATCCAAAACAAGGAGAGCAGGAACGTGAATGCACCCAACAACAGCAAGCTTCACCACAGACAGCAATCCCCAGCAGACATCTCCTCTTTACTAGAAAACACAATGGGCAGTCTCTCCAATGAGTTTGAATTCAGAGAATCAGCACCTTTTGCTGGCAAGAAAGAAAAATAATAATAATAAAAGCCTCACATTTCCCTGAGAAGTTCCTATTTCACCTGTCAGCCAGCTCACTGGGACCAGCTCTGGATCTCTGGGGCACAGACTCAGAGCTGGAGGGACCTCAGTGCCCATCCAGTTCCCCCTGCCATGGCAGGGACACCTCCCACTGTCTCAGGCTGCTCCAAGCCCATCCAGCCTGGCCTTGGACACTGCCAGGGATGGGGAGCCCACAACCTCTACAACCCCTCTGGGCAAGAAGACATTTGATAGATCACATTGGATCAGATTAATTTAAATACCAACACCCCACACACCACAACAGCCATGTGATTTCTTTACAGACCGAGCACAACCAAGTCTACCAAGGGTTAAAAAAAAATCTCCTAATTTTTTTTTTTTTTTTGGTGGTCTTTGGGTACAGAATCTCTTATAATAAGACTATTTGTATTCATACTGGCAGAGTAAACACTACATGTTCATGCCCAGGCAGCTCTGTGCTTGTAATTTCAGCAAGAACAGAGCGACGTCCCTGAGGGACTTTGCTATTTCCCCAGCCACCATCCACTCCAACGCTGAATGAGAGCAGGGAAGGAGAGAAAGATGATGGCACAAGGCTCCCCAGCAGCCTCAGCCTGCCCTGGGAACGCAGGGAAAAGCTCATTCCAGCTTTAATCAGACCAGTTCAAACATTTCTCCTCAAGTCCAGCAGAAGACAAGGCCGCAGCGACCCCACAGACACCATCAGGGGTAATGTGCAAAAATCCTATTCCAAACCTTCCCCCCTGACAAGGTGCACGCAGGAAATGGTGAGGAAAACCTCTGTTTCCTTGCATCCATACCCTGATGGGTTTAACAGAGCCTTTGCAAACCTTAAGCTGCGATTTTAGGAAAATACAGTTCAACGACACCAAGAAATAAAAAAAAATGATACCATCACTTAGAACTGTTCAAATTTAAATTACTTTGGAACATTCACTTACTAATTCCCACAAAAATAACCACCACATCTTCTAGCGGTTCTCTTTACTCTGCAGTCATTCCAAAGCTGCAATTTTTTTGCACCCAGAAAAACCAAAGTCTCCTCCTGCTTGAGCTCCAGGAGTGCTTCTGCCACCCCCAGCATCAGCTCGTTGTAACTCTTGAGTAAATCCTGCTCTAGAGAGGGAGGTTCCACACACCTTGATACAAATTGTGTAGGGAGGACGGAAATGGAAGCATAAACCAGATTTTTCTGTGGTTTGGGTTTTTCTCAGAAAATGAAAATATTTCTATTTAGTCTTGTAAAACACATTTTGCTCAAATACAAACTCCAGTTACCTGGAACAGCTGAATGAGCATTTTCTAATTATGAAGGAAGCCCAGCATAGGCACAGGTTTGAAATGGAATCATCATTTACTAGGGAAGTTAAAATACCCATTGTAGGGAAGGTATTAATTTTTAATGAAACAAAAATCTCATTTTCAAGAGCGAGATTCCATCTGTGAAAGGCTGAACGGACAGATTCTGTGCCCGGCTGGCAAATTCTCATTACAATGGCCAAACCCAGCCCAAAGCACAAGGTCCTGTGGGGCAGGGAGGGAGCAGCAGCAGGGAGGGAAGGGGCACTTGCCTCGTTTCCTCCTGGCAGCCTGTTCATGTGCACGAGCTGGCCCTGGTCATCCAGCACCAGCTCCGTGTAGGTCAGGATGTCAGAGGGCAGAGGTGCTGGGGGCAGGAAGGCGTGCTCGTTCATGGAGTTCCACAGCTTGATCAGGGACTGGGGGCACAGGGGAAATCCTCGTTAGCAATGACACCCATAAATATCTATATTCAATATTTATATTTCAATCTATGTAATATTTACATTAATATTATTATAAATATAATAATATTATATTAATATAATAATATTGTTATATAATAGTATACAAATAGAAATATAGTTATAGTACATAATATAAATATCATATAGATATAAATAATATATATATAATTTAAAATATAAATATTTGTTATATCATACATAACGCAAGTTATATTTACGTTATATCGCATATATCGTAAATATAACATTATATCGAATATAACATAAATATCTACGTTAATATTTATATTATATTTCAATCTACTCCAGTGTGGTATTCCCAGCAGAATCTGGGGCTATTCCCAGCTCAGGACACCCTGAAATATCCCTCCTGCCAGCGTGACTGACAGTGCTCCAGGGAGAGCACCTGCTCTGGGATTTGAATTGGGAAACAGTTTCCCCCAAAGTGAAATGGGAACGAGGTGGTTGGGGATAGAACCCAGCAAATCAGAAACATCATCTAGGAAGGGCAGATGACAAGGTGGGAAAGCAAACAGCAACAAGAGAGGGGAGATGGTTTATGTTTCACCCTCCACTGTTTGACTCACTCATGGAACTCCAGTTTATCCTAACCTCACTCAAAGTGGATTCAATCCATAGCTGATATTCCCTGGGGATCACTGGCAGCCACTCCAGGTCCCTGGCTCCCCTGACAACCAGGATGGCAAAGAAAGGAACAACAAGAAGAGCCCAAAGAACACTCACCTGCCTGAACATCTCAGGAATGTCATAGACATAGGATGTCCCTAAAGTTTGTGCCTGGAACCTCTTGGACTGCAGCAGGTCCTTGGTCACATAGGGAGTGTTGATCAGCATCCCATGGAGTGGTCCCTGCTTGTCTCCATATGCCTGGAACATGATCTGCAGGACAAACCAGGGGTTCTGTACACAGAGCTGATCCAGCCCTCAGCAAAAACCCCCAGGCTGCTGCAGCCTGCCTGTCCCTGCCCTCTGCAAGGCTGCTCGTGCTGGCACAGCCAGGCTCCATCACACCCTGCTGCCCTTTGGGGACGCCTCAGCACCGTCCCCGCACCATCCCAGACTCACTGCCACAACCCGAGGAGCCCAGAGCACACAGAGCCACATCCCCAGCACAAACTGGGCCCTGAGAGGAGCTCCCAGTCCCCAGCAGCTCCCCTGAGCCCCTGTCTGTGCCCATGGATGCTGGGAGCAGCCAGGAGAGCTCTGTTATTTATGGATGGGGATCCGCGGCTGCGCCCGCCAGCCAGGTCAAGACTTGCATATGTCATGGGGCTTGAAGTTTTGATATTGTAAGTTTAAAAGATTTTCCCAGAGTAGCAACATGAATTATCAACTGCTGTGCTTCATGGCTCTATATATTCTGGGCAGGCAGGACTTGGGAGGGAAGCTTTCCAAGGGAGATACAGGAGGAGATAAAAACGGGATAAAAATGCCTTAAACGGCCCAAAACACTGCTTAACAAGGACACACCTGGCAGGAGGGACATGACCAGGATGTGTTTAACAGAATTCAGCTAATTGAAGAGGAATTAATTGAAGAGTTACACAAAATTCAGTAAAGCCTATTTTTATTTTTAGAAAAAACCAGCAGTTTATGCTCTCTTCAGGCTGCACAAACATTGATTTGGGAGGCAGCTTCTTTAATGGGAGAAGCATTTGTTCAGGGTAATGAGTGTTTGTGACAAAGACTGTCTTGGGATCTGCCAGGATCTGCACTTGGAAATTCTCCTTAAATCTCTGGAAAGCTCCACAGCAGCTCTGAAGGGAACTGGAGAAGTCTGTGCTGAGCACCACCACTTATCACTACTGAGAAACAAGAGATCAGGGTCATTCTCTCACCATGAAGCCATCCTCCCATTCTTCAGAAGTCATGAAAGTACCCAGCACATCAGTATTATCTGAATTTTTTTTGAAAGATTTCTCGAAGTTTAAAAGAACCCTCTGGAAACACAGGAAAAATTCCCCAGATCTGAACTCATCCTATAAACCTCCATCATGAGGGGGAAGCTCCCTAAAAATATCAGTATATTTTTTAACTAAAATGTGTTTAATATTCTGGAAAACAAATCAAATTTAATACTGGAAAGTTGCTAAAGCCTCACACACCCACACGAGCCCATTCCCCAAGCTTTAAATAACAAAGCTCATCAGTTCAGAGTTCACTTGTGACCTTCACGAGTGACTGACCCAACTCAAGGGTTAAGCTGAGCTGCTGGAGATTATTAAAATGTTCTTTTCTTTCCTCATCTCCCCTCAAAGGCAGGAATGAGGTAAAACACACTGACACTATCTGCTCTGGGATCTCAGAGCTGGATGGACTCCATGGCCAGCAGCTCGCTGGAAAAATTAAAAGGAAAAAGGGGGAGAAAGGTGACTCAGCACTTTGTGTGCTGCATTCACAGTGCCCAAGTGATTTATTCTGCTGCTTCTCCTGCCTGGCAGAGAGATGATTACAGAGGGAGATGTAAACATTTCTCTATTTAAATATTTTCCATGCATCCCATGCTCCATGGATTTTAGCATATGTAGGTATTTCAGTTAACCACACTGTTCCCACACCATGGAAAACAGAAATACCACAACAGCCACAACCATTCCAAAAGAGCCCATTACGCTTCAGAAAAATGATATAAAAGCACCTTCCATAATTTTACATCTTCCTACCCAGGTCATCCCTGATATCTTTAGAATTTAAAGGACACATTCAAAGATTTTCTTCTATCTACTCAGGAAAATGTATAATTAATAATATTTTTTATTACAACCTACAGGATGAGCATCAGCAGTGATTCCTTTTCTAGTACTTTTTTGAGCACTCTGAGGAAAATTGTTTGGGAAAACAGCTGCCCAAATGACTGAGGGCACAAAACAACCAGAAATCCTGACTGATTTAATTGCTTACATTGTCACATCTGCTGCTGCAAGTTTATCTTTACATTCTCCTTCCTTTGGCTAAGCTCTTTGTGTTAAATTAAAACGTATTGCGGGGCTTGAAGCAACCTGGTCTAGTGGAAGGTGTCTGTGTGAGGATGTGCCACTTCATCGCTGCATTGCCTTCATTTTCTTGTGCCCTTCAGCACGGAAAGTTTAAAATTCCCAGCATCCAGGACTCCAATACCCATGCCCAGGGCAGGGGGCTGGAATGGGATGAGCTCCAGGGTGCCTCCCAACCCAAACCCTTCTGTGATTCCCTGGGAACACCACAACCCACAGAGGAGCTCCACCAGGTGGAACGTGTCCCCTTCCCGACCTCCCCACCCAGCCCTGCGTCCCCAGGGACGTACCTGGCCCGTCCTGGAGTCTGTCACCTCCTTGTAGAGGCTGATGTCCAGGTAGTAGCCCGACTCGTTGGTGAGGAAGAGGCGGATGGGGATGGCCTTCCCCGTGGGCGTCAGGCGGATGTTGATCTTCAGCTCGGCCTGCAGGACCCGCAGCTTCCACAGGCGGCTGCCGTAGCGCATCACCATGGAGCGCACCGACTCCTCGATCTGCACAGGGGAAAAGCCTTCCTCAGCAGGGCTGGGAGCGGGCCCTGCCTGGGCCAGGGGCTCTAACGTCCCTTCCAACCCAAGGCTCTAAGGTCCTTTCCAACCCAAACCATTCTGGGATTCTTCCAAAAGCAGCTCCCATAGTGCATCACCATGGAGCACATCACCATGGAGCGCACCACCATGGAGCGCACCGACTCCTCGATCTGCACAGGGCAAAGGGGAAAAGCCTTCCTCAGCAGGGCTGGGAGCAGGCCCTGCCTGGGCCAGGGGCTCTAACGTCCCTTCCAACCCAAGGCTCTAAGGTCCTTTCCAACCCAAACCATTCTGGGATTCTTCCAAAAGCAGCTCCCATAGTGCATCACCATGGAGCACATCACCATGGAGCGCACCACCATGGAGCGCACCGACTCCTCGATCTGCACAGGGCAAAGGGGAAAAGCCTTCCTCAGCAGGGCTGGGAGCAGGCCCTGCCTGGGCCAGGGGCTCTAACGTCCCTTCCAACCCAAGGCTCTAAGGTCCTTTCCAACCCAAACCATTCTGGGATTCTTCCAAAAGCAGCTCCCATAGTGCATCACCATGGAGCACATCACCATGGAGCGCACCACCATGGAGCGCACCGACTCCTCGATCTGCACAGGGTGAAAGGGGGAAAAGCCTTCCTCAGCAGGGCTGGGAGGGGGTCCTGCCTGGGCCAGGGGCTCTAAGGTCCCTTCCAACCCAAGGCTCTAAGGTCCCTTCCAACCCAAACCATTCTGGGATTCTTCCAAAAGCAGCTCCCATAGTGCATCACCATGGAGCGCATCACCATGGAGCGCATCACCATGGAGCGCACCACCATGGAGCGCACCGACTCCTCGATCTGCACAGAGCTAAAAGCTTCCTCAGCAGGCACCAGGTTACCCAGGCTCTGTCAGATGGCCCTGCCTGGGCCAGGGGTGCAGTGAGATGGGCCCTAAGATCCCCTCCAACCCAAACCATTCTGGGATTCTTCCTGGATCCATCACTGCTCTGCATCCCTCCCATCCCATGGCTCCACATCAGCAGTGTGCCCAGTGCAGTTACAGGACCTTGGTGACCTGTCCCTCCTCATCCTAAGCCTTGAGGCAGGCAGGAACTCCACCTGGGGACTGATGTAGTGGGACAGTGCTGGATTCACATCTCTGTTTCCTCATGGCACACGGAACCACAGAATCATTAAGTTGGAAAAGACCTTGGTGATCATCAAGCCCAACCAGCACAGGGACCCCCTGCCTCCCCTGCACAGGCACCACTCACACCTGAGAACTACAGAATCCAGGGAAGCCAAATCCTTGGCAAGCAGTTTTGTAGCCCTTGTATGCACAATAATCACATTTCACTGCCTGCACGGAGCTTTAAATCAACAAAGCAATTACCACTTGGAGCTGGGCCTTCTGCTCTTCTATTAAACTTTATAAAATACCACTGTGGGCAAAGCACATATTAAAAGAAGGCAATTTATAGGCTGGGTTAAATATTTTTCCCAAAAAAAGTCTCTTTTGCACAGCAGCTCAAGCAAAAGTCATGGTTTGTATCTGAGGGCAGCCCAGCTTCCAGGGATGAATATTCCAGCTTCTTCTGAACTTCCTGGGAACCAACAGCTCTGGATGCACCAGGAAAGGTTCATCCAAAAGGGATTTAAGCCACCAATTTTTAATCATGATTTAAAAGTCAGCAAGCAAGAGAGAGTTATTTTGATACCCAATTCATCTTTATAACTTTCGGCTGTTCTCCTCAGGAAAGGTCAGCTCTCATCTTTGGGTACCCATGAACTGAATGCTGATTTCCAGCTAAATTCAGCCCGGGCTTGGGACTTGCTTTGTGGTGATTCTGCTAGCCACAAACATCCTTTATGCCTGAACACTTTCATTTGTGCATCTACAAAGCTTAACGTTCATTTATTTATAACGTTCATCCCTGTGGTTTTGTACCAGAGACTGAAAATGAGGCACTTTTTGTGAATTTACAGATTCTTTTTAAGCTCCTAATTTATCTCATGTTATATTTGGATGGAATCTCAACTTTTGCAACAAACAGAAGATCTGCTTCCTTATTAAAACTGTTTACCTCAAACACACAATGAAAAAATAGGTTTCATTTCAAACACAAAACATATTTCTAATAATTGTCCCTCAGTTTACACAGAGGAGCTGAGCTGCTCAACAAAACGGTTTTAAAGTGCTGGAGGGCAGGGTTGGGTGGGATATTGGGAAGGAATTCCTGACTATGAGGGTGAGGAGGACCTGGCAAAGGCTGGAAGTGTCCAAGGCCAGGCTGGATGGGGCTTGGAGCACCCCGGGACAGTGGAAGGTGTCAGGGTTGGAACAGGATGAGCTTTAAGGTCCCTTCCACCCCAAACCACTCCATGCTCCTGTGGTTCTATGAACAGAAAACCTTTTATTTCTGAGAAATGAAGTCCTGGAAAGACAAGCAGCCCCGAGCTGGACAGGAGCTCCCACCTTGGAGGGGTCCATGATGACGGTGGGCACGAAGTTGAGGAAGATGTGGTTGCAGTCCGTGCGCACGTTGGTGTTGTTGAAGGCCACCTCCAGCTCATCCATGGCCTCCAGCAGCAAACGTTCACCCTCGTTCTGCAGGTACTCAAAGGAGGCTTCCTGCCAGAAGCGCCAACAAAACACTGAGTTCTGACTCACAAATCACTGCCCCACAATGCAAGGTTTGGAGAACTGCAGGAGGGTGTGATGGAGGGGAAAATGGAGAGGAATTCTCCACAGTTTGGAGAACTGCAGGAGGGTGTGATGGAGGGGAAAAACCCCATGTACAGCCCTGGAGCAGACCCATCCCCAGCACAGAGCCAGTGCTCCCAGTGCCTGGATCCCACCCCTGGCTGCCTTGTGCCCTCCTTTAGCTCACAGTAAATCTGAAACCACACAGGGCAAGCCACTGTTGCCTCCAAATCTAAGGATTTATGACACTCATCTTGGGCCCTGAAAAATCTCCCTGGAGCACAGGAATAGCAGGACTCCAAAGGGGTGGTTCTGAGAGCAGCACCAGCAAGGAGAGGGCACCACCCCCAGCCCTCCATACAGGGAATGGCCACTTCTGGCTCCTGCAGCTCCCTAGGGTGACCCTGGCTTTACTCAGAGCCTTGCACAGGGACAAACCCACCTTGGTCACCAGGTCCGAGTGCCTTATGATGGCCCTGACGAAGAACCTGTAGTCTGTGACCTCCGTGCCCACCTCCACCTTGGCAGCCCCCAGGTAGAGGTGCATCTTGTGGTTGGCACAGGGGATGGCCGTCAGGTCAAAGTTCCTCATGCGGTTCAGCTCCAGCTGGAAGGCCAGGGCAGGCTCCAGGTGCCTGTAAATCCTGTCCTCCTCAAACTGCAGGGCCAGGGACACAGCACAGGGTGGGAAAGAGGGCATTGGAAAGGTGAAACACTCAGGGAAGAACTCCCACCACGCCCCTTATGAAATTTCATATTTAATTCAAACTCTAAGAATTCAAACAAATCCAACCCAGACTCTTCAATCTCACGCAGAACTGGGAGCTGTGAAATTGCTGAATAACACAAATTGCAGGGCAGCAAATTCTCAAGTCCACCCCCCTCAAAAAACCCTCTTTTCCACAGAAACCAGAAGGTTTTGTCCTGATTCTGAGTAGTGAGTCACTGCATGAAGGAAAGATAAAGCCAACACTTGGAGAAAAGTGTTAAAAACATCCAACTCACCTTATCCCGGGCACGGAAGGTGAAGAACTTTGGGAATTCCCTCTGTTTGAAAATGAAAACAACAGTGTTAGTGCCCCCAGAGCAAGCACTGATGTCCCCAGAGTGCTCTCAGGCCACTCCTGGGGCAGCACCACAGCACAGGAGGTGACACAAGCTGTTCCCAGCTACTTTCCCAACATCACAAAGGTGGTGGAAAATCAAATCACCCTCAAGGCAGCAGAGGCAGCTTAAACCTGCCCTCACTAATGCAAAAGAGGCTGCTTGATTGGCTTTTGATTATTATTGTCAACAGACAACAACAGATAACACACAAGTGTCCAGACAGTAGAGGGAAACTTTTCCTAGATCTGTTATGATTGAAATTCCAGTGGAAATGTCTGGAGTGATATGAACACTCTGTTATGGATGCAGACGTACACAGAACAATGATCTTATTCTACAGCTCTCTCCATACCATTACTGCCAGAAATACTCTCTTCCCAAGGAAACCTGGGAGCTGCAATCAAATCACTTTATTCTCCTGTAAGGAGCAGCAAAAAAATTACAAAAATCCCCCATCTACCACTGAGTTTCTCTGGTTTTCTGTTGCACAGATAAAACCCTGGCAGGACCTTGAGAGTTTTTTGAAATGTGGTACAAATCTTAGATGAAGAGAGGAGGCCTGGACAGCATCCTGTCCCTCCAGTTCCACCCAGGCAGATGCACCCCCTCCTCTGGAACTGGGGTTTTACTGGGCAGGGCTTTGGGCAGTGCTTGCACCACGTGGGAACTCTGCTGCCTGTGCTGAAGGTGACCTGGGGGGACACACACAACTCAGCAGAACTGGCTCACTAAGCAAAAAAAAACCAGGGAATCTGACCTGGAGACACGGAATTTCTGGCTCACATTCCATTACCCATGAAAGATGAAACAAGCCCAGCTGGAGGGAGTGTGACAACCAGTGACACTGCACGAGCCAGCACAGATTCTAAAGCTAAAAGGACTATTCCAGTCAGTCCTCTTCCTTCCCTCCTAGGTGAAACAGCCCCCAAACCTCACCTGATGAGACTCAGTTGAGCAAAACAACTTGTGTTTGCCTGGAAACCCTTCCAAAATAAGCAGTGGTACAAGAAATGCTGCCTAAAACTTCAGGCTCACTCAATATATCAATTGTCTGTGAGCCTCATCCTAGAAAAAACCTCTTCCATGTTTCCTGACTTCTCCCAGTCCCTCCTACCTGTCCCCCTCTGCAGGCTGCCAGCTTCTCCCACCATCCCCAGGCTCATCCCACCACTAATGGAATTGCTTCCAGGGCACCTCACTGGTGTGGTGGGCAAATATCATAATTAGATGTGCACACACACAAAAATCCTCAGTGCCCTGGTACCAAAATCCAAAAGAGTGCTCCATTTCCTAGGCAGAAGAATTATACCCCTGCTGTGTTCTAATCAACCAACCATCATCAAGACAATCAAAATAATTTGCCTAAATTAGCCAATCAAGACACCCTGCAAACTGCAGAATGCGAGAAGCTGCACCAGAAATCATCAGAGTTGATTATTATACTAATAATCACGTTAAAAACCTAATGAGATGAGGAAATTGGAAGCTTGCTGGAGCAACTCTCTATTACCTCAACATGCTGGGAACTAATTATATAGACTGTAATTAAAACAAAAACAAACCCGAGCCCAGGCCTGGCTAAGTTAATAGCTGGTCCAGTAATGAAGGGGCTGGGACAGCAGACAGTGACAAACACTGACAGAGCAGCTCCCAAGTGCTCCACAAACTCTGCAGCCAGGTGACCCCACACTGAGGGTCCAGGCACAGCTTGGGGATGGTTCCTCCTGTTCTGTGCCTCCTTTCTGACCTCTGGCACGTCCCACAGCACTTACGCAGCAACTCTCATCTTTCAACACCCATTCTGTCCTCCAAAACTTCCTTTTTCACACCTAAAGCCCAGATTTTCTTGCTGAATGTCCCAAAAGACTCTCCACAAAATCCAGTTTCCTAAGCTGTTGACTGACACCTCTGTACCTGTACAGTGAGCAACAATTCCCACGTGGTGCCAGGTTCAAACACTATTTCTGCTGATTTGTAAACCAGTTTTCCCTTCGTAAGCCTTCCCAGACCAGCTGAGTTGAGCACAAGGTGAATTTCTTGCACTTCAAATGCTCCTGACAACTTCCAGAATTGAAAAGTAGATACCCAGGAGATAAAAATCTGGTTTATGCCTTACACTGCCACCTAAACCAGACCCCACTGATGCCCAGGCCCTGGGGAAAGAAGCAATTCCCAGCAGTAAGAGCACCAAACAGGTCCCACACCACAAAACCACTCAGCAAAATTTAACCAGTCCCTCCAGTGACTCAAGTTATTCTAACACCAGTAAGAAGCCAAAAGAAATCACCACACTACAGAGGAAATACAAAGGTTTCACTGATAATTGCACTTTAGAACAGAAAGGGAACACAAGAACCACTGAAACACAAGGAAATCTCTGCAGTGTGGCTCCCTGAGCTCAGCCAGGTACCCAGGGACACTCAGAGCCCCAGGGTCCCTCTCAATGCCACGGGCACAGCCTGGGTTTGCAGCCAGATTTTCAAATAAATACTTGAACGCTTCACTTTGCCAGGGTGTGGGCATCAAATGCCTGCCTGAGGTCCAAATGAGAAGGCCAGAGCCCCCTGGGTGTCCCCTGGCCTCGCAGCAGGAATGCCACCCTGCTCCAGGCCCTTTTTACTTACATGGAATCTCTGATCCACCTCATAGTTGACCTGTTTCCTGAAGTCCTTACAAACGAAACATACACACATAGGAAGAAAAAAAAAAAAGCAGAAGACAGCTAGCAATTAGGATTAAAATCAAAAATCAATTAATTCAAGAATACAAGAGGCGTCAAGATTGCTTACAATTGTAAATTAATTCTCTTAAAGCGAATTCATGAAAACCATCTCAAGCTTTAGAGGACAAAAACAGTGAGGAGAGAACTAAATACAGTAAAATACAGCATTTAATCTGGGGGGAAAGCATGTCAGATGCCAATGGTACAATGAGCTAGAAACCAGGGAGGTGTGAGCATCAGGAGAGACGTGGAAATACCTTTTGTGCTACAAGGAACGTCAGCCTGCGAATGCCATGCTCAATCAGGACTGATTTCTGCAAAAACAAGGGTGCAAACAGTGACTGGAGTGCAGAAAAAGAACAGGTCAAAACAGGCTGGAGCCCTCTGTGAAGTGAAAAAGCTCTGCAGGTCCCTCTGAGTCCCTGCTCCCCTTCAGCCTCCCCGGAGCGAGGATTTCCCACCTGCTGCTGCTTCAGCAGCACAAACGCCCAAATCCCTCCCCCCTGGGCAGGGAAGGGACTGAGTCACAGAGCAGTGAGCTCAGGCTGAGCCTGGCCAGGCAGGAATGCAGCAGAGTCACTCCCAAATCGTGCAGGAAACATCCTTGCTCATCTGCCAGGATTGCCTTCCGAAGGGAGCACGGCGCAGACGGGGTAAGGTCGCGGAAGATGATGGAAAATGAGTTTTAAAGGAGCTAACCCATGGAAGATGTGGCTGATGGCTGCCTTTGGCACAGTGTGCTCAGTCCAAAGCACACACCCAGGCTCTCGGCCTGGAGAAGGCTTTGGGGGGGCTCATTGTGACCTCCCACTCCTTTAAGGGCATTAAAATAGAAGGGAGAGGGACTTTTAGCATGGGCAGAGAGGAACATGACAAGAATTAGAGGGACGAGGGTTAGATGGGATGTCAGGCAGGGCCTTGAGATCCCTTCCAACCCAAACCATCCTGAGACTCCAGGATTCCACATTGCAAAGGTGACACAAGCCAGATGTCAGTGATTTTTTTAAGCAGATCACAGGATATCCATGCTGGCTGCCTCTCCCTCACAGTCCCCTCTCAGAGGAGTGCTGCCATCGGGACTTGCCACAGCACTGATCCTCTGAAGCGCTAAGATCTCGTAATTCTCTTCTTTTTCAAACTTTCCTCCTTCCTCCTCCCTCTTCCAATTTAAAAGCAAGGAACACAAGAAGGAACAACAGCTCAGCTCAAGCAGGAGCAAACCAGCCCCTCTCTGCACAGACTGTGATGTTTTACTAAGGTTAAGCCCTTTGGAAATGAGCAGCAGTGACTATATTCATGGCAAGAGGAAGAAAATAACTTTAATAATGCCATGATTTAAAAAGCAAAAATTGTTATTGCTTTTAAAATTCCACAAGTGGCAGACAATAACAGCAGAGCAACAGGATTCTGATTACATGGTAATAATGTGGGTCTCCCAGCAAGGCCACAGCTATTAGAGAGCGATTAGCCATCAGCACCTGGAGAAACTCCATTTCCACTGACTGCCTCAATCTCCTCCACAAGTCATTTACAAGTATATGATCCTAATTTCTATTAAAAAAACCACACACAACATGCTGGGACTGGAAGATTATTTGGACAATTTGGATCAACCTATTTGATAGTTTAATGTGGTTTTAGATTTTTTTTTTTGTAATATATTTTATTTCTTTCTTTTTATCCCCTCCCATAAAACGCCTGGAGCATGATCAAGCAGATGAAAAGCAGAACTAGCTTTAATTCTTGGATTTGATTGTTTTCCTTGTTTAAAGAGACAGGAGGCTGCTGAAGCCATGTGGATGCCAGCCCCGTTTTGGAACCCCTGATTTCTGCAGGGTGTGTTCCCACGTCCCACACTCAGAAGCTGGAGGTGCAATGAGCTTTCAGTGCTCCCAAACCAGTGCAGCTCCACGATCCCAGCTCCTGGTGGGATTTTCAGCCCCACAAACCACTGGAGTTCTTCATACCACAGAAAAGCAGGTGCAGGCAGAGCCCAGAGTGGACACAAGGAGGCTGTTCCCAGCCCAGGCTGTCCCACAGCTGACCCAGCACTGACATTTGGGACTCCTGAAGTGCATCCCACACTAAGAAAGGTGCAACAGAACATGCCAAATAATTCCTCCTCGTGCCAGGAATGTTGTGTAAGGTGGATGCTCCAGCACCCTAACAAGGGCAATAAACCTAAATTTCATTAAGACTGTGGTGATACACAAACACAGGACATTTTAATGTCATTGTACATGGTTCTGTTGCTCACACAACAACTTTATAACCAGGGAGAGGGACAGAACGCCTTTTTCAGAGCGTGTGGAGACAGTTACTGAAGATTCACTGATGTGTTTAAAACCTTCCAAGTCTTTCATCCCATCAAAAATTAAAGTGAAGAAGTCCTGACCTGACAGATTAGAAGGAGAAACAACGACCTGGTGCCGTCAGGAAGGTGCAGCTACGCCCAAAGCAATGGGAAGGCTCCAGAGGGGATAAATTGAGCCCGTAACTGCAGCATGTTTGCTTTGAAACCAAACCAAACCACCCCAAACCTAGGGAGCACAGAGTTAGAGTTTCCCCGGGCTGTCCTGCAGATCCCAGAGGGGCAGAGGGGCTCACCTTGCTCTGGGTGAACTCCCTGAACATGGCAGCCAGGCCGTCGTCGTCCACGTCGCCGTCGGTTTTGATGGCCACGTTGAGGATGTGGATGGGCTCCTCCCGGGCACTCTGCAAGGACAGGGGAGGGTCCCCATGGAGCAGGAATTAACAGGGAGCACCTCCTAGATCCCCGTGGTCCCCACGGAGCAGGAATTAACAGGGAGCACCTCAGAACAGGCTCCCTAAACCCAGCTTTAGAGATGCTCTGGGGGAAAGGGCCTCAGCAGAGCGCCAGGGAAAACTCTGAGGGAAATCCTTGACCAGCCTCAGAAATCTGTAATTTCACACAAGTCAACGTCCACAAACATCAAACAGGAGCCTCCTTGGGAGATTTCAAGGATGAGACAGGGCACAGGGTCAGGGCCTCTCTTTACCAGATGCAGCACAAGGACACTAGAGGACTTTGGCATCAAGGAAAGTAATTAAATTAATCAAAGTGTAGGGGCAAAACAGTGTGAGTTTCCATACCTACAACAACATGAAATGATGTGGAAACATCAATTCCATTTGAGCTCCAAGAAATTACAAATTCAGCCTCCAGGAGCCTGTGATTAACTGGGAAAAACTGAGACTGGACAGGAAATTACCTTGGTGAGGTGAAGGGGAAGCAGAGAGAGGGATCTGAGGATATTAAGGTTGACAGTAATATTCTGGAAAAGGCTACAGTGCTTCCACACATCAGGATCAATGGATCAGAGGAAAACAAAGCCCTGTTCTGGACACAGGCTGTATTCCAGCAGAGCTTCCCACTCTTGTGGAGCAGCTACCCGTGTCTAAGGGAAACTGGACTTCCATCCCTATGGATTAGGGACCACCTGCCTCCTCTGCACCTGTTCCCACATCTCTGAACAAACTGAGCAGCTCCACTCAGCTTTTCCTCCCAAAAACAGTTCCAAGAGGCAGAACAGAGGGAAGAGTCGAGATTTAAGGGGACTGGGAAGGGTGTAAGACAGGAAACACAGCAAGTCAGATGGAGGACAAAGACAGCTGAAGATGCAGTTCAACATCCTGGTGCAGAGAGAGGGTCTGGAGACTTAATGGTGGGTTTAAACTCTGTTATGGTGCTGTGGATCCAGGAATTGTGCTGATGCTAAAAGCCATAAACTAAATTTACATGGAGAGCAAGAGCTGAGCTGTAGCTTTAGAGCAGAGCTGGAAGCGGCCGCCCACGCCGAGTCCCCTGCTGTGGAACAAGCAGGCAAATCACAGCCATAAATACACAAAGCTCCCAACTCCTGCTCCCAGCACTCAGCCAGGGAGGAGCATCCAGCCTCAGAGTACCTTCCAGAAAGAAAAACAACCCCTACCTTGTCCTCATCA
Organism: Molothrus aeneus; assembly: GCF_037042795.1. Taxonomy (NCBI): domain Eukaryota; kingdom Metazoa; phylum Chordata; class Aves; order Passeriformes; family Icteridae; genus Molothrus; species Molothrus aeneus. The sequence continues at coordinate 10,044,920 of NC_089665.1, forward strand.
TACAGGGAAGCGTGGCCGGCCTCGGGGAACGTGGGGCTCTGAGGGGGAGAGTCGCAGAAGCATCCCATGACTTCATCAAAGATCCTGAAACACAGAGGAAGGAGCAGTGACCACCACACCACTGCAGCACACAGAGCACCCAGCACTGACCCCTCCAGTCCTGGCAGGACAGGGCTCCTTCCCCTGCTGGGCTCAAAGATCAGGAGGCAATTCCTCAAACCAGCGTCTGCACTGTCCAGCATTGGTCTGAGACCTCCTGGGTGCAGGCTGAGGGCTCTGCTGGGGGTTTGCCTGTCCCAAAAGGTTGGAAGCACAAAGAACTGCCCCCCACACACATCCACAGAGCATCAGGAGCCACCAGCACATTCCCAACCAGCAGAACCCAGGATGCTGATCCCTCTGTGTGCACAGCGCTCCTCCTGCAGCCTGGGCCACACGCAGGGATCCAAGCAGGGAAACACGCCCAGGACTGTGGGAATCTACAGAATCAGAGGGTTTTGGGAAAGCTGCAAAAGGCAGGCCTTAGATACAGTCGAACTGTGATTAGAGCTAAGCAGCAGCCATGGGATTGGTCAGCAAAAAAATTATTTAAACTGTAGAAAAGCAAAGACAAATAGAACAATGGTCTGTGTATTAACGCTTGTCTAGAATAACTCTCTAAGCTAGAGAAAAGTTTATCTAGCAAGATATTAGGAAGGTTAAAGCTTAATAATGGAGCTCTGTGCATTGTGCTTTAAGGCTTACAAGCAGGTATTGTATTTGAAATAAGCAAGCATTGTTTCAACCAAAGGCCCATGTGCTTATGGTGATTGGATAGAACTACTGTCAATGTGCTTTTGCTTTGTGGGATTGGTCAAGAAACTTATAAACTAAGTTGTAACATTAAGTTCTTTGTCTGCTGCCTGGGATGTGAGCTGCTGGCATCTTCCCATTGCCATAACCATGTAATGAGAGTGATGCTGGAAAATCAAACAGCTCGAGGCACGTTCCACAGCAGCCCCGTCCCGTTTGTGATCTGTAAATAGCCCCCTGCCGGCATCAAGGACCAGCCTAAACCTGACTCTAGACCTGGCAAAGCCTTTCCCCAGCTCTGCCAGGGCCCAGGTGGGGCGGTGGCCACAGAAGCAAGGCCCAGAGTGGGCACCCACCTGACGAAGTCCTCGAAGGTGCGGAAGGAGACCATGCCGCCCATGCGCTGGCACGGCGGCGTGAAGGAGTTGTCCAGCAGCACATCGCTGACACTGGCCACGTGAGCCATCCCATAGTGGTTGAGGTTGGAGGAGAAGGACATCCTGAAGAGCAAGGCAGCAAGAGCACAGTCAGCAGGGGCACAGCACTGGCAGCAGGTTTGGGCAGCGCCCCGAGCACCTGGAGCGCAGCTGGGTGTGACCGTGTTCACAGGGGTTGTAGGATGAGGGAGGAGATGAGAATGTTGACTCCGTGTTTCAGAAGGCTTGATTTACTATTTTATGATATATATTACATTAAAACCATACTAAAAGAATAGAAGAAAGGATTTCATCAGAAGGCTGGCTAAGAATAGAATAAGAAGGAATGATAACAAAGGTTTGTAGCTCGGGCTCTCTGTCCGAGCCAGCTGGGCTGTGATTGGCCACTAATTAGAAACAACTAACATGGGCCAATCAAACATCTACTTGTTGCATTCCACAGCAGCAGATAACCATTGCTTACATTTTTTCTTGAGGCTTCTCAGCTTCTCAGGAGGAAAAATCTTAAGGAAAGGATTTTTCATAAAAGATGTCTGTGACATCTGGGCAATCCCTGCTGGGTTGTTCAGCCTGTCCAGAGCCCCTGCCATGCCTCTGGTGCCAGCCTCCCTGTATGGGCAATCCCTGCTGGGTTGTTCAGCCTGCCCAGAGCCCTGCCATGCCTCTGGTGCCACCCTACCTGGATGTTGTGTCAGTGACAGGAACACCCAGAGTTAGCAAATAATGCTATAACCCCTTAAAACAGGTATTTCTCGAGATGACAGGAGAATTCTGACTGAACTTTTCTCCTATTTCTCCTCCTGTCTTTATTTGTTGCTTTACAGGTGGAACATGATTCAAGCAGCAGCAATTCTGAGATTTGACACGTGAAGGATTCAGTACATTTTTACAAAGGATATATTAACTTATTGATTCCATGATTTTTCTGATCCTACCACAATTTTCACTCCTCAAATGCAGCATGGTACAGTGGCTTGTCCAAAATTCTCTGCTGAGTCTTACCCTCTCATTCCCACCCTCCCTGTTCAACAGCTGGATGTGGCACTCAGTGCTCTGGGCTGGGGGATGGCAAGGTGGGGATCAGGCACAGGTTGGGCTCCATGGTCACGAAGGTCTTTCCCAACCTCACTGATTCTGTGATTTTTATGTTTTTTTAAAGATTCACAGTGCCACAGAGTCGAGACTGGCAGAGGAAGCTTCTCCCACAGGAAAAAGCACAAAATGAGATTGGACTTTCGTCTGGTGACCACAGCTGGGGTCTGCCTTCTCTGCAATAATTATCACCAATTTCTGAGCTGTACTGCAGGCTCAGTTCAGACTCCCTTCCAGAGCTGCCCGCAAGGTGGTGACACTTCTGAAGAGACCCAAGCAGGGAGCTGGCCCTGGCACCTCACTTGCTCTCCCTGGGCTTGGGGACACGTTAATTTTGCTGCCAAAATTGGAGGAGATGGGGGAAGAAAGTCAGGGAACGGATTCCCCAGCAGCCCTGGAGCCTCAGAGCTGTGAAGTGCAGGGGCTGCTCACTGTGTGGGAAAGCAGGACCTGACCTGGCTGAGCTTTGCTGGGATCTCCTCCTTCCCACACACCAAACCCACTGTGATCCAGCCCCGAGTACAGTGCCAACAAGTCTGAAGTATCACAGGGTGATTAATGGCTCTCCATGCCTAAAGTCACTCTCTGTTTCTGCAATTTATCTCTGATTAAGAGCCGTGAGACTTCCGAGCCCATTTTTACTATTTTTCCCTAAATAGGCTTGTAAGCAGTAATAAATAATAGGGATTCAGGTCTTGAAAGAGGGGAATTTTTCAGGACATGCCTTGGTGTACACTCTTACAACTCATACAAAAACTATCACAGAACAGGAGCTGAACAAAAAGACAGCAGACATTTTTCATGTATTATTTAAAACAAGAAATACTTTTCAACTGAGACACGGGAGGAAAAATTAGTGTCCAAACCACAACAAAACATGCTGTCAGCTGTTTGAGATGTAGATTCATCTGTGGTGCGAGGGAGGTGAAACAGCCCTGACAAATTCCAAGCCATGCACAAGGAACCAGGGTGGGCTGGGAGGAGCTGCCTGGGGTCACTGGCCAGAGGGCCAATCCTCTGGGACCCAAACCTGGGAATTCAGTGCCAAAAAACACCCTAGGGCAGCGCTCTGCTGTGTAACACACTGCAGAGGAGCTGAGTCACCCAGCAAATTTAATTCCAGAGATTGCTGCATGCAAAGTTTTGGGTGGGTTTTTTTTTTTTTAAAGAAAAGCTGAAAACATGTTTTAGACAAAGGGAGAGGAAAAGGGGAGGTAAAAGAAGAGTTATGGTTGAGTTTTTCCCAAGTAAAGAGAAGGGCACTACAACAAAACATGCTAAAACAATCAGGGTTAGGCTCCTTTCCAGTGTGGATTTGGAATTTGAGAAGATGATGGGTACTGTACCTGTTCAGTGTGGGGATGTTCCCTCTGAAATCAAACAAGCACAGTTAATCAGACCGGTTAGTGAAAGCCATCACGCAGAACCATCATCAAACAACCAGCAACACCTTCCCAAGGGACTGTCCCAAGTCAGGGAGAGCTGCCTGCCACCTCCCTGACCCACCAGGGCACAGCCAGGCCATGCAAACAACGCAATTTCCCAGGAAAACACCTGGCACGTGCCAGGGACCCACAGTCCTGCCCACCTTCCATGGTCCCCTCCAAGCCCAGAGCGAGGGCCTGCACTCCCTGACAGAGCAGCAAACAGCAGAGATGCAAAATAAAGAAATAAATAAATAAATAAATAAAAATAAATCAGCATCTCACACAGGAAAATTGCAACAGGTTCAGGAAAAGCAGCCAAATGCTCAGTGCCAAAGCTCCAGGCTGAGCAGCAGCCCACGCACAGGCAGGGACAAAGAAACACACAGCACCATGGAACACTGGGGATTCTCAGCACTCAGGGCTAAACAGAATAGCCTGGAGGATAATAGAACAACCTGAAGGCTAAAAGAACAACCTGGAGGCTAAAAGAACAACCTGGAGGCTAAAAACAACAACCTGGAGGCTAAAATAAAAACCTGTGGGCTAAAAGAACAACCTGAAGGCTAAAAGAACAACCTGGAGGCTCAAAAGAAGAGCCTGAAGGCTAAAACAACAACCTGGAGGCTAAAACAACAACCTGCAGGCTAATTTGAGGAGAACTTTCCCAATTCTTTTCTAACAGCAGCCCAGCTCTCCCCTGTTTGTTGCAGCCCAGGGATGCACATGGGGCAGAGGAGTCAGGGCACATTTTCACAGCCCAGCCCAGCCCAGCCCAGAGCAGGAACAGCCAGGAGAGTGCTCCGTGCAGGATGGAAAAATGGCTGGGATCTGGCATGCAAAGTAACCCAGATTAAATTTAGAAAAAGCTCCTTGCACACAGGGGGCTTGTGCAAAGGGGTTAGCAAGAACTGAAAGATGGAAAGGAAAGCTTTGAGGAACGTGTGATGGACATTCACCCCCTTCCCTTCAGGAGATGAAACCACAGACTCCTGTGACAGCCTGGCCCATGGGCAGGACCCCAAGCGCTGGGTGAGCAGTGTGTCCATCCCATGGTCACTGCTCAGCTCACCCTGCCCTGTCCCAGACTGGTTTGGTGACAGCAGAGTCACCTCCACTGCAAGGGGATGTGCTGGGTGCATCACTGAGAAAAAAAATAATCCCATTGTCTCCTTAAACCATATGGGGAAAAATACCTAAAACCATACCTGTTATAAGTACCACAGAGTAGTATTTAAGTATTAAGTATTTATTAAGTAGTATTTAAATTAGTATTTATATTAGTATTTATTAGTATATGTTAGTATGTTAGCACATACTAGTATATTTATTAGTATTTGTTATTACAATATTTGTATTAGTATTTAAATTATTTAAATTAGGTAGTATTAAGTAGTATTTAAATATGAAGTATTTAATTTTGGGGGATGGTGGGGACGGACCCTGTGCTGCAGAGCCTGTGGTCAGGACAGAACTGGCCTCCAGCCCTCAGGGGGCTGGGGACTATTTTTTGAGCTTGGCAAGGAGCTGGAAAGCTGCATGTGATCCACTTGAGTTGGAAAAAATAGTCTGGAGAGGACTGGCAGTTCCTACCCCCAGCAGGAACCCGCCCGTGGCCGTCCCTGGAAGGCTTTCAGCAAAGAGAGGGACAGGAAAGCAGCAGAACAAATGTTCAGCTCAGCCTCGAGAGGGGCACCCTGGTGCTCTGGGAGCTTCTGCTGCCCCTCCACACGAGCTGCAGAGGCTCAGGCAGGAGAGGAGGGGAGGGAAACAACACAGGGAGGATGGGCTGGAACTGAGAGAGGGCAGGTTCAAAGGGTGTCAGGGAGAAATCCCTCCCAGATCAGCTGTGGCTGCCCCTGGACGCTGGAAATGTCCAGGCTGGATGGGGCTGGAGCAGCCTTGTGACCGTGCTCACAGGGGTCTGAGGATGGGGGAAGAGATGAGGATCTGACTCTGTGTTTCAGAAGGCTTGATTTATTATTTTATGATATATATTAGATTAAAACTATACTAAAAGAATAGAAGAAAGGATTTCATCAGAATGCTGGCTAAGAATAGAATAGAAAGAATGATAACAAAGGCTCTGTCTCACACTCTGTCCGAGCCAGCTGGGCTGTGATTGGCCATTAATGACAAACAACCACACGAGACCAATCCCAGCTGCACCTGTTGCATTCCACAGCAGCAGATAACCATTGTTTGCATTGTGTTCCTGAAGCCTCTCAGCTTCTCAGGAGGAAAACTCCTAAAGAAAGGATTTTGCAAGACAAGATGCCTGCGACGCACCCTGGCCCAGTGGAAAGTGGAATAAAAGATCTCCAAGGTCCTTTCCAGCCCAAGCCATCCCCTGGTTCTGTGCCAGGGCCACCTCAGAGCCCCCAGCAGCAGCAGGGCAGGGCCAGGCTCACAGCCTGTCCTCCAGACCCTCCTCTGATCCCTGCTCAGCTCCCAGGATGGCCTGGAAATGTTCCTGACCTGCTCTGCAGCCCCCCTGGCCCCACTGCTCCTGCACCCCCTGAATTCAGCTCCCCGTGCCCCCTCCTCCCTTTTTCCCCTTTTTCTGTGAGGAACAGGAGCTGCCCCATGGCCATGCAGGGCTCAGCTGTGGGCAAAGCTCTGAAATGAGGCAGCAAAGCAGAACCAGCCCAGGCTGGCTCAATACCCCACTTGTAGTTATTATTAACAGCAGTACCACAGGAGAAGGAGCAATTCCACAGGCTCTGGCCAGTGCCATTCCTCCTATGTTTCCTCATTTCTGCAGAAGATCTAACCAGAAGGCAGTGAAACATGCCTCCAACCATACATTTTGATTGGCTTTTCCCTCTCCCTCTTTCTTCCCTCATTCTTCTGCTCCCTCTGTGATTCAGCCGAGCTGAATCTGCTACACAAGTCCAATTTGCATAAAATTATCCTCGTTCCATTCAGTTTGCTGCCCCTTGCACAGCCCCTTCTTTGCTCTGCTGGAAGATTTTGCCCTTTTCTGAGGCAGGCAAGCCAAGGGAACAGCAGCACATTACTGCTGCCTGCTGCCTAATTAACATCAAACCCCAGCACGGAGCTGCAGGGATTTCCAGGTGTCCTGGAACCATCCTTCCCTCCTCCCTTCCCTAAAAACCACCCCCACGACCAGGAGGGGACCTCAGGCTGCCTGACAGCCCCTGAGTGACCCCTCTGGGGCTCCAGGTAGGGTCAGAGCCCACAGCAGCACGGCTGGGCCACTCCTGGCATCCAAAGATTGATGCCAGAGGCTGTTCCAGCAAACAGTCCACAGAAAATGCTGTCACTCTGTCAGAAATTCACATTTTGTGAGTAGATCGTTGTAAAATGACAGCAGGGAAAAAAATCTCTGCACGCTGCTCTAAATGTGAGTGTGGGGTTCTTAAAAAAGCCCTTTTTGGGGACCAGGGATATTTCACCTGGCTTTTGGGATATCTCACCTGGCTTTTGGGATATTTCACCTGGCCTTTGGGATATGTCACCTGGCTTTTGGGATATCTCACCTGGCTTTTGGGATATCTCACCTGGCTTTTGGGATATCTCACCTGGCTTTTGGGATATGTCACCTGGCTTTTGGGATATTTCACCTGGCTTTTAAGATATGTCACCTGGCTTTTGGGATATCTAACCTGGCCTTTGGGATATGTCACCTGGCTTTTGGGATATCTAACCTGGCCTTTGGGATATGTCACCTGGCTTTTGGGATATCTAACCTGGCCTTTGGGATATCTCACCTGGCTTTTGGGATATCTAACCTGGCCTTTGGGATATATCACCTGGCTTTTGGGATATCTCACCTGGCTTTTGGAATACCTAACCTGGCTTTTGGGATACCTAACCTGGCTTTCAGCCTCCCAAACGGTTCCTACCTGTAAGCTAAGGAAGAGGCTGACAAAAAGGAACAACCAAAATTGCCCACAGGTGATAAAACATCAGGAGACAGCAAAGGACAGACCATGCACCACTCTCAGGCCTTGAAGTCACCAAGGTGGGCCATGAACAAACACCCACAGGCACAGAGGGAGGAGATTCCAGGCCAGACCAAGCACAGGACAGCTGGGACATTTACACTGATGGAAGTACCCCGGGAGGGGGCTCTGAGCAGCCTGGGCTGGGGGAAGCTCCCTGTCCTCTGCAGGAGTGGGGTCAGATGAGCTTTAAGGTCCTCCCACCCCAGGCCATTCTGTGCTGATGCTGAGGAAATGCAGAGCAGCTCCTGCCTGGGCTTCATTTCCATGGGAGCAGCATGGAAACCAGGCTGCAGCCCCAGGAGGGAATCCAGCCCAGCCAAGGCTGCATTTCTGCCTCTGCACCCCCTGGTTGGGAGTGTGCACAGAGGCAGCCAGGCTGTGCTGCTGGCAGCTCCTCTGGAGCCCCCAGAGCCACACCAGGCTCACACCAACTTCATCTGCACTGCCACACCCTCCTCACCTCCTGCTTCCACTGCTCATCCCGACCCGAGGTTCCCCACTGGTACTTTTTGGTTTCTTAAGATTTTTCTAAGCCTTCTGATGTTGACATTCTTGTAATGAACTTTCTCACACACTTTCTGGAAATAACTCGTTGTTTTGTATTTTTTAATAGAAGAAGAGAAAGTTGATGGACTGTTGGTTTGTTTAGTGTAACTGGAGAGGCAGCACTGTCACCCTTAGAAAGCTATAAACGTTGGAGTCAGAAAATAAACTTCTCTTTTTCTTCACCTCGAGAACAGCAGTGTGAGCTTGTGTTCTTTCATGCCCTACAGTGACACCCCAGGACACCCCAAGGCAGCTGGGGATGCTCCAAGGGGCAAAGGGAAGGGCTCAGTGCCCAGAGGGGCTGGCAAGGCAAGGCTGAGCCAGCAGGGACCAACACCAGGCTGGTTTTTTATTTCAGCTCCCTCTGGGGCTCCACAAAGCACAAGGCAGAGCCCTGGGCTATCCCAAATCCACACCCCAAAACCAGAATATTCCAGCACCCCAAAACCAGAATATTCCAGCACCCCAAAATCAGAATATTCCAGCACCTCAAAATAAGAATATTCCAGCACCCCAAAATCAGAATATTCCAACACCCCAAAACCAGAATATTCCAGCACCTCAAAACCAGAATATTCCAGCACCCCAAAATCAGAATATTCCAGCACCTCAAAACCAGAATATTCCAGCACCTCAAAATCAGAATATTCCAACACCCCAAAACCAGAATATTCCAGCACCCCAAAACCAGAATATTCCAACACCCCAAAACCAGAATATTCCAGCACCCCAAAACCAGAATATTCCAGCACCCCAAAACCAGAATATTCCAGAACCCCAAAATCAGAATATTCCAGCACCTCAAAACCAGAATATTCCAGCACCTCAAAATCAGAATATTCCAACACCCCAAAACCAGAATATTCCAGCACCTCAAAACCAGAATATTCCAGCAACTCAAAATCAGAATATTCAAGCGCCTCAAAACCAGAATATTCCAGCACCTCTAAGCCTCCTTGTCAGCTCCTGCCCCAGCCTGTGACACAGGGGACACACCCAGGCCTGAGACCAACAGGGATGTGTTTGGTGGGAGCACATTTAGCTCTGGGCTCTGCCCTGCTGACCCTGCAGCACATCTGCTCCGGGGAAGGGGCACCAAGGGCAGCTGGGCAGCCTGGCTGGGAGCTGGGGATGCTCTGGGAGGAGCAGGGCAGGCCCCAGGAGCTGCCTGCAGCACACAATGGCCCAGTTTCATTTAAACCTGGCAGCTGCAGACATAAGAAAGGCTGCTGGGAAGCAGGAGAGGAGAGGGGATTAGAAAGGAACACTTTTGTTGAGAAAGCACTGTAATTCCCTCTCCTGGAATGTTCCTTTGAACAGAAGATTGGAGGGTAAGATGAGGCAGGGCCTGCTCCACGAGCACCTCAGCAAAGCCTTTCAGGCTCTGTCACCTGGGCTGGGTGCTCACAAAGGCACCTGAGCCCTCTGAGCAGCCAGCTCTGCCCCTGTGCCTGGGCAGCAGGGCTGGAACAGCACCCACAGCACCCAGAGCAGGGCTGGAACAGCACCCAGAGCACCCACAGCACCCAGAACAGGGCTGGAACAGCACCCAGAGCAGGGCTGGAACAGCACCCAGAGCACCCACAGCACCCAGAGCAGGGCTGGCACAGCACCCACAGCCCAGAGCAGGGCTGGAACAGCACCCACAGCACCCAGAGCACGGCTGGCACAGCACCCAGAGCACCCAGAGCCCAGAGCAGGGCTGGAACAGCACCCACAGCATCCAGAGCAGGGCTGGCACAGCACCCACAGCACCCAGAGCACCCAGAGCACCCAGAGCAGGGCTGGCACAGCACCCAGAGCACCCAGAGCAGGGCTGGCACAGCACCCACAGCACCCAGAGCAGGGCTGGAACAGCACCCACAGCACCCAGAGCAGGGCTGGAACAGCACCCTGAGCAGGGCTGGAACAGCACATACAACACCCACAGCCCAGAGCAGGGCTGGCACAGCACCCAGAGCACCCAGAGCAGGGCTGACACAGCACCCACAGCACCCAGAGCAGGGCTGGAACAGCACCCAGAGCACCCAGAGCAGGGCTGACACAGCACCCACAGCACCCAGAGCAGGGCTGGAACAGCACCCAGAGCACCCAGAGCAGGGCTGGAACAGCACCCACAGCACCCAGAGCAGGGCTGGAACAGCACATACAACACCCACAGCCCAGAGCAGGGCTGGAACAGCACCCAGAGCACCCAGAGCAGGGCTGGAACAGCACCCACAGCACCCAGAGCAGGGCTGGCACAGCACCCAGAGCACCCAGAGCAGGGCTGGCACAGTACCCACAGCACCCAGAGCAGGGCTGGAACAGCACATACAACACCCACAGCCCAGAGCAGGGCTCACACAGCACCCACAGCACCCAGAGCCGGGCTCACACAGCACCCACAGCCCAGAGCAGGGCTCCTTTTCTCCTCCCAGCCTGTGCCAGGAGCCTGGCAGCCTGCAGGGCAGCCCATGGCCAGGCAAAGCTGGCACCTTGCAGCCTGTGACACCCCAGACATGCCCTGGATCCACCCCTCCAGACTGGATTTCTGCGGGGACAGGGCTGCCGAGCCCCCTGTGCTGCCAGATGGTGGCCCTGCACTCCTCATCTGCCTGCACTGGGCACAGGGGTGCTGATGGGCCCACAAAGCCCTCTGGGGCTCCCATTAAAAGCTCTTTTTCTCTCCCTGTGACTTCCCCTTGCTGCTCCTGCATGAGGATGTTTGCTGTTCATTTGAACAAATAATTCCCCAAACAGTTTCTGCCCACAGAAGCCACCAGGAGCAGGTTGCACTTGTGTGACTTTGTCAGCAGATTTAAGAGCTTTTCTGTCCTCTCTGCTTCCCTGTGGGCAGCTGATGGCAATCCTGCCATGGCCAAAAGCACAGAGCCTGAGCTGTGATCAGGCAGCTCACAGGGACTGACTGGGATTGCTTCTGCCACAATTAAGTAAAAGCATAGCAGGGTTAAATACCAATAATGAAGAATTTAAATACGAATTTAAAAACCTAATTAGAAATTTAAACCATTATCAGTTTGCTGTTTTCTCCATGCGAATGTTTGCCTCAGTAAAACCTGGGGGCTCTCAAAGGTTCACAGACACCTGACACAAAGGGACCAGGGAATAAAAATATCTGAAAAATATCTGAAAAATGTGTGGCATCATGTAACAGCAGCTCCCAGAGGGAATGCTCTCCTGAGGGCTCCCTGCCCCTGCTCCTGGGTCCCCAGCCCTGCAGAGCCTCCAGGGACATTCTGGGATATTTTGGCTCTGGGCTTTGCCCTTGGAATGCATTTTTAGCTTTTCAGCCTAAGAATTTGTGCTACAGAAGATACAGAAAAGCACATGAGGAGCACAGACCATGGTCAAGAACAACAAAGAAGATTTAAGCAGGACAATGTCAGGGTTTTGAGATTTCCTTGTCCTGGGTTTAACACCAGGTGTGGCTTCAGAGCTCCTGTGCCACCATCAGCCCCTGGGCACCTGCAGCCACCCCAGAGGAGAGCAAGGAGCTGCCCAGGAGCCAAATTCACCCCTGGCACCTGGAGGCACCTCCAGGGAGCTGGACCTGCCCCTGAGCCTGCTCTCCCTGCACAAGGAACATGCATGGTGCCTTCTCCATGACCCTGAGGAGCAGAGCTGGGCTCACAGCACTGCCCCACCCAACTCAGAGTAAGGGCAGAGGAGATTTCAGGCCAAGGAGCTGCTCCTGGAGCAGGGAACATCTCTCCTCTCCCAGCTGCCCTTGTCTGACTCAGGCTGTGCCCAGAGCAGAGCACTGGCAGCCAAAACTCCCTGAGCAGCAAAGGCAACTGAGGCCAGCAGGGAAGAAATGGAGGGAGAAGGAAAGGGAGAAAAGAGCATTATAAAGGGGCACTAAAAATAGCCTGCAATTATGTACAAACATTCTAGAAATGCAGGGACCAGATGAGCCCAGGCACATGTCCCATTGGTAGCAGGGCTGGCTGGGGACAGCCATTCATTCCCAGCAGAGCAGAGCCTGAAAACCATCTCATAAAAACTCCTGATGGGTTCCCAAGGAAATGAGACCAGACCCCAGCAACAACCAGAGCAGGGCAGAGATGCTGGGGAACAAAGGAGGCAGGAGGGGCCCGGCACGGACCGACAGTGGCACCCGGTGGCTGCGGGGACTCACTGCGACCTCAGAGCCAGCAGGGACCAGCACCGACAGCTCCAACCCTCCCGGGGAAAGCAGGGATGGGCTGAGCCCACGGACAGCCAGAACAACCTGCTCCAGGGCCAGCTCCCCCCGGAATAACATGAGCTGCAAGGTCCTCCCAAGCCAAATCGCTCTGATCCTATGGTGCTGCAAGTTCTGACAATCGGGTTTGCTTTTTTGGACTGAACTGGAGATGCCTCCCTCCTCTCCAGGAGGAGGCAGCAAGAAAAGTGCCCCTATCACCACTGCTGTGCAGCCCAAACCATCACGGTTTTGGTTGGTTTTGGATGCTTTTGGTTGTGGTCACAAGGAATGCAAAACTGAAAATCAAACTGTGCCAAGCCCAGCATTTTGTATAGAACTCTGATCTTGGTCTGCTCCATCAAAGAATCCTGTGCTACAAAAGATGTCACCCTATCCAGCCAAGGCAGGAAGGAGCAGAGCCACACAAGCAGCCAGAAAGGGCTGGCAGGAGAGGGACAGAGACTGTTTGACTGCTCTGTATTAAAATTCTGATTAATTGATTATTCTGTCTGGAATTGCATCTTTTGGAAGGCCCTGGATTCAGCCAGAGCTGACATTCCAGAGATCATTTCCAACCCAAGCTGAAGCTAAAAACCAGAAAATTCATGAAAACTATCCTGCTCAAATGAACCCCCTTTCTCCAGCAGCCCTGGTGCCAGCTCCCTTTGCCAGGGCAGGGTGAGCCCCTCCCAAAGCTCCCTGCAGAGGCAATCTGACCTGTTGGGGTGGGAGGTGGGCAGCATGAACTGGAACTCCACCACGCAGGTGTTGTCCTTCAGCTGGCGGTGCTGCACGCTGTTCAGCTCGTAGGCAATGTAGGCTCTCCTCACATACACCTGGGCAGGGACACAGAGCCATCAGACACCTCTCAAGGGTCCAAAACAAACAGATCCCCGCAAATGAGCAGCTGGACAAACTCCAATTCAACCAGAGTTTGTTCTTTGAGAAAGGCCAGAACCATCAGGGTTACGATCCTGTGCTCTGGCAGCAGCTTCACTTCTGCCTTCCAAGCACCTCAGTCTTCACACAAACAAAACCTGAATTTGAAATTTCACCCAATTATCAGTGTTAATGCTGTTAAAATTAATTCTAACCTCAGTATTCACACAAACGTAACTTGAATTTGAAATTTCACTCAATTATCAGTGTTAATGCTGTTAACATTAATTCTAAGCATGCCCAATCCCACACAACCTACAGCTCTCTTAGATCTTGAGCAGAGTTGCACAAAACAGCTGCAGACAGTGCTCAAAACAAACCAAATCCACAGGAAAATTGAAATATGAGTTTTTTCAATGGGAATAAACTCACCTCCAAAGCTGCCATTCTCACCACCTGGTTACTGTGGTAGAAGAAGTTGGGAAGCACATCAAAGATGGATGTCTCAGACAAAATGAGTTTCTAGGAGAGATCACATTAAGCAGAGGTTTAAAAGAGTGTCTTACAACCAGGATCAGACAGAAAAGGAAAAACCCCAAATCAAGCCTGGCTAGTTCTGATTTCTAAGCTTTTCTTGTTGTTTATCAAGGATTATGACTTTTTTTATATTAAACCACAGAAAACCTGAAGTTGGAAGGGATCACTGAGTCCAACTCCCTGCTCCTCACAGGACTAAAACTGAAACCATGTGAGAGGAGCTCATCCTGGAGCTGCCCTGGAGCTCTGGCAGCCTCAGGGCTGTGCCCGTTCCCTGGGGAGCCTGGGCAGTGCCAGCACCCTCTGTTCTGGGGAAGAACCTTTTCCTAATGCCCAGTCTGGACTCCCCCAGGCACAGCTCCATCCATCTCCTCGTGCCTGGTGCCCAGAGGAGGAACCAGCACCTCTGCTCTGCTCTGCCCTGGGAGGGAGGTGCAGAACTGGCACCAGGCCATCCCCACAGTGGCACAGGGACAGAAACAAAACCCAGGGCAAAGCTGGACACCAGACCAGCAGAGCTGGAAGGCAGAGGGATGTGAAGGTCAGCGAGAAGGGAGCCAAGGAGAGGGGCTGGGGGTACCTGCAGGTTCTCAATGCAGAACTGGTGGCCGTACATGTCGATGGCAGACAGGAAGATGGACTCCACCTGGTTGTGGCGCAGCTCGTAGGAGGGCAGGTGGGAGGCAATGAGGACCTGGGGAAACACAGGCAGGGTCAGAGGAAGGAGCCATGCAGGGCCAGCAGCAGCAGCAGCCTGCTCCATCCCTGGGGAGGCAGCCAGAGCCTCCCGTGCCCTCTCCCCTCCCCAGCTCATTTGTGTGTCTGCTCTCTTGGTGTCATTGGCAATTCCCCAGGGAACAGCTCCAATCGAGTTCCATCAGTGCCTGGGATTTGGCAGGGCAGAGCTGCCAGGGCTGGGGCTGCCTGCCCAGCTGCTCGTGGGGAGGCAGAGCTGGCAGGGAGCAGCTGTGGGGAGACCCAGGCTCTGCCCCTGGGCAGGGGAGGGAACGGCCACCAGGGCCAGGCATCAAATGCCCAAGGTGAAGGATGCAGAGGTAGGAAATGGAAGCAGCCTGCAGGGAAAATGAAGTGGAAGAGCAGCACAAGGGCTGCAGCACCATCCCCAGCTGCCGTGGGGAGGTTCAATAGCGGAACGGTTCAAGGACACAAACACAATCCTGGAGCAAACAGAAGGTCACTGAGCAGCTTCAAACACCCTGCTCATCTTCAACAGCCAAGCTTTGACATAAAAGGAGAGACCCCCCCAAGTGTGAGCTTTCCTGCGTTAGGCTGGAGATGGGGAGTGTGCAGGGAGAGCAGTGATCACACCCTGGGGTCAGCGCTGTCAGGAAACCTCTCACCCCCTCCTGGCAACAGAGGGAGGGCTCAATGAACTGCTGAGGAGGAAGGTCACAACAATATCTGGGTGCCTGTGTGACACTCAAATCAGTTCTGCAGCAGGCTCTTGGAATTTACCGCATCCAGAGTTTTTCCAGTTATTTCCAGGTTAGAACAAAATTGACAAAGCACAACTCAAAGGTGGGAGAAGCCCTGCAAAAGGGCAGCATAGCTCTTTGTGGTAATTCCTTAGCAGCTGCAAAGAACAGCTCGTTCTTGTGCAAATGGCTCTCCCTGTTCTCTGCACACACGGATCCACAACTGAAAGGCAGCTGAGGAACCAGGAGTTCCAGCTCCAGCCACGGAGCCTGTCCATGCTGTTCCTGCACAATCCAGGCAGCCTGTGCTGCTATGACAAAACCACCAAAAACCACAGTGGCCACACATTTCCACCTCCTCCATCACACAAACCACAGGCTACTCACAGTTAACCCCTGTGTGAGCCAGACAAAACTTTTTTTGGAGGAGCAGGGACAAAGGAATGCATGTTGAATTTAAATATGACAGTGATTGGGAATGCACCACAGTTAATCACTGTTAATTAGCTTCACTGTCAAAGTGCTGCTCACTGGAACCTACTGTCCCCATGTGCACAGTGATCAAGACAAACATGAGGAGCTGTGGGTTTGCAGGGCTGAGCTGCAGGCAGGAGCAGCCTGGGTGTCACAGACAACTTTTATAAAAAATCCTTTCCTTGGGATTTTTTCCTCCTGAGAAGCTGAGAGGCCTCAGAAACAAAATGTAAACAATGGTTATCTGCTGCTGTGGAATGCAACAGGTGCATCTGGGATTGGCTCATGTGGTTGTTTCTAATTAATGGCCAATCACAGCCCAGCTGGCTTGGACTCTCTGTCCGAGCCACAAACCTTTGTTATTCATTCTTTCATTCTTTTCTATTCTTATCTTAGCCAGCCTTCTGACGAAACTTTTTCTTCTATTCTTTTAGTCCAGTTTAATGTAATATATATCATAAAATAATAAATCAAGCCTTCTGAAAAACGGAGTCAGATCCTCATCTCTTCCCTCAACACAAGATCCCTGTGATCACGGTCACACCTGGGCAGGTGCCTCACCTGCCGTGCCCTCAGGGCCACCTTGGCGTTGGTCGTCTTGCTGAGCTGGGTCAGCTCTGTCAGGATATTGATCAGCTCGTCTGTCAGGGTGGGGTCACGGCCACACAGCTGGTCCTGGCAACACAGACAACAAGAAATGCTTGGAGCAGAGGGAAAACATCACCCGTGCTCTCCCAAAGGAGTCTGAGCCTGCAAACACACACTCAGGCTGGACCACGCCATGCCCAGCAGTCCTGACCTGAATCATCCTGCAACTCTGTGCTGACAAGGACACAAACATTCAGCATTCAACAATTTCACACACATAAATTAACAGTGAAAGAAGGGACAGGCATCATCTCCATTCTCCTATTTGTAGCACATGTTTTGGCACCCAAAGACATGAGAAATGCTGACTTCTCAGAGAGACTCAGGAAACCTTTTCCCATTCCCCAGTTTCAGGTTTGTACCACAAGTTTCTCCTTCTGGTACAGAAGTTTGCACCAATGCAAAGTTCAAAGAGCTTAAATTGTAGCCAGACACCTTGTGGAACATGTGAAGGCCAGCAAGCCTTCCCCATGAAGGGTGACCAGAGTTACACTGCCAGAGAACCTCCTGACACCCACCTAAAAAACACCTCAAACCTCAGAAGTCCCCACAACTCCACAGCCACAAACCACCCACGCTTTGTGCAGCTTCAGCCAACGCCAGGAAAAGGATCTGTCACTGCTCTGACAAGGCTAAGCAAAGCTAACTAAAGCCATGAATAATGTTCTGTATTTCCTGCCACCGTACTGGACTGACTCCATAATATTCCTTCTAACCAGAGAATCCTGGATCTGAGCAAATCCACAAGCTTTCCTTACTGCCTAAATTGGCTGGATAAAACAACAAAACTGAAGAGCACAAACTCACAGTGTTAATGCTGTTCCAAAACTCTTCTGAATTCATCCATTCAAAAAATGCCAACAGTAGAGACTTCCTTCCAAAAATAGTTTCAATTCCCATGAATAATCCCACAGTCTTCAACACTTCTTGTGAGCTTCCTCCCTCCCACCCCGAAGCTGGGAAGCCTCTAGGAGCCTCTAACGTGATTCTTCCACACAGCACTTAACAGCTTGTCTTGATAAATTAATCATAGCAGGGAAATGTGAGATGAAACAGGGATTTGCCACGAGAAAAGAGCTGGTGCCTAAAAGTCTAAAGAGATCCTAAACACCTACAGACCAGAACAGGCCATCTGAAGAGCCAAGGAATAGAAAAGGATAAGGGGAAACCTCTGTGCAGCAGGTGGGATTGACAAACCTGCCAGGGAAAATAAATTAAAAACCAAAGCCAAATAATACAGAAGTCCCACAGGGTGAGTAACTGCACCACAGCTCACGAGATTCCAAGGCTCAGCAGCTCTTCCCTCACTCTGCTCTTGATCCCCTTCTCCCCAGCTCCACTCAGGCTGCTCCAGGGATGATGGCACAGCTCTCCCAGGGAGGCAGACCAGACCCAAAACCACTGGGAAAACACCTGAGAAAACACCTGAGAAAACACCTGAGCTCCTCACTCTGTCCCCTCCTGGGCAGCCCTGGGCCACCAAACATGAGTGTAATTGCTCCCAAAGCAAGTTCAGTGCATTTATCCAGCCCAGGGCATGGTGGGGACAGTGAGGAACTCAGGAACTGCTGGGTTTGAAACACAAACTCCTGGAGTTGCTGTGCTGCTGCTCCAGGGAGCAGAAATCCCACAGGACAGGGGACCCTGCCATGGCAGCAGCCACTCCATCCTGCTCAGGCCAGAATGTGCATAAGTTAAGCCCAGAAAATGAACACACAACAACAAATCACACCATATTTCAACAGATGTATGAAGGATGAAGCAGCTCCCACCCTGCCTGCAGTGCCTGCTGCCTCTAAAAGGTGAGTGATGGCAGCACAACAGCATTACTGAAGGCATCCTTGGAGCCCCTGGTTAATAATGGGCTCCTGGATCCATCAGTAACAGCCCCACAGGCAGAGAGGCTGCCCTGACCCCAAACACACCAACAGCCTGGACCCCCAAAAACACCACAGCTGCCACCATGGTCACACCAAACACACCACAGCTGCCACCATGGTCACACCAAACACACCACAGCACATTTGGAGCCACAAGGTGGGAGAGGAGTGATGGTCTTTTGGTTCATGGAGAGCCTGGAAGCTCAGGGACACCCAGCTGTGCCAAGGGTGACCATGGTGTCCCTCCTGAGCTCCTGTTCCCACTGCAGAGAGGAAATCCCTGTGCCCCCCAAGAGGCAGCACCGTGGGCTCAGATAACCAGGAGTGGCTCTTCCACCAGGGTCTCCCTGGTGATTCTGGCTCAAGTTGGCCTTCACTTGAGCAGAACTAACAGGCAGTGATGGTGGGAAGAATGTCCCAAGAGCAAGGGACAAGGCAGGCTCTCTGAGGTCTCCCCAGTGCCCCTCACAACAGCAAGAGGCAGCGAGGCACGGCCCGCAGCAGGTGACAAAGCAGACTGAAAGTTGCAGTCCTGTTCTAGCAAGGACTGATCAGGATGACAACAACAAGCCAAAGGCAGGGCTGGCTGTGCCTGCACTGATTGGCAAAGGCAGCAGCAAAGCCTGAGCCCAGCTCCCTGACAAGGGCTAACGCCTCGCCGGCACCCCCGTGTAATTACACACTTGAGTGACTGGACTCTGAAGAAAATTGAAGGCCTGAGCTGTGAACAGCTGCCATTTTCTCTCTCCATCACGCCAGCGTGATTACTTGAGAAATGAACAGCCCCAGCTCAAAGCTACTCCAGAATTCTCAGAGGAAATATGGCTCCGTGTTCAAATAATGAGATTCTTAAGGCAAGCGTTACTTACAATCACACCACACACCAAAAAGGGAAAGGGGGAAAAAAGGGGGAAAAGGAGAGCCAGGAAGAAAGAACACCAGGATCCTTACATCTTACAAATGAGAATTTAAGAAACCTAGCTTGGGTCTAGGAAACTATGACACTTTTCTTGCTCTGGAGAGTTATTTTGTGGATGGCTACTTTGGATGTATTTTGGGCAGTAACAGACCACACTATGGTTGTAAAATAAAAGACAAAAGAGAGGAAGAGAGAGAAAGAGAAAGAAAGAGAGAGAAAGAAAGAGAGAGAAGAAAAGGAAAAGGAAAAGGGATAAAAAGAAAAAAGAGAAAAATAAAAAGAGAGAAAATAAAAAGAAAGAGAGCAAGCAAGCAGCAGGCACTTACAATGAGCATGGTGACCAGCAGGTTCTTCTTGGTGACCTGGGCATGGGAGAAGATGTAGTTCAGCACGGCGTTCATGTCGCTCTTGTTCTCCTCACGAAGGGTGAAGACACACTTGTCATAGTGACCTGCAGGCAGAAATGCACATTGCTTTTCCACCCTTCACACCTCTGTGGCAAGGACTGCAAGTTACTAGATGTGTCTGTATTTGTCTAGGAGTATTTTTTGAGGATCTGCTTGGGTTGAAGGGAGCTGACAATGGAGAGAGACTATTTACAAGGGATGGAGTTACAGGACAAGTGGGAATGGCTTCACACTGACAGGGAGCAGGGTTAGGTTGGGTATTTGAGAAAAATTCCTGCCTGTGAGGGTGGGCAGGCCCTGGCACAGGGTGCCCACAGCAGCTGTGGCTGCCCCTGGATCCCTGGCAGTGCCCAAGGCCAGGCTGGAAGGGCCTTGGAGCACCCTGGGACTGTGGAAGTTGTCCCTGCCCATGGCAGGGGTGGAATGAGATGTGCTTTAAAGTCCCTCCCAACCCAGACCATTCTGTGTTTCTCTGTGGTCCACACAATCAATTTGGGAAGGAATCATTCCCACCATCACCTACTGCAAACTTTAATTCTAACATCCCACTCTTAATAAACAGCTCCAACACCAAATGCCTCCTTTGTGAGCAATTCTGACAGAGGAATAGGGAACTCAGACTTTCATTCAAATGACAACCAAAATGAAATAACAGCAAAAAGCCTTGCACCATCCTCTGCTGCCAGCAAATTGAAGTGGAAATGAATCTGCAGTACCATTAGGCCAGGGCAGGTAATGGAGCAGGACAAAAGAAGAGTGGAATCTGAACTACCTGTAAGAGCCAGAGCCTCAGAATTAGCCAGGGCTCCATTGCCATCTTGTGCCTGGATCCAGCAGTGCAAGGCATTGATTTCACCTCTCAGCTTCAGCTGAGCTTTGGGGGACAGAACCTCCTCTACAAAACCCAGGGTCCCACTGCAGACCCCAAAAACAAGCCTGTGCACCTCACCTCAGCACAAAGTGAGGGCAAACCTTCCCCAAAGGGCCCATGTGGACTTTCCAGGACCAAACAGAGCTCTTTAAGAAACCAGATCCTTGGTGTGCCCAGGAACTCACCGTGCTGGAACTGAGTCTCCACCTTCAGGTACTGCCGGAGCAGATCCATCACCACGGCCTTCATGTGGCCCCGAATGCCACTGCGGTACCTGCAGGGGCACCAAGGCAGTCCTGAGCAAGCTGAAGGCACAGCCAGCCCCTGCCATGGCTGCTGGGGGGGCTCCTGCTCTGCAGGACACCCTGGCAGGGCTCACCTCTGCACCAGCTGCACGATGCTCTGCGTGTTCATGAAGAAAACCTCGCGCTCCGACTTGCGGTTCAGCGTGGCCGCGTGGCTGTCCAGGATGTTGGCAATCTGAGAGGGAAAGGGACATGGAAAAAAAGCACAGGGAAAACCCTCAATGGGCTGGACAACCAGCAGAGACACGGCAGAGACACAGCAGACTCTAGCAAAGGAAGGTAAGACCTGCCAGTGATACAAAAATCAATGCACTGTGTCATACCATGGAGAAATCAGCTTCCAGCATCTCCTCACCCCACCTGGCCTCCCTTGGCAAATCATCCTATCCTCCCTCAAAATCATCCTATTTTGAGGTTCCACTGCACTGCAGCACATGTACCAAGCCAAAAGGAAATAAATGCCCACAGGGCCACTGCTAAGATTGAAGTGTTCCCAGCAGTGTGCCTGGTTAAAGCCACACTGAGCAGGGAACAGGGACCCTGCAGCACAGGTCAAGAGACAAGCCTTGAAGTGACACAGGTAAGGATCTTCCACCATCAGCACCCCCTGTTCAAACACACCTTTCAGGTTCAGTTAACCTCCATGCCATGTAAAGGAACTTTCTCTCTCTGGGTGCCCCAACCCAGAGCAATTTTTACCCCTCCAGGAAGGGGGGCTGCTCACCTGCTGGCTGGGGAACTGGCAGAGCACCGAGGTGATGTTGCTGGCATACTGCGCCATCTCCTTCTTGATGGACTTCTCCACGTTGGGTGGGATCCTCCCAGAAACACTGGTCATGATGTCCTGGAGCTCCAGCAGGGGCAAAGATGGATCCCTCAGGGTCTTCATCAAACGCTCAACCCATCCCTTCACCTGGAGAGAGGCAAGGCAGTGAAGGCAAGAAAGAAGAAGAGAAAGAACAACAAGAGGAAAAAGGAGAGGGGTGATGTCCAACATCCCGTCCCTCGTGGCAGGAAAATTGCCCAGCCCTTCCCTGAGCTGCAAGAAGGCTGTTTTGGCTCTGGAAGAGAGGCCCCCAGTACCTTGCTGCTGAAGAAGGGCTCTGGCAGGCAGTAGCCATTCATCACGTTGACCAGGTTGTCCAGCACGTAGTGGAAGATGCGATGGAGCTTCTCACCCCGCAGGGCTGTGCTCTGGATCTGGGGCAGGGTACCTGTGTGCAGCTCAGCCTGCAACAGGGAACAGCCTCACTGAGCCTCCTGTGGGCCACCAGCCCTGGGAACAGCCAGCCACCCTCGGCTGGAGCCAAGGGTTAACCTGCAAGGATTCCCAGAGCACATCCCCACAACAGCACAATCCCCACAACAGCACTGAGGTGAGCAGAGAGCAGGAATGGTAGATAAGTTTGGCCTGAATCAGAGAGGGAGAGAAAAATCTCAGTGCCAGTCCTGATCTGAGACAAATAAACAGTGAAGTGACAATTCCGGTACAACGCACAAATGGGAAACTGGTTCACTGGAACATCCTGCACCACTCTCAACATTGCTCCCTCCTTAAAACCCCACAAAATCTGTGCCTTCTGCAACTCCTCACCTGCTGAACCCTGCTGGGATCATCCAGCTGCAGCTTGGCAATCACACAGCCTGGATCCAGGACTGCCCCTGGGCGTTTGACATAGTGGATGCAGCCTGATTCTCCTGCTGTTATGGTCATCACCATTTTCATCACCTGTAGCAAGGAAAGCAGGTTACACACTCAGCTCCATGTGCCCCAAAATGGCTCTAGTTTTGGGGGGCAGCAGGCAGTGTCCCACCCCAGACAGACCTGCATTCAGGTGTCCCCAAAACTCACAAGCACAGAGGTTGGGAACAAAACCCAGACACTGAAGTGAATGGGAGAACAGAATAACTGGCCACAAAATAGTGCAGCAGGAACTTCAGGAATGTCACTGCTCACACTGCCTGAACCAACAGGGGACTCAGAAAGGTCCCACACTCAGCACAATGAACAAAGCAGACAATTTCCTGCTGCATTCCAAAGGCTCCTCTCAAAGGCTGCAGCCACATCTTCACTTCAAGCAGAGGGAACCAGGATCACTTTCTAGAGCTCTCAGACAGCTCTTCCCAGATAGAAATGCTTCCTTAGATCAAGAGCTGCTGCCTTTGGAGCAGGAGGGCTGGGTATGGGGGAGCCAGCTTGGTTTTACCCTTGCTCTGCTCTACACCATGGGGAGCCACAGGGATTGTGTGGGTGGTGCCTCCTTAGCCATGGCCTGTTGCAGTGCAAAAGCACTTACATAAAATAGCTGGATCTCTGTCTTGATATTTTTCTCCTACACATTGTCCCCAGCTGGTTTAATTGCCCCTCTGTCATCACACACCTTCCCCTCCCTCAAATCTGTTTTGAGCCACACACTCCTACACAACCCCTTGTGCTTTCCTCATCGTGATGCAGAAACTGCTCATCCTCCTCCTCCTCCTCAGTAAGAGTTAAGTAACTTCCTAGGGAGAAGGGAGGAGTGACACTTATTAACTTCTGGGATCAACCTGATAAATGATCAGCTAACCAGGATAAAGTTTGTTACCTCATCTTGGCATATAACTCTGAGTCTGTGTCAGTAGTACGAGGAGAAGGCCTTCTTCACCTCAGCTGGGAATGGATCCCAGCTTGGAATCTCAGGAAGGTGATAATCTCAGGATTTTTGGGAAATTTTCCTCATCACTTGGTGTACAGTCATTAACACTCAAATTTCTGCTGTTAAATTTCTTCCCCACCCCATCACTCTCACTGATGATTCCCGCTGTACTTCAGGTTAAAATTTGCAAATTAAACACTGTGAATGACCCCTCATGTTCAACTCCCAGTCCCAAAGCACCCAACACCCCTCCCCCTGAGCTTTGTCCCAAGCAGTTCTCTGGGAGTTTTACCTCAATTTCTGCAAAGCACTGGCCTGCAAACACGTGTCCCCCATCCTCCACCACATACTGGATCAGCTTCCCAGCAGAGGGGGAGCGCAGGATGGAGGGATCGTTCTCCTTCTCAAACACGCAGGTCTTGTTCCCAATGGTGATGCGGTACCTGGGGGACAGCAGGACAGATCAGCAGGACAGAAATCCCCAGGGAGGGACAGAATTCATTGGGGAAGGTGTGGGGAAGGGAAAATCCAGTCTGGCTTTCCCTGTTCTACTTCGAAACAAAACTACGGGAAAGCGCCTCAACCAACGGAGAGGTGGAGATTGCAGCCCAGAGTTACCCAAATTCCCTGTCCTCCCGAGCAGATCCATTACTTTTCCCAGAAGATAACACAGCAGAAGGGGCAGAGTTCACATTCCAGAGCTGGGGATGCCTTTCACTGCCCTTACTGCTCTGATCCTTGCAGGGAATTTTAAGGGGATGCACTGAAACAGCCTGTCTTTATTTCTTGTCTTTATTTCTAAAGCAGCTGTGGAATTACAAGAATTTTAACGATTTTCAGGTTCTGTTTTTTTGGGGTTTATAATCTCAAAAGTCACTTTTAAGGACCATGGAGAAGAATATGGACTCCACATGGTGCACAGCCAGATCCTTCTTCTAACAGTAGCCAAGTCTCAAAACTCACCCACAGCACACCCAGCAAACCCCTCCTAGGAGAGAAGTCCCATCCCTGAAGACCTTTTGGGAAGCATAAAGTCACAAATACACCTCGTTTTGGCTGTGCAAATGCTAAAGGTGGAGCTGCAGAGGTTGCTACCTGTCCACTTCCTCCTTCATGTAGGTGGTGTAGCTGCTGCCATCGTAGGAGAGCAGCAGCCCCCCGTCACTCAGGCGGTGCACGTCCACCTCCACGCAGGAGCTGTTCATGATCACCACGTAGCAGTTGGGAGACTGCCTGGTCACCTGCCAAGCCACAAGAATGGGAATTACCCAGTGGATTGAGCACAGCATCGAGGGTCTTGCCTGCCACGACACAGAGTTTTCCAGGTGCTGCAATGGGGGGGATTGATGAAGAGGGACGGAGGTGTTTGATGTCGTGTGAAAAAATTGGGGTCACAAAGGCAAGCAAGCGAGCTGAGCAGAGGGATGGAGCAGCTCTCCTATGAGGAAAGGCTGAGAGAATTGGGATTGTTCAGCCTGGAGAAGAGAAGTTCTGGAGAGGTTTAAATGTGGCCTTCCAGGGCCTGAAGGGAGCCCACAAGAAAAATGGAGAGAGGGCTTTTTACAAGGGCCAACCCAAACCAGTCTGGGATTCTGTGACACAGCAGCCAAGAGATGCCAGGACTAGTGCTGTCCATGAATGTTGATTTAATCCTCTCACACTTCTGCACTGAAGGTTGAGGTTTGATTGTGCAATCACAATTTGCTCATCCTCATCTCCTTACAAGGCACAGTTGTGCACTTACACTGCATAATGGAGGAGATAATCTGGGGGGAAAATGAGAGATTGTCCCTCAGGGAAAGCAACAAGTGCTCTCCCTGAGAAAGGGATCCTATCCCAGTCTCTGCCCCAGAGCTGCTATTTGAAGCTGGGTAAATCCTTTAAAGAACACTTCAGCTGCTGCTCAATGCTTCTATTCCTCATCAAAGATAAATCCAGGGAGGTGCAGAATTCTCACTGCTGCAAAAACCAGCCTATGGTCTTGCCATTAAAAACTTCACCATCACAAATTTGCTCTAGGAAGCTAAAGAGGATTGCACAGGCAACCTTAAATCTAATATTTCCTAACTTTCATATGTTTGGTTTTGCAACATGGGGCTTTTGCATGCAGCAAAAAAGCAACAATGTGGGGAAAAATTGCTGCAAATTCTGTCCCGTTGGTGCGTCAAAACCCCAGCAGAGCAGACCTAAACATTCAGAAAAATCAGCTGGAAGTTCTGGCCAACCAAAACAAAATTACTTTATAGTAGTTTTTGCCTGTAACAAAGCAAATTTCACCCTGCTCAGAGCAAGAGGCTGAAATGTTTACAGGGACATTGCAATGGGGCGACGCGAGGGGTGTTGCCTGCTGATTTCTTCACCCACTAAAGCAGAGCAAATCAGCCCTGCTCAGACAGAACTCCCTGCACAGATGTGTGCAAAGAGGAGGCCAGAGCAGCACAGGTGGCCATGCCCAGCCCAGGGCAGCAGGGTGGGTCCCACTCTGTACCTTCAGCACGTACTTCCGTCCCTCGTAGATGAGCTCCACGTCCACCGTGTTCAGCAGAGTGTGAGCAGGGAGGACTTGGCCCCTGGAAAGGGAAGGACAAAACAAAACTGATCTTCCACAAGCCACCAAAGGACTACCAGGGGTCCAAAAAGCTTCAGAGATGCATGCAAGGCTTTAGGAAACACTAGCAGAGAGATGGGAGTAGGTTTTTATAGAGTCTCTTCTTAGGAGAGACACGAATCAGTTTGACCAAGTCAAACAAAGTCCCTCCAGCCACACAGGGCAGCTTTGCTCTCCTTTCCATTCATTCCTGGGCGATTCCAGACTCCCTAATGCTGCCCTTGCAGCACACAGAGCAAGAACTCCATGTTTCTGAGCCATTTCCTGGAGCTCCTGCTAGAAACCAAAGCAATCTGTGCAGCCGGCAGGGGATGTTTGGAGATGCAGATACCTGCCAGTTTTCTCAGCAGATAAAGAGCTCCCTGGGGCCAGGCAACAGCCAGCAGATAACAGCCCCTGAGCACTGCTGGACTGGATTGGACAGAACTTGTACAGCAGCAGGAATTCCTAGAGATCAGCTTGGCCTCTCACCTTTCCAGGGAGTGCAGGAAGTTGGAGACGCTGTTTCGGAAGCTCACGTCAGCCACGTGCAGGGCCCCACACACCACCCCCAGCATGGTGTCAGGCCTCTCAGCCTAAAAAAGGGACAGCCACAGTCACACCTCCTCCAGCCTCAGCCCAAGCTGAACACCCAGCTACAAGAATCAGCAGCCTCAGCTCCATTTTTGGTTCATGGCCAACACTCTTTAAAATCAAGTTGGTGTGGCAGCCATGTGAACTCTACACAGAAGCCATTATTTCTGTAACTCTTAAAATTACATTTTCTTCTGCCTGGATCAAATCTCGAGGTTCCAACAACATTTCCACTATCATCTGTCCCAGATTCCAAACATAACATTGGTCTCAATGCTTTTCTGGACAACTTTAAGAACCAACTTTCCCCAACAGGGACGACCTAGGATTCCGATATATGTAGGAAGCAATGCCACTGAAAATGTTTATTCATTAAGTGGCCAGCAACCATTCCTACACCCTTTAGCAGCAGCAGGCACCACCCCTGCCCCCTGCCAGGTGTGTCCCTGCCAGGGGAAGCAGCTGCACCTGCACTTTCTCGGCGATGAGCCGGTCCAGCCAGCCCGTGTCGATGCGGTTCTGCTGGAAGCTCTCTGTCTCCAGCAGCTTGATCAAGTATTCCACAGTGGTCCTGAAGTCCCCTCGGATGGACAGCTCCTTCAGAGCCACCACCATGTTCCTGAAAGGGGAAAGCAGCCCTGTTATCTATCCCATCCCTTGGCAGCTGCAGACAGAAAAGCACCTGAAGGTCAGAGCAGAGGAGCGCAGGCACTGGATGGAGCAGGGTCCTGAAGGGATGGTTGGGAATGGGAGAATAATGATCTCCCTGCTGCTGGTGTGAAGAGCAGCTCAGTGGGATCAGGAGTTCCCCCTGTTATCATCACCCAGGGTCCTACCATGTGTCAGGAGTGTACAACAGACAGACAGACAGACAGATGTGGTGTCCACCCCAGCCAGAGTGGAACTGGGAAAAGCTCTGGATGAAAAACATGGATGACAGGTCAGACAGGTCTGCCTTAGGACCAGGTGCCTTGAAATCCCACACCACAGAGGACACTCCATGGCTCACAAACCATCCTGAAGCATTGGTCAGTCAGGTTAGCAATGTTTTCCCTGTTAGAAGCCTTCACCGGGATGCTTTAAAGAGAGATTTTCACCCTGTGGTAGCTGTGTCACAGCCCAGCAGCAGGTATACAAGGCAGGGATGAAACAGAAAGGAAGAAAAAGAAAGAAAATGAAGCAAAAAGTGTAGAAATGTAGGTGCAACACAGTGGAATTGCAGATCAAGATAGGATGAGAAGTTTTCCATTTTGTGGCCAGACAAGATAAAGATGGGGAAATTGCTCTTGAAGCTCCTAGAAGTAAGGAGCCTTGTTTTCCCTGGATCAAAGAGGACAAAGCCAAGCAATTCCCAAGGCCTCCCACATCACTTACGAGATGGCTTCCTCACGGTTCTCCCCCCAGGAGAAGCAGTGACCAAACTGGGAATCAGCAAACTCGTGGAGCCCTCCTGCAGCAGCCACGCTGAAATAGCCCCAGACATTCTTATTGCTGCGGAAATTCAGCTCCTGAACCGTGCCAGAGCTGGGCTTAAACCCCTGCAAAGACAGACAGACACACAGACATTGCTCTGTGCCCTAAAGAAAAGGTGAATAACCCAGAATGAGGGTTATGAGGACAGCTCTTGATGTTGCAACGTGGTATAACAAGTTCAGGCTGTGTCTAACGGAGTCTAAGTGAGGTAAGGGAAGAATCTTTTAAATTTGCTGCCAAAATGTTGAGCAGCAGCAGCAGGGAGAGGCCCTGGGCAGGCCAGTGTGATGGTGGTCACAGGGGTCTTAGGATGAGGGAAGAGACAGAGATCTGACTCTATGTTTTAGAAGGCTTGATTTATTATTTTATGATATATATTATATTAAAACTATACTAAAAGAATAGAAGAAAAGGTTTCATCTCAGAAGGCTGGCTAAGCTAAGAATAGAATCAGAAAGAATGATAACAAAGGCTCTGTCTCAGACTCTCTGTCCGAGCCAGCTGGGCTGTGGTTGGCCATTAATTACAAACATCTGAGATGGGCCAATCATGGATCCACCTGTTGCATTCCACAGCAGCAGATAACCACTGTTTACATTGTGTTCCTGAGGCCTCTCTGCTTCTCAGGAGGAAAAAACCCCTAAGGAAAGGATTTTTCATGACAAGGGTGATGGCGAGCAGCAGGCCCGGAGGGGAGGCCTCACCTCGTCAGGGTTCTCGCTGGTGATGCGGGCGGCGATGACGTGGCCACGGGGGCTGGGCACGTGGGCCGAGTTCTCAAAGTCAATGGTTGTGTCCCCCCAGGGAGAAACGCCATACATCACCCTGATGTCCTTGATCCTGTGCAGGGGGATCCCCATGGCAATCTGAGGAGGGAAAACATCAATAAATAAATAAGCAAATAAACAAGCCCCACCACTGAGCTTGTCTCCTCACAGAGCCAAGCACTCACGCTTCCCAGGACAGCTCAGCTCAGTGCAATATCCACCTTAAGCCCTCCAGCCAGCATTTTCCATTGACTGATTAAAAGGCTCCAGGGAAAGCTGGCAGTGCCAGGTCAGCTGAGGATGGGCATGCATTAGGCCTGTTAAAAATATACTGAGGTCCCAGTGAGCCTGAAGGGCCCTAATTAGTTATAGGAAACTGTGGAATTTTGCAATTATAAACTGTAGGGAGAGCAATCTGCAGAACCAGCTGCTGGCTGCATCCTTATGGAGCAAAATCCCATTTTCTCTGTTCATTAGTTGGGGTTTTTTTATAGATACAGCTCGAAAAAGAAGTAGAAAATCATGCAGAGCCTTACTGAGGGGACTGTGGCATCCACCCACTGCTGGAAAGTTGGGGGGACACACAAGGGACTGACAAGCCACAGCACACCAACAACTGCTCTCTACAGGACCTCTGAGGGATCCCCGGGTGCCCTTGGGGAGCTTCAAACAACTGCTGACCTCGCTGAAAGATGGGAAACTCCATCTGTGTGCTCACCTGGAGCTGTGCTGCTGGCAGGTTGACATCTGCCACCATCTCAGTGCAGGGATGCTCCACCTGCAGGCGTGGGTTCAGCTCCAGGAAGTAGAAGCTGCCATCCTGGCTGTACAGGTACTCCACAGTGCCTGCACTCACGTAGCCCACCATCTTGGCGAGCTTCACCGCACACTGGGACACACAAAACAAGAACATTGCATTGCCAGTCACACAAAACAAGAATTGCATTGCCAGTCACCCCTGCTAGCTCCGTTCACCCACCACACCCGCTTCAGGTTTCTGCTGGCATTCTGAAACACCCCAACACTTGTAACGGGCCCAAGAGAAAAGCCAGTGGGACAGGAGTTTTGATTTCTGACTTATTTCATTTACAATTCACAGAAGGCAGAGTTTGAAGTAAATATTTGCAACACTCAACATTAGGCAATTCCTGCAACTCCTGAAACTTGCTTTTAATACGGTAACAGATTTAAAAGACACTTCCCTCCCCTTTTTGGGGGGCATTTATCTTTGAAAGGAGCTGTTGGTGTGGAAATGTGAGCGCCTGCCCACACCAAGCAGGCGGAAACACACAACCCTCTACTGCTCCTTTAAAACACTCACCAATGCAAATGCAAAACAAAAATACCAAGTCCTGCCAGGGCAGGGCAAGCTGCAGAGGCACTCTCACCTGCTCCATGTGCTCAAACACTGCAGAGGTGGCAATGGAGGCTGGGGCCTCCTCGATGATCTTCTGGTGGCGGCGCTGCACGGAGCAGTCGCGGCCGAAGAGCGAGATGGCGTTGCCGTACTGGTCTGCCAGGATCTGCACCTCCAGGTGCCTGGACTGCTTGGCCAGCCTCATCACAAAGATGGGGGAGCCTGGCACCTCTGTTTGAACCTGCAGCAGGGGCAGAGGGAGGCAGAGCACGTCGTGTGAGAGGCACCCTCAGTGCTGAGGTCCCACGGGGACCTGAGCGAGCCCAGGGGGGTGGGAGCATCACCTGTCTGAACAGGTTGGGGAAGTCATCTGCGTTGTTCACTTTCCTGATCCCTTTTCCTCCTCCTCCTTCAGAGGCCTTGATCATGACAGGGTAGCCAACCTCCTCAGCAGCCTGGCAAAAGGGGCGGAACAGCAGGGTAAGGACAAAAAGGCAGCAGAATCCAGGGAAAATATCATTATTTCCCTTCTGATTCACATCCATATCTGACTATTTAGCAACCAATGGCATAGAAACCAAATATTCCATTGGCAAGAGTGCCTGTAGCTGGAAAAATCAGCAGGGATTTTGTGATTACAGAGAACTCTGACCTCTGCAAGTGACCACAAAATCCTTTGTCAGTGCTTCAATGCCATTAAATCTAGGAATTCACGGAAAAGCTTTTATATAATACAGAAAATAATTTAAAAACCTGGGTAACATGAAAAAAATCACACACTGCACCCCCACTCTTCACAAAGGAAAACTCCAAATCCTGTATTGTGCCAGGAATATTTCTTATTCTAAAACTCCTCCTCGAGGAGAAATTCCAAATATGAAGTGCCACCCTGGGAGCCTCTGACCCATCCTGGGAGCCCCACAACCACCTGCAGAGCCCCCAGAGCCACCCTGAGAGCCCCAGACCCACCCTAGAGCCCCCAGACCCACCCTGAGGCCATCATCAGCATCCCTGACGTAGCCCTTCTCGTAGAGCTCCTGGGGAACGCTCAGGATGCGCTTCTGGAGGTCGTTCTCCTGCCAGTCCACTCGGAGCCCTGGAGCACAAAGTGACTTAAAACCAGACCACAAACTGACAAAGCCAGACTGGAGTCTGTATTTCCAGCTGAAGTCGGATAAAGCCCCTCTGAATGAACCCATTCATCTCCTCTGTCTATCCAATAATTCACAGGGATCAAGTCCCAGCCCCTGGGGCAGAAGAAGCCCCTGAGTTTAACTGTGTAGCCACGGTTAAAATGTGCGCAGCCTACACAAATCACAGCCTTTAAACACAAGAAACATCCTCACCCTCTGAGCTCCCTGTGCTGCCAGGCTGTGAGGAGCCACTGCAGGACACAAGTGACAGCCACAGCTGCCTGAGCAAGGGCTGGGAGCCCTCAGAGAAGGAGTGTGCAGAATGCAGCATTCCTGATCTCTGGGGAGCAAGCATTTCTATCCAACCCATCATATCCTCCTCCATTCATCTGTGAGAAGCAGGCTGCTGTTTACAGAGTTTTGGAGCTGCAGAGGAATTCCATGGCAGCAGAGCATGGGCTCCAAAACTGCACAGGATCATGGGGGGCTTTGGGCTGGAAGGGACTTCAAAGATCACCTTGTTCCAGGGCAGGGACACCTCCCATCAGACCAGGTGTCTGCAAGGCCTGGGTGTAGCAGGTGAGCATCAGCTTCACTCCAGGGAAGAACTTCTTGCACATTTTCTCACTTCTCCTCCCATCCCTCCTCTGCAGGCTGCCAGCTTCTCCCACCCCTCCAGGCTCATCCCACCCCCAATGTCACTGATTCCAGGCACCTCACCAGTGTGCTGGGCAAACAGCACAAATGGGAAACCCTGAACACATGGAACATCTCCAGGTACACACTTGTGTGCACAGAGCTTATAAACTGGACATGCTGGAGGGAAAGAACATCAGGATGCTCTTGATAAGCACAGGATAATTTCCCTCTTACCACTGCCACTCCAAGGAAGAGTTGGGATGCCAGCAGTCTGAGCCACGATGGAAGAAGCAATTTTATCTCCTAAGGCCCACATGGCTTGGCTGGGAGGACCTGCAGAGAGCAAAGACAACGCATGAGAGAGACACAGGGGCTTCAGACATTCGGGCAAGGTCTAAAAGTTTGATTTAGGAAAAACTCCATTCCTCCCATAAAACTGAGCCCTCTTTAAAATGAGAACAGGGACAATCTGATTTATCAGGAATCTTTTCTGATTTTTTTATCTCAACATTAAAGGATGTTATGGAAAACTTTCCCCTTCTTCCATACAAGAACAGCTGCAAAGAACATTTCATCCATCTTGCACTGCAGACCATTCCTCATGGCTCTCTCTTGGACTCAGGGTTTCTACCCCCCCTAAACCTCCCCACCTCCAAACAAGGTCTAGACATCAGCAGAGCAGTCCATCTCCTCACCCATGAAAGCAATCCCGTTTTTGTGGAGAAGTTCTGGCAGTTTGGGGTTCTCTGATGCATGGCCCCAGCCAGCCCACACAGCCTGCGGGAGAAAACAAACAATTTGCTCTTTGTTTGAATGCAACAAGCAAGTGAGCAGAAACAGACACATGCAAACACTCCAAGTCTTTCTCTTCCTCATGGAAAACAGCCTCAGAACAGCCTCTGAGCTGCAGGGTGTGCTGAATTTAAAGGATGGCTTGCACCTTGCAGGCAAGTGCAAGCAGGCTGAGGAGGAGCTGAAGAAGAGCTGAGAAGGATCTGGATGAGGAGGATCTGGATCAGGAGGACCTGAGGAGGACCTGGGTGAGGAGGATCTGGGTGCAGGAAAGTGCAGGGCTGCAGGGAACCTCCCTCTGTGCAGATATTCCTACTGGGACAGCCACTGCACTGTCCCACGGGCTGCCCTGGGGTGCCCATCTGGTTTGGAATTCCAGCTTCTCTGTCCTGCCCTGCTCCCCAGGCACAGCTCCTTCCTGAAGGAGAGGACACAGCTCAGTGTCTGTGACATTCTCACCTGCACTGGGATCCTCTTGGCGATGTCCAGGATGAGCTCCACGTTTGCATAGTTGTTGTTGTTGGGTCCTCCTGGCACGGGCACGTAGTGATCTGCCATTTTGATGTACTCTGCAAACACAGGGGGTCCATTCAGGCTGCAAATCTAACAGCACTCCAAAATCCTGCTTTTTTAGAGCAGGACTCACTCCAAAATCCTGCTTTTTTTTGAGAAGGACTCACTCCAAAATCCTGCTTTTTTTTGAGAAGGACTCGCTCTAAAATCCTGCTTTTTTAGAGCAGGACTCACTCTAAAACCCTGCTTTACTCACCCTAAAATCCTGCTTTTTTTCAGAAGGACTCACTCCAAAATCCTGCTTTTATAAAGCAAGACTCACTCTAAAATCCTGCTTTTTTAGAGCAGGACTCGCTCTAAAATCCTGCTTTTTTAGAGCAGGACTCGCTCTAAAATCCTGCTTTTTTAGAGCAGGACTCACTCTAAAATCCTGCTTTACTCACCCTAAAATCCTGCTTTTTTTAGAGAAGGACTCACTCCAAAATCCTTTTTTAGAGCAGGACTCACTCTAAAATCCTGCTTTTTTAGAGCAGGACTCGCTCTAAAATCCTGCTTTTTTAGAGCAGGACTCGCTCTAAAATCCTGCTTTTTTAGAGCAGGACTCGCTCTAAAATCCTGCTTTTTTAGAGCAGGACTCGCTCTAAAATCCTGTTTTACTCACCCTAAAATCCTGCTTTTTTTAGAGAAGGACTCACTCCAAAATCCTGCTTTTTTAGAGCAGGACTCACTCTAAAATCCTGCTTTTATAAAGCAAGACTCACTCTAAAATCCTGGGTTTTTTAGAGCAGGACTCACTCTAAAATCCTGCATTTTTTAGAGCAGGACTCACTCTAAAATCTTGCTTTTTTAGAACAGGATTTACTCTAAAATCCTGCTTTTTTAGAGCAGGACTCGCTCTAAAACCCTGCTTTACTCACTCTAAAACCCTGCTTTACTCACTCTAAAATCCTCCTTTTCCCCAGGCTGAGCCCTCCCAGCTGCTCCTCCCAGGGCTGGCTCTGGGGAGCACGGGCCTGCCCAAACACCCCAGTGCTGGCAGGGCAGGGTCCATTCCCCCCCTGCATGCCCAGGGCTGTGCCAGGAGAAGGCTGTGACCCTGCCCAGCTCACCTGCATTGGCTTTCAGGTCCTCAGGGGTGACCATGACCACGAACCTGATGGCCCTCTCGTTCCTGAACATCTCGTAGGACCAGCGCCGGATGGACCTCATGCACTTCACTGCTGCAATGCCATTGTTGGCTATCAGCACCTGGGGGCATCAGAAGCTGGCATCAAATAGAGTCTAAATAGCACAAAACAATCAACAATCATTGAAGAAGTTATTTCCCCCCCCCCACACACAGATTTTTTTGCCCAGTTTGGGGCTGTGCAGTTTTTTAACCAGCATCCAGCTCATGGCCCGTCAGTTCAGACAGCAGCTCCTGTTTCACCATAAAATTTTAATGTGTTATGCCTCGGTTGGATTTAAGAGCAGAAAGACTCAAATCAAATTATTAAGCATTTTTAAATACATTTCTTAATGTTTTCCAAGTCTGCTTTTGTTTTTTCTGTCTCTAAATCCCTCTGTATCTTTCTGGCTTACTCACATCTTTTTTCTTATTACTTTAAGCTAAAATAATCAGATATTTGTTTATTACATAGAAAGAGGAAACACAATGATTCCAGGCAGAAGCACAACTTCCAAGCTCAGAAACATCAGTAATTTGATACCTGCAATGTACAGCCCTAGAGAGAGACAAGGCAGAGCTGCAGAGAGGAGCTGGAATATGCTGGGACAGGTCAGGGAGTTACCTTCTCAATGACTTTATTGCCTCCAAAACGAGTAACAAACTCTGCTGGAGAAGCCACGGTGAAATCTCGCTGCACGTCCACCTTCTTCCTGTCCCGGCCCTGCTTGACAAGGTGCAAACCAGACATGCTGGGCCTGGGGAGAGGGACAGACAGAAACAACCTGTCAGGACAGCTGGACAGCAGCAAAACAAAGCGTGTGAGTAATGGGAAAGTTCTCTTTGGCCACGCTCCCCAGTCAGACAAGCAGAATCTCTCCTGGCCTCCAGACCCTCAGACTGGTGCTCAGTTTTACAGGGGTGACTCCTGTTAAAGTACTTTTCAGTTATTTCCAAAAGTTTCAGGTTATCTAGGAAAATCCCAGCTATGCCAAAACATAAATAGGTAAAATTAAATTTGCTATATGTTGCTGTCCAATACAGAACAATGCTCCACCAGATTGCTTTCAATCCATCCAGAGAAGCTGGAAACAACAGCGATTTCTGGCTTTGGCAAAACAAGCTGCAAAGATCAGGCTCTCTAAGGAAATCCTCTTGGAAAGCACAGCAAATTTATCCCCAGGTGCAAATGAGACACCCAGACTGGCTATGGAAATCATTTTCTAGGAGTTCTCCACTACCCAGTCTTTAATATCTTCCTCAAAAGCTCTGGGAGCCAGAGGACAAATTAATCACATTACTCCTACTCCAAACACAGAAAGCCAATTTTGTGCCTGCCAAGCCCAGCCCCGTGCCCTGCCACAGCTCTTGTGTGTGGGAATGGCACAGCCACTTCCCCTCCTCCTGCTCCAGCCTGCACAGCAACACCACAGGCACAGATCCCCTTTGGCTCTGCTTTGCCAGGGTTTACAAAGCTCAGTCTGAGAGAGGAAATTCCAGGGGAGAGCACAGAGCTGCTCCTCACGCTGAGTGTCTGCCCTGGTGCAGCACGACTGGAAATCAGGGAATTCATGAGACACTTTTCATGCCACAGGCACTGAAGCTTCACCTCCCTGCTCAGCCCACAGTTCACTCGATTTTACTGTGCTTTTCCCAAGAGTTTCCCTCCCCAGGAGCACAGGGAAGCCCTTCCTGCCCCTGGCAGCAGCACAGACCCTTCTGGAGGAGTGAGGATTGGGAAGGAGGATCTCAGCTCAGAATGAGGAATTCAGAACCCTCAGGAATGAGGATTGGGATGAGGATCTCAGCTCAGAATGAGGAATTCAGAATCCTCAGGAATGGGGATTGGGAAGGAGGATCTCAGCTCAGAATAAGGAATTCAGAATCCCTCAGGAATCTCAGCCCCAGCAGCACCAAGGGTGGTGCTGGTCACTGCAGATCTGTGCCCAGGAGCCCCCTGGATGGAACCTCTGCCCTGATCAGCTGCTCCATTGAGCAATTCCCCTGGGAACAGGGCATGGGATGCAGGCAGAGCTGCTGGGGGAGGGCACAAAGGGAAAAGCAGCACCAGGAGAAGGCAAGGCACAGGTTTCCTTCTGCCATCCCAGCCACCAGGGCCAGGGAGCCCCAGAGCTGCTCCTGGGCAGGGCTGGAGCATCCCTGCTGGAAGGAGCTGCTGCTGCAGGGGCCTGGCCACAGCCTGACAGGGAATTCCCCCGACACTCACTCCCTCACAAAGCCCTCATGGCCACGAAGGTTTCCCCACATGGAGCACAGACCCTCCTCAGCGCTTCACCAGGAGCACAGGGACACCCCAGAGCAAGGCTGTCCCTGCCAGCGACACCCTGGGACCTGTGCTAGGTCAGAACAACTCCATCCACTCGAGTATCTTATCTCAGAGAAGAGCTGAGAGCCAGAGAAAGGCACAGAACAAGCTCTGTGTGCACAATTTCGTCCCCTTGTACTTTCCCTTCCACTCAGCTGCACTTATAGACATTGTCCCCAAACTCAGAGCTGTCCCCAAAAGTTCTCACGCTGCTGTGAACTCAGCCTGGGAATACAAGAACAGGGGCCAACAGGCAAGAAAGAGAGCAAAGGTGTAGTTAAGGTTGAATTTCTACTAAATGGATGCATTTAGGGGGTCAGAGTCTTCCTGGCAAGGAAGGAGCACAGTCCAAGGAGCCAGAGAGGTTCATGCATTACAGGTTTATTGAGAGCAGTCTCAACAAAAACAAGATAAAAATCCCAAGGTGAGGATTTGTGAACATGTTTAAATACGAACTGTCCCACCAAGAAATTACTACACACAAAGATACTGCTCCAGGTAAAATGTCAACAGAGCCTGAGGTTCATAATTCAGGATGCAACAAACATTTGGACATAAGCAACTACAGTTTGATTTGTGAGCATGCCAAGAACACCAAGTTTATTTATCAATAATCACAGGCTGCACACTGTAATCAAAACACAAGAGTTGGGGGTTTTTTGCAGGATAAGATGAGATAGAAACTGGACAGAAAGGAAGAAAGCACAGAGCTCTAAACAAAACAGAATAAATGCTGAGTTAGTGACTGTCACCCCTATTAATCACCTGCTCACAACTGCCATGTTTTGTGGTGGAGGAATTCTCAAAATGCTTTTCTCCCCTTTATTGGTATATATGTAACATACCTCTGTTTGTACATATACCTCTATATGTGTATAGATAATACAAGTATATTTATAAAATATCCCTCTATTTTTGTGTATGTCATAGCCTCTATATTTATATGTAATTCACCTCCATAGTTGTATATATCTAAAGTTTACCTTTATATTTCTGTATGTGAAATACACCAGTGTACAGTGCACAGCCTTGTGCATTGCACTCCCAGCACTGAAATCCAGAGGCTCCTGTGAGGAGATCTCTGAGAAAGTCCCTGTGTAATTTAGCCCCAGACAACGCTGGAATCAATTTAAATCTGAGCGAGGACACAGGGGGTAGAAGTTGTGCAGAACCTCCAACTTGAAGAACCCTGATCCCCCAGCTGAGCTGCACCCTGGCACCTCTGTCACAGGCTGCATGCACGGAGAGCCCGGGGGATAAAATGAACACCAGGAGCTCAGAGAGCATCCCCAGCACAGAGCCCAGGGGATAAAATGAACACCAGGAGCTCAGAGAGCATCCCCAGCACAGACCCCAGGGGCTCTGCCCGAGTTCCAGAGGATAAAATGAACACCAGGAGCTCAGAGAGCACCTCCAGCACAGAGCCCAGAGGATAAAATGAACACCAGGAGCTCAGAAAGCATCCCCAGCACAGAGCCCAGAGGATAAAATGAACACCAGGAGCTCAGGGAGCACCTCCAGCCCAGGGGCTCTGCCCGAGTTCCAGAGGATAAAATGAACACCAGGAGCTCAGAGAGCACCTCCAGCACAGAGCCCAGAGGATAAAATGAACACCAGGAGCTCAGAGAGCATCCCCAGCACAGAGCCCAGAGGATAAAATGAACACCAGGAGCTCAGGGAGCACCTCCAGCCCAGGGGCTCTGCCCGAGTTCCAGAGGATAAAACGAACACCAGGAGCTCAGAGAGCACCTCCAGCAGATCCCAGGCAGGGGAGGCAGGCAGATCAGTGATCCTTACCTCTGCAGCATGTGGTACCTCATCTCCTGACTCTGCTCTGCAGAATCCTCCATGCTGAGTGAGTGAGTGAGTGAGGAATCACCAAGCTCGGGCTGCTCACAGCTCCTCCCTGCAGCTCTGCAGCTCAAGGAGACGCTGCCAGGAGCCTCACACGGCTTCCCCTCCGAGCAGGGCCCATCCCGAGCGCCCCAGACCCCATCACCTTTGTCCCGGCTGCCCCGGCCGTGCCACCCTCGCGGTGACAGCGACACGGTGGCGGTGACGCAGCAGAGGGACCGGCCTCCCTCCTTCCCTCCGTCACCGGAGCAGCTGATCGGGGAAGGGACAGCCCGGCCAGCGTTACGTAACGAGCAGTGAGTAACGGAACGAGCAGTGATGGCAACGAGCCCCACCGGGGCTGCTCCGAGCACCGGGGGCACACCGGGAACGGGGGCACTGCACCCACGGGACGGAGGGATGCAGCAGCACCCACGGGAGGGAGGGATGCAGCAGCACCCACAGGGAGAGGGATGCAGCAGCACCCACGGGAGGGAGGGATGCAGCAGCCAAGGGAAGGAGGATGCAGCACGCACAGGGAGGAGGATCCAGCACCCATGGGATCCTGCCCAGGTGAGCACAGCCCCAGCTGCTGCAGGCTCTGTGACCCCAGGCGTTCAGTGCATTTGTAGGATTGCAACAGCCTGGCTGTAACAGCCCTAGGCATTGCTTTAGCCCTAGAAATCTCAAAAATAGCCCAAACACTTATCCTCACAAAACAAACCCCTCTCTCAAACTTCTCCACATCTCTAGGGTACTTTAACCCCTCAATCCACCGCCTAAGCATAACCAACCTCCTCAACAGAGGACAAAACCTTGCCTCTCACCTAACTGACCTTTCCTGATCCAAAATACCAGGCCCAAAAGGACCAGCCAACCTACAACTACAGCAACCAATGTGGGGCTGTCAGCAGGGCTGGGGAGGTGACAGGGACAGCTCTCCAGGGCTGCAGAGAGGAATGGCAGAGGCAGCTTGTGCAGGCACACACACACACAGCGTGACACAGCTCCTGCAGGTGAAGCCCTGGCTTTGACCTACGGGTCAAAACAAATGGAACCTGACTCAGCTCTGACATGAGCTGAGCCTCAGGATTTCAGGGAATCAAATAAAGGATGCAGCACAGAACAGAAGCAGCCCCCTCTGCACTGCCTGGCAGATAACTTCCCTTCCCTAAAGACCTGCCTGCCTTTCCCAGCCCAGGCAGGTCTTTAGCCCAAAGCTGGAATTTTTACAGAGCCCAAATGGGTACAAGCTGCCAGGATTCCTCCCAAATAACCAAGTGCCAACAGTTTGGCAGAAGTTCCTTTCCTAGCCACACACCTGGCTGCTCACCTGCCATGCCAGGTGCATTTGGAACAGGACCGTTCCCAGGACACGCAACACCCTGACACTCAAAACATCCACTGAATCCACGTCAATCCAGATAAACAGCCAACTTTAAATCAAATTAATATCCATAATCCGGTTCCTAAACTTACAGAGTACCAAAAGAGTTTTACTTTTCCATCCTCATGAAGTATAAAACTCCACATGTTCCCAGAGCAGCAAACAGCCCAAAACTCTCCAGGTCAAGCCCTGGCACCAAGATAGAAGTGAATAACAACAACAACAACAACAGCAGCAGCAGCAGAGAGTTGTGCAGCAGAGTGAGAGGAACTGGAGTCCCTGGCAGGGAGCCCTCCCATGCTCTTTGGCAGAGTTCAGGTGTTGGACAGATCTGATCTGCACAACACCAGAATGGACCCTTTCACACCAGGTGGGGCAGGTGGGGAGTCTCACATTAAATTCACCACAGTGAGATTGGTTATCTATCTCTCAGGCACAAGGATCAGATAAGTGAGCACGTGGCTGTCACACTGGGGTGTCCCAGCCAGGGAATCTCTGCAGAAGCTCCCAACAAATGAATTTAGAGAGGACATTTCTGTTAACTGAGGCTAAAGGGAGCGAAACAACACCAAAATAAGAATACAGCCTCTGAGAGGCAGGCAGAGCTATAGAGTGTGCTTGCTCAGGGAGCAGAGCAGCTTCCAGGGAAGGAAGGAGCTGCAATTCCCACGTGCAATTCCCACCTTATCAGTACAACCAGGCACAGCCACGAGGCCAAACCACCTCCTTCTCTT
Organism: Molothrus aeneus; assembly: GCF_037042795.1. Lineage (NCBI taxonomy): Eukaryota > Metazoa > Chordata > Aves > Passeriformes > Icteridae > Molothrus > Molothrus aeneus. Next base: position 10,085,663 of record NC_089665.1, read on the forward strand.
TCAACAGAGAGAGGAGGAAGTCAGCTTTTCACTCCAGGTGGATGAAGTTCATGGCCTTAAGCTGAAGGAGGGCAGGTTCAGGTTTGAAATTAAGCAGAAATTCCTCCCTGTGAGGCTGGGGAGGACTTGGCACTGGGTGCTCAGAGATGCTGGGGCTGCCCCATCCCTGGAAGCACCCACGGCCAGGCTGGGATAGAGGAAGGTTTCCCTTCCTCAGAAATCAGCCCACACAGGAGCTCCAGCACCACCTGACAGCACAGAGCCAGGGGGGGAATCTTTTCTGAGGGCAGAGAGATGAGAAGAAGGGGAAGCATGACCAGAAAGTTTCCCTGTGCGCCTGCGATGTGCAAGCTAAACCAGGCAGGAAGACTCCTTCAGCTGAGGTGCTCAGACTGCACAATTGTGTTTGTGCATACATTTTATTGATGTGGATATTTATCCTGACCCTGCAGACAGCCTGGAACAGCAAGGACTTCTCCTCCATGCAGCAGAGGAGAAATGCCCTGTGGAGCAGCCCCAGAGGCAGCAGCAGCCCCACAGACCCCACAGCACATTTGTGCCTCGATGCCCACAGCTGGCCCAAAACCACAGCAGCACCAACAGCTCCAGAGCATCAATGCTCCTCAGTGCAGCTCCCAGCCACAACCTGCTGGGCTGCAAAAAAAAAGGAATTTTTTTCCATTCAGAAGAGGCTCAAAAGGATCTTTCATTGCGCTCAGGGCTCTGTGCAGCCACTCTAAGCAGGCACCTTGTCCCACTGCCAGGCTGGGCACGCTCAACCACTGCTGCCCAGGCTAAAATTGAGGCTTTTGGCCAGATTTCCTTTAGCAGATGATTAGTTCTGCTTAAGCATCTCCATAATTCATTGAGACACTGAGAAGTCCAACCAGAGTTAGGAGCAACCATCTAAACTCTGTGGGCTTCATGTGAGGTAACAGCTGAACTCCATCCAAAAATTTGCCTTTCAGCTGATACAAGTGGATTGTCAGGTGACTCTGTGCACCCATGTCACTGCTTATGAAACCAGAGCCCTGATGTACAAATACCAGAAGACATCCAGGTTTTGTTCTATTTTAAACAAGAATTTGATACAAGATACCGTCTCGGAAACTAGGAATTAAATTTAGCAATAATCAACAATTTATTAAACAAGACAGACGGGCCCAAAGTACTTTCCAAGTGGCATTTATGGAGGAGTTTACTTAATTTGCCACTAAAACTTCAGAAAGGAGCACAGCAACTCTGTAAGAGGTCACTTCAAGGAAAACTGTCTGCCAGCAGGACTGGTTGGAAGGGCTGATGGAAACTTCTGAACTCAGAGACAACACAGGCAGAAAAAGGGGAAAAAAAATTTGGCAGGCTTGGCTTTATTATTGGATGGTGCAAAGTGCTACAGAGACCCTCTGAGCGCTCAGTCTGGGTGGTTACTGTCCCCACACACCAGTTTTGGGGTGCTGATGACCCACACAGCAATTGAAAGTTCATTTTTAACCCTCAGAGCAGCAGCCAGCTGGCACACCTGAAGGGCTCCATGGATCTCCAGGGCAGGAGAGCCCAGAGTGCACAGCCTGTCCCAGCAGGAGTGACTTTAGCAACAGCATGAACACTGCACCAGATCAATAAGGTCACACAAACCTGCCCTCACAGGCCCTGTGGCAGCTGAGTAAATCCTGCATTTTAATTGGGATTGCTCCCTGAGGACTGTTCTGCAGCAAAGCCCCTCACCCCAAACAGAGCCATCTCTATTTAAATCCTGTGGGAAAGTCACCAGCAAATGGAAAGGGTTTTGGCAACTTGTTCCAAAAGTTATGCTCCCTTGGACCTGCACCTTGTGTCCAGGTGTACAGAACTGCCTGTGAAATTTCCTTTATCACCTTACACAGTGTGGTACCTTTGTGAGCACCAAAAGGAAGCTGGAAGCCAGAGCACCTCTGTCCCATTAACTGACACAAAGTGACTCCAGGCAAGTTGCTGAACTTGTCTTTGCTGTTGTCTTTGTCTCAGTTTCTCCATCTGCAAACATGATTTAGAAATCTCCTGATGAAAGGGACAACCATCCTGAAAAGTATTTCAGCTCACCTGAGTTTATCTTAGAAAAACAGCCCATAATGCTGTAACTTTTCTATTTGAATTGGCATTTCTCTCCAATTTAACTCAAAAGTCAAGTGTTCCCCAAAGGGGCTGCCAAAGTAAGCAGGTTACAACAGAGGTGCCCAAGGTTGCACACCTATTGCACTCTGGGGCCAGACACTGTCCTGAAAGTTTCTTCCTCTGACATTTCCATTTACACATTTGTGGTTAGGAACAGAAGGAATTGGATGAGCACCTAAGCTGTATATAGTTACAGTTTCCTGCTTCAAAATCACCCCTTTTGTGCTGCCAGATCACAGGCTGTGGGAAGGCAACCCTCTGTAAATTTGCTTTAAGGTTTTGCATCAGCTGTGCAAGTGCCAGCTGGACATGGACAGCTCTGTCAGGCACAGAGCAATGTCCCCCCTCTGCCCCATCCTGGGCTTTGGGACTGTGTGATCCCAGAGCTTCTCCCTGAACTGGGAAGGGAAACACCATAAAAAAAAGGAGAGATTATAATCTTTTCACTTTTCCTTAGCCTGCACAAGCAAAGAAACCAGTAAAACACAAAACAAGGATTAGCTGGTTGTGTAAATATCTAGCACTGGTCAGGAAACCTTGCTGGAATCAAAATTCCTTCAAAAGCAGCACAGCAAAGGCAGTGAGGGGCTGCCCAGTAAAACTGGAGTGGGATCCACACTGTCCTGGGTGTTCCTGGGATGGGAAGGCACAGGCAGACAGAGCAGACCCCCTGGAATATGGCAAACCAACGGAGGATCCATGGCAGAGTGAAGCCAGGCTGCCCAGGCACCGAGAAAATGATCTGTACATGAGGAGTGCCCAGAGTACAACAGGGACCATCCCACAGGCACATCCCTCCCCTGGAATGGAAATCAGCACCACCTGAAATAAAGGGGCCTTTGGACCAGGGAACAGCATCAGCACCACCCCAAAAGCCCAGCTCATGGCTCACTCGTAGAGAATCAGGAGTGGGGCAGCCCTGAGACCAGCCCTGAGCTCAGGCAGCAGCCACCACATGAAATCTTGGTTTATCACCACACTGCAGGACTCCAGGCTTTACTACAACCTGCACAGTTTTCCCTGTTCTAACAAAAAAAATTCCAGTATGGAGCCACTGCTCCTTCCCACTGCCAATTCTCTGGCTACACTGAAAGCAGCAAATCCATGCAAAGACAAAACAGGCAAATATTGTTCTTGCTCTCAACAAACAGGGCCCAGGAAAACCACACACAAGTGAAAACTTGAAAGGTCTCAGTGAAGACACTTCCATTTTCTGAAACCAGGACAAGACAGGCAAGGTGCTTAAGGAATCTAGGCACAAATATTTCACTAAAACCAAAGGAAAACCAAAGGGTTTGTTACAACAAACATACAAGAGGTCATTAAGAAACAGAATGCCAGAGGGACACTTAGAGCTAAACACAGGTATAAAGCTGAACCTTTGGATTATCTTTAGAACTGACAGGGTAAAAAGACTGGAGAACTTAAATTAACTATTTTATTTAACAGAGAACTTTGATTTAACTATGTATCCATACCTCATGTGGGTTAACTATTTTATTTAATGGAGAACTTTGATTTAACTCTGTATCCATACCTCATGTGGGTTAACTATTTCATTTAATGGAGAACTTTGATTTAACTGTGTCCATACCTCATGTGAGAACTTTGATTTAACTCTGTGTCCATACCTTACATGGCTTAACTATTTTATTTAATGGAGAACTTTGATTTAACTCTGTATCCATACCTCATGTGGGTTAACTATTTTATTTAACGGAGAACTTTGATTTAACTCTGTCCATACCTCATGTGGGTTAACTATTTTATTCAACGGAGAACTTTGATTTAACTCTGTCCATACCTCATGTGGGTTAACTATTTTATTTAACGGAGAACTTTGATTTAACTCTATCTATACCTCATGTGGCTTAACTATTTTATTTAACGGAGAACTTTGATTTAACTCTGTCCATACCTCATGTGGGTTAACTATTTTATTTAACGGAGAACTTTGATTTAACTCTGTCCATACCTCATGTGGCTGGCCGGGCCATCCTGAGCGTTGGGGAGCCCCAGGTCCGAGAGGGAGTCGGAGCAGACTGAGGCGGGGGACAGGGACCTCTCCTTCTCCTCCAGCAGGTCCAGTTTCACCAAGGAGCTGGTCTCATCCTCAGAGTTGTCCTCGGACACGGAGCCGATGATGAAGCGCGAGTGAGCGCTGGCATCCACAGCTTTGCTGGCCTCAGAGGACTCCTCCATGGCTCCCCCAAACTGGGCTCTCAGTACTGCAGAATAAAGGGCAAAACCAAACCCGAGGTGAATAGCCACCCCTGCAGGGCAAAGCAAGGTGCACTGATGGGAAATGAAACGTTAGAAGGGCAGAGCTGAACCCTGAGTGCGGGATCAAAACCAGTTCTGCTCCAAGCACTGATTTCCCTGCCTGCACAAGGACTCTCCCACCTCAGACAAAGCTGCAGGAGTCAGTCAAAAGAAAAAAAAAGAAAAAAAAACACCAAAACTACCCCACACACCAGACCCAAAACCTACAGACAAAGGCAGGGGACTGCAAGTATCAAAATTCACAGGATCAGAGAACCCCTGGCTGGTTTGGGTTGGAAGGGACCTTAAATCTCATCTCATCTCATCCCCTACACTTCCACCAGTCCAGGCCGCTCCTGTCCTTGGACACTCCCCGGGATGGGTCTGTTCCAGTATTCCAACAAGGAATGAAAGCATTTTCTTAAAAGTCAAAAGAATAATTTCAACTGAGGAAGGAAAACAAAGGAACTCCCCACAGCACAAAGGTGGGATGGGGAATAAACATTTGATACTCCTGCTCTGGCTGACTTTGCTGCACTCACACGACAGCTGCAAACACACATTAGGAACTGAGGAGTGCACTCACCTCTGGATATCCGTGCAATCTGCGCCCTGAGCCACTTCCAAAACGAACTGGGAAAGAAAAGAATTAGGAAGCAAACGTTAGGGTTATAATGAAGCATATCCCGTGTGTGTCTTCCTGTTTACACCACCAAAACTATCCCAAAAAGCCCCACAGGCACACCACAGGCTGGCTGGCTTGCTCCAGGTACAGACTAAGCCAGGAGCTAAACCTGCAGTGCCCCAGCCCAGCCCTGGCACCTCCTGCTGCTCTCCATCCTTCTGGAATCTTCTGAGACCCAGCTGCCAGGAACAGCGGGGTGTGCCAGCACTCCCTACTGGTACCAAACCCTTCCTGTCCCCTTCTGGCCAGTTCCAGCCGAACCCCAGGGAGGGAAAGGCTCATCAGCCCCGCTAATTACAGCCCCGTTAGCCAAGGATGCAGCACCAAAACCTGGCCCGTGGTGTCACAGCAATGGTGGTGTCACAGCAATGGGACATGATGGGGCCTCAGTGGGGGCCCAGAGAGGTATTTACAGCCAGAGCAATCCCTAAACACCCCAGTGCTGCTCTCCATCAGTGACTGAGAGCTAAGAACTCATCCAACTGGCTCCTGCACTCCTGCCACGAAGGTGCTCGACTGAATTATTCAGATCAAATCCCGTGTTGACATCACTCCTCCCACAAACTCCACTTGCCCCGTGGCCACGGGCACTTCATTTGGCAGAGGCATCATTAACCATTTTATAACTGAAAAGACACAAATATCTGTCTGACATGGACATTAAAAGCAGTAAAAAATGGGGTTTTTGAGGGTAGAGATGAGAAGAAGGGGAAGCATGACCAGAAAGTTTCCCTGTGCACCTGTGATGTGCAAGCTAAACCATGCAGGGAGACTCCTTTAGCTGAGGTGCTCAGACAGCACAAATCCAATTTTGTTTGTGCATACAAAGATGCACACAGTATTTATGTGGCTATTTATGTGGATATTTATCCTGGCACCAGATCTTTTCTGAAGTTTTTCATGCAGACACATTTACTGTTGGCACAATCGCCAGCACCGAAGAGGTTGGGATGCAGCCAAACTAACTTCAGCCCCACTTCATTGAAGAAAACCTTTTCTAATTTCAATAACTAATACATTAATGAGCAAGTTTCAAGGATTTTGGGGTTTTCAGAAGCAGAGGAACAGAAAGGGAGGTGTTTCACTAAAATATTACATGAGAAACCATCCAGCCAAAGCCAGGCACTGCCACACTCACCCAAGTTCACTCCAGCACCTTGTTTGTCCAATTCAGCTCCCAAAAACCCAGCTGCTATCCATGGCACCCCACTCAGGTCCATTTCCCAAGGCACTTCCAAGCCCTGGGAGCCAGTCCCAGAGCCAGCAGTTCCGCTGGGGTTGTGCAATCAGTGCTGGAGTGATAAGCTTGGTTGTTCTCAGCACGCCGAGAGGCCTCGTTCATATTTAAATTAATTTCAGCATTGTCTGGGGCTAAATTACACAGGGACTTTCTCAGAGATCTCCTCACAGGAGCCTCTGGATTTCAGTGCTGGGAGTGCAATGCACAAGGCTGTGCACTGTACACTGGTGTAGTTCACATAGAGAAATATAAAGGTAAACTTTAGATATATACAACTATGGAGGTGAATTACATATAAATATAGAGGCTATGACACACACAAAAATAGACTTACAGTAGCTAGACACATATAGAGGTATATTTTATAAATGTACTATCTATACACATATAGAGGTATATGTACAAACACAGAGGTGTGTTACATATATACAAATAAAGGGGTATATTTACGTACTTCTGCAGATTGTATTGGCTCTCTGAAATGCAACTGCCCCAGTTCCATTTTTACACAAGCACCTGGAATTCAGCTGAGCACCAAGACAAACCTGTGTGTCACAAACCACTGCACACGTAGAGTTTGTTTCAATAATGCTGAACCAGACCCTACAGCCCAAAATTATCCAGATCCTCAGCTGTGCACAGCCCCTGCACCCCCTTCCAGCAGCCTGCCCAACAGGTAACTCCTGCAGAGACTGAGAGGAAGCTGCAGCTTGGGGGAGGATGAACAGTGAGAGCTCAGGGAACAGCCCTGAGCCTGCCCAGATGCAGGAACACATTCAGGCACAGCTGGATCCACACAGACCCAGCCGTGCTGAGCTCCCTGCTCCAGGGAAATCAGCTCCATTCCCAGCAGCTGTCCAGGCACCTCACACCCAGATCCGTGCTACCAGCAGGGAAAACTGCAACCCAAACCCAGAAAGTGCCCGAGGCAAAACCAGCCCCACTTCACTCCTCCACAGCTCTGCTGCTACCATTACTCACATCTTCGGCCTGACCCTGAAATGCACTGGTAAGAATACCAGACTTTAGAAGTTTTATAACAGCTTCGCCTTAAAATCACTTTTAATTCTGTAAAAATATACCCAGGCATGAAACTTGGGCAACGACAGGTGGAAATTAAAGTTCCCTGTTTTTCTCTAACTATCCCATTCTGAAGACAAATCCACAGGTGAAGAGAACATCAGTACTTCAGCGGGCTCTTGCAAAGAATCACAGTATCACTCCTACCACATTGATGTGGCATATGAAAAGCAAATTAATCAAACTAGCTGTGTTCAAATGCCTCCTGATTAGAGCTGTGGCATCGCTGATCAACGCGAATCGCTTTAAAGTGACGAAATGGATTTGTGCTCTCACCTGGAGAAACGCAGAAAACAACTGAGCAAAAAAAAAAAAACGGTAAAACCAGATGAAAACAGAGTAAAAAATCAGCAGGGTGCTCACCTGTACCAGGGCTGGGGGGGGGAGTTCCAGCTCGGGAGAGAAGGGAGCTCCCTGCAGCAGAGGGTCCCCAGCTCTGAACAGCCCGGGGCTCCCTGGCCACGCTGTTTTAACACAGCCCCACCTGAGCCTGCCCCACCTGAGCCTGCCTCCTGGTTAATCATTGGGCATTGCCTCATCCCCGGCCCAAAACACAACCAAACACAGCCCAACGGCCCCAGAGCTGTGCTCCGAGGGCTCCTCACAACCTCCCCGGGCAGAGAAAGAGCCAAAGGTGATGGAGAGTGCCCAGAGGAGGGACAGGGCATGGGGAAGGGTCTGGAGGGGCCTCAGGAGCGGAGCTGAGGGTTTGTCCAGCTGGAGCAGACTGAGGGGACACTCACCAGGGGCTGCAGCTCCAAATTCTGCTCCCTGTGACCCGAAGGAACAGCTGGAGCTGTGCCAGGGCAGGGCTAGGCTGGGTACTAAGGGAAAAACAACCACCTAGAACTTTCCACCTGTGGATGTAGAATGACAGAATTGTGGAACATCCTGAGCTGGGAGGGACCCACAGGACCATCCAGGCCAGCTCAGACACCCCAAAATCCCACCCTGGGCATCCCTGGAACTCTGGCAGCCTCGGGGCCGTCCTTGGGGAGCCTGGGCAGTGCCAGCACCCTCCGGGGAAGAGCTGTTTCCCATTATCCAGCCCAAACCTCCAGAGACCACAATAAGAGCCTGTATTTACAGCTATCCCAGTTTGCTAAAACACTCGAGACTGTCTGAATCCCACTGTCTTGGAGAGATTTTGGCATCACTTAAACACTTTGCTGAATATTTCCTGCCTGCTTAACTGGAACAGACTCCACTCACGCTTCAGATACTTTCAAACACAGGACTTCTTCTCATTCTAAACTTCTTCAAGAATATTTAGGAGAATGGAAGGGCAAGAACAACAATTTGGTTTGCCAATCTGCTTTTAGAACTTGACTGGTTCTGAGCATCTCAGGGCTGTTCTGAGCATCTCAGGGCTGTTCTGAGCATCTCAGGGCTGCTCTGAGCCCCTCGGCGGGACCGGACCCAGACTGTTCCCCAGGATCCCGAAAGTGCCCAGGCACAGCGGCAGGGTGAGGCGGAGGAGGGATGCCCGAGCCCTGCCCCGGCCCGGCCCGGCCCGGCCCCGGCCCGTCGGTGCCGGACTCTCCGCCGCCCACGTGCTGCTCCTTTCAGGCTGCGGGGGACCGGAGAGGCCACGCGAGCGACGGCACCGGCTCAGCGCGGCCCGGCCCGGCCGGAGCGCGTGGAACCGGGAGGGAACCGGGAGGGAACGGGGCGGGAACCGGGCGGGAACCGGGCGGCGGCTGCTGCGGCGGGCAGGGGCGGCTCCGGCCCGGGAGACCCCCGCCCGTCCCGGCTCGGCTCGGCCCGGCCCGGCCCGGCATGCCGCCATCTCCCGCCGGCACAGCTCGGCACGGTATGGCATGGCCCGGCCGCCTCCCGCCGGCGCGGCGCCCGGCCAGGTCCCGCCCGCCCGGCACGGCATGGCCTGGCCATCTCCCGCGGCACGGCCCGGCCCGGCCCGGCCCCGCCCAGCCCCGCGCGCCGCCGCCCGCCGGTGCCGCGAGCCCCCCGCGCTCCCGGCCCCCCCCCCGCCGGCGCGGCCCCGCCCTCACCTCACGGTGCCGGTGCAGCGGAGGCGCCACGGGCCCCCGGCCTGGCGCTCCCCGCCACGGCCCCGCCCCGGGCCCGCCCCGCGCCGGCCGGGCCCCGCCCCCGCACCGCCCCCCGGTGGTGTGATCGGGGTTACCTCGGGTCAGACCCCGCGCGCCCCGCCCACCGCGCGCCCCGCCCCCCGCGCGCTCCCATTGGCTGCCGCCCGGGCCGCGGCGGGGGGCGTGACCAATGGGGAGGTGCCGCGGGGGCGGGGCCCGTGGGGCGATGCCCGTGGCCTGAGAGACGGGCGGGGCCGCGCCTGGGCTCGAAGCCGCGACCCCCGGGACAGCCGCGACCCCCGGGGCAGCCGCGACCCCCGGGACCCCCGGGACAGCCGCGACCCCCAGGATCCTTGGGACACCGGCACCCCCGGAACAGCCGGGGCAGCCGCGCCCCCTGGGACCCCCGGGGCAGCGGGAGCATCGTTCCTGGGAGGGAAGGCCGAGAGGGCTGGCCTTGCTCAGCCTCGACACGAGGTGACCAAAGTGACCTCGCCAGTGCCCATCGGTGTCCATGGTGGGGCCCAAGCTGGAGCAGGTTCCTCTCGGTGGTGCCCAGCAACAGCACAAGGGAAAACAGGCAGGGACTGATGCACACAAAGCTCCACCTGAACACGAGGAAGAGCTTTCCTGTGCAGGTGATGGTGTGCGGGAACAGAGACCGGGCAGGTGTGGAGTGTCCTGACTGCGGCATGGTCTGGAGCAGCCCTGTGCCGTGGGCTCTGCCGTGACCCTCCTGCAGCAGGGACAGGACCAGGTGCCCCCATGAGTGTGGGAGCAGCAGTCCCCAAGCTGTCCCTGTGCTCTGCCGTGACCCTCCTGCAGCAGGGACAGGACCAGGTGCCCCCATGAGTGTGGGAGCAGCAGTCCCCTGGCTGTCCCTGCGCACGAGGGCCCACGTGGCTCGGGGACACTGCCCTGTCCCCGCCTTGGCACAGGCACGGGGGACAGGGCTGATAACAGGTGCTGAGGACACGGCCAAGCAGGGCCAGGCACTGCCAGCGCCTCTCCTGCATGGCTCTGACCTTCAGCTGCTTGTTCTGCCGACGGACAATGGTTTAAAGAACTCCTCCTCTTCTCTTTTTTCTCACATTTTGTGTTTTATTTGAACTCTGTGCCGTTACAGGGTTGCTGAAATTCAAATGGAAGGAGTAGCACGAGTTTAGATGCTAAAGCTGCTGGATCTGGTGAGCTGTGCAGGCTGATGCTGCTGGAGGTGCCTGAGGATCTGCACAGAAGTGGGATCCAAATACAGATAATTTCCACCAAGGCAGTGGTTAGCAGGTGTGAGACTGCAGGAAACTGCCCATCATGGGATGGGTGCCCACTGCAGGCAAGAAATACCCAGAAAATCCAGTCTGGGGCTTTGGAGTTAATAAAATTATTGGGGGAACAGAGCATATTCTCACATCCATTGGACTAAATCTGGAAAATTTGGGCATGGACACTGTTATTTATATTTCTGTAGACATAAATGCATAGCTATAGATGTGCTTCCACACAAAGAATCCTCCTCTGAGTGAGTATTTCATGGAGGAGCTGAAGAGAAGGGTTTGGTGTTGGTTAATCCTCCCCAGTGCTAAATCCCAAGTGCTGCAGGAGTGAGGGGGAGTGCTTGGCTTGCTGAGGGGCTGGTCCCAAATCACTGATAATAACTACATACAGAACTTACCAAACCAGAGATTACAACAGGCTCTGAGTTCATCCTGGCTGCTGCTCCCAGAGCTCCAGGCCTGCTAAAACCTGCACCTGCACTCTGCCTGCCCAGCCCAGCACATCCAGCCAGCTCCAAACGCTGTCCAAACACTGCTGGGGAGGGATTGCTTCACACTCTGAAATCCTGCAGCAACTCCTCCAGTCAAGGGCACACAGAGGCACGAACACGTGGAAAAGAGAAGAGTTAAAGACATTAACCTTAAAAACCCAGCGTGGATTTGGATTTGGAAGGAAATAAAATAAGAAAATTGTTACTTTTTGGGCTATGAAGATGGTGGAGGGTCTGGAGAGGAAGGCACGTGAGGAGAGGCTGAGGGCACGTGGAATGATCAGGTGGGGGACAGTGAGGCTGATCCTTGTGGGGCCCTTCCAGCTCAGGAGATTCCATGAAATTCAACTGGTGACAGGGCTGTGCTCCCCATGCCTGGATATGGTCCTTTCCACATAACAATCCAGGTCTCTTCCAACATAACAATCCTGGGATTCAAGTCTGGGCAGGAATAATCCGTGTTTTAATTGTTTCACAGGGTTCAGACACACTTTGCAATGGGTTTCTTTTAAATGTTTGAATCATAACCGTGTTGTGCTTTGGAGGAGGGGTGGTAAATGCACCTGACACCCTTTCCCTGTCCTGCTCCAAAGCTGGCCACAGTTATTTACTCTCATTCCATGACTTCCAAGCATGTGCACTGGGAACTCATGCCACCCTGCTCTCTCAAAAAAAAAGGAAGTTTAGCCTGAGTTAACACACAGGGGAAATGTTTTTACCTCCCGTGACGCCAAGTGCTGGTTCCACCTCTCCTGACCAGGCTGTGGTGACACCCCCAGTGCAAACACAGCCCAGATCAGCCCGGGTGAGGGGTCGGTGACACTGCCAGCCTGGCACCACGCGTGTCCTGGCAGCCAAGGAACAGAGAGAAAGGTCAGATCACCTTTCAAAGCCAAACACCAGCCCTCGAGGCGCCACTGGCTCTTGTTTTAAACACAAACATCTTAATTGAAATAATGCCGATGCTTATGAGAAAGCGTTCTGGATTCTCTGGAGCCTCGGCCAATTGAAACGTCGGCGTTTATTTGGGATTGAACAGAAATATTTCATCTTTCCATGCCGGGGGACACACACGTGTGGTTAGCGAGCACCCCAAAGCCCGAAGCTCTGCAGGAAAAGGTGATTTCCATCGCCACCGTGTGTCCGAGGCAGAAAACGCCACAAAACCTCCACCCAACAGCCCGAGAAATCCCACCGAGAGCAGGGAGGGAGAGGCCTGGCAATGCTCCCCTGATTTCTGTGTGTGTGGCCTCCGGGTTTGCTGGCACAGCTGCCCCAAAACTGCTGTGGTTCACCTGGGGCTCAGCCTGCACTGGGCTGCAGGGGAGCAGAAATTATCAGCAAATAATTCCAAACAGCAAATGAAAGTGACCTCATTCACTAAATGACCACGTTTTAGTGACCACGTTCACTAAAACCTCCGAGTAGCAGTGTGTGAGCACTGAATTCATTCCAGAGTATCCACCTGGATCTTCTTGGAGTGCAACTGGAGGCACAAAGAGGTTGGGAGTTGAGCTGAGACCCTTTGGAAAAACCTCTAAGACTCCACGGATTTTTAAAGTTCCTTATGATTATTTTTTTCATTACCATGCCAGAGGCGTAACAGGAAGACCCTCAATACTGAAATATCTGAAGTTCACAGAAAGCTGCAGGCTTCAGGACAGCATTTTTACCTTGCAAATGCATCACCTTTCCTGGGAACAGCAGGAACCAGATCCCCACATGCTGATTCCTTCCCTTAACCACCCAGAGTCCTAATTCCCAGATGCAGGAAAAACCTGTTAGCAGAAGCAATAAATATTTCATTGACATTCCACACTTTGCCTCTCCCAAATTCTAATTTTTTTTTTCACATGCAAAAGGAAAAAGCTGCCAGCATTTTCAATCTTGTTGGTAAATAGCTCAGACAAGGAGCAGAGATGGACAGGGAGGAATGGCTCAGACTGCCAGAGGGCAGGGTTAGATGGAATATTGGGAAGGAGCTCTGCCCTGTGAGGGTGGGCAGGCCCTGGCACAGGCTCCACATCCCTGGCAGTGTCCCAGGCCAGGCTGGATGGGTTTGGAGCACCCGGGACAGTGGAAGGTGTCCGTGCCATGGCAGGGTGGCACTGGGTGATCCTGAAGGTTCCTTTCACCCAAACCGCTCCGGGATTTTCTCTGTTGTTTCTGTTCTAATCCCCCACAAGCCCGTTCCCCCCGTCCCTGCTTCACAAGGCCACGGGAGTCCTTTCGCATGAAAATCACCCCTTCCCACCTCAAGAGCTGCCGGGGGGAGGCCGAACGCCGTCAGGAGCCGGGGGCAGCTGCTCCGGTGACCGTGGGAGGAGCGCGGGGCTGTCCCGGGCCGTCAGAGGGGCGCGGGGCAGTTCCCCGCGGGACACGGGGCTGGCACGGCCTCTGCCGGTGCCGCGGTGCGACCCCGGTCCGTCCCCAGCCCCGCTCCCGCTGTCCCGGTCCCTGCCCAGCCCCGCTCCCGCTGTCCCGGTCCCTGCCCTGTCCCGGTCCGTCCCCAGCCCCGCTCCCGCTGTCCCGGTCCCTGCCCAGCCCCGCTCCCGCTGTCCCGGTCCCTGCCCTGTCCCGGTCCCTGCCCAGCTCCGCTCCCGCTGTTCCGCTCCCGCTGTCCCGGTCCCTGCCCAGCCCCGCTCCCCCTGTCCCGGTCCCTGCCCTGTCCCGGTCCCGGCCCAGCCCCGCTCCCGCTGTCCCGGTCCCTGCCCAGCCCCGCTCCCGCTGTCCCGGTCCCTGCCCTGTCCCGGTCCGTCCCCAGCCCCGCTCCCGCTGTCCCGGTCCCTGCCCTGTCCCGGTCCCTGCCCAGCCCCGCTCCCGCTGTTCCGCTCCCGCTGTCCCGGCCGGGCCCGGCGCACTCAGGCCCCGTGGGGGAAGGGGCGGGGCGGGGCCTGCGGCGCGCGCCGGGTTCCGCCAGGGGGCGCGCGCCCCGCCCCGGCGCGTGCGCAGGGCCGGGCACGCGCGCGGGCCCGACCCGCCGCCCCGAGCGAGGTGAGAGGCGGCCCCGGCGGCCCCGGCTCCCTCCGCCGCCCTCGGCGGGCCGCACCGGGACCGGGCAGGGCCGGGCCGGGGGGGAGCGCGGAGAGCGCGGTTCGGGCGGCGGGGGGCGCGGGGAGCGCGGCGGCGGGAACGCGCGCGCTTCTCACGGAGCCTCGCGGGCCGCGGCGGGGCTGGAGGGGGCGGGGCCGCACAGGGGGCGGGGCCGGGCGGGGGCGCCGCCTGGCGGTGATGGGGAGAGGGGCAGGAGGGGATTGGGAGTGTGGGAATATGGGATTGGGAATATGGGATTGGGAATATGGGGATATGGGAACGGGGGTATGGGGATATGGGAACGGGGGTATGGGGATATGGAGATGGGGATATGGGATTGGGAATATGGGGATATGGGGATATGGGGATGGGGATATGGGATTGGGAATATGGGGATATCGGAACAGGGCTATGGGGATATGGGGATGGGGATATGGGGGAGTGGGAATTGGGATATGGGGAGCGGAAACTGAGATATGGGGAATGGGAGTTGGGATGTGGCGGAGCGGGGACTGGGATATGGGAGAGTGGGATATGGGGAGTGGGGATTGGGATATGGGGGATTGAGAACTGGGATAGGGGCAGTGGATATGGGAAGTGCTTCTTGGAGGTGCAGAGCACTTCCTTGCATAACTCTCACACATCCGTTGCACTGAACCCTCACTTTGGGGTTGCATCCCCATCACCCCACATCTCCGTGCTGGATTTCTCCCCACAGCTAGAGAGGGGGCTCTGATCCGTGTGGAATGGGGTCTGAAGGCTGCTGAAGCCCTTCTGCCTGCTGCTCAGGACATCCTGGGAGGATCACACCACGAGGGCTGTGGGAAAGGCAGAATTCCCTTTGGGATCCACAGTTTGGGACTCACGCTGTGGGTGCTTGGGCCAGCCAGGTTCACCCAAGGAGCACAGCCAGCACCAGGGCAGGGATGGAGCGCCTGGCCTCTTTCAGCAGTAAGTGCCATCACCTAAATCTGCTCAGGAAAAACCTGATGGTACAGGGATTTCTTGGAGCAGTGGGATTTTGGAGTCACCATCCCTGAATGTGCTCAAAAATTGTGTGAGTGTGGCACTTTGGGGATGTGCTTTAGTGCTCGCACAAATGATTCAGTATGAGTTTTGTCTGATTTTCCTCTACTTATAATTGAGCTAGTTCAAATCCATTTCCTTGGAAAAAGTCAGAATCATGGAATCCCAGACTGATTTGGGTCGGAAGAAACCTTAAAGCTCATCCTGTTCCACACCTGCCACTGTCCCAGGCTGCTCCAAGCCCCATCCAGCCTGGCCTTGGGCACTGCCAGGGATCCAGGGGCAGCCCCAGCTGTGCCAGAGCCTCCCCACCCTCCCAGGGAAGGATTTCTTCCCAATTCTCCAATCTAACCCTGCTCTGAGTGTGAAGCCATTACAACCTGACAGTGCTATTAATTTTGTTGAACAGGTGAGTTCATTCAAAATCCGCAGAATCATCCTGAGCTGGGGTGAACCACCAGCTGCAGGGGCTGGGCACGGGGGGGTTTGAGGGGCTGTTCTTGCTCGTGTGACAGTGCCTGTGTGACAGGAGGTTCCCTCTGCTTGTCCCAGGTGACCCTTTTGACAAGCCCCCGTGCCGGGGCTGCTCCTCGTACCTGACGGAGCCCTACGTGAAGTGTGCTGAGTGTGGGCCCCCTCCCTTCCTGCTGTGCCTGCAGGTGAGTGCCAGCAGCAGGGCACAGCTCTCACTGCCCACACAGGGCCACCAGGGCCGCCAGTGCCATCCCTGCTCTCTCCAGGGACAGGGGAGTGACAAAGGGGGCTGCAGGGTGGAGCACTGAGACGTGGGCGCAGAGAATGGGAGTTAAAAAAGGGACCAGTGAAAATCTTTTCAGGGCAGCAGTAACACAGCTCTGGTCTTTTGTTCTGCAGTGTTTCACCCGAGGATTCGAGTACAAGAAGCACCAGAGTGATCACACTTATGAGATAATGGTAAATATTCCTTTTGGATAGCACTGCTCAGTCTGGGCTCTCACAGCTCCCCAGGAGTGAGGGGCCCTTCTTACTCACATTGCACTGAAAGAAGATGCAATTCTTTGATTCAGAGGTTTTAAACTATTAAAAAAAGAAAAATATCCACCTGGAACAGAATGGAGTAATTTCCAGCTGCATCTTTTTGTTGTGCCTGGGTAGCACAATGCACCTCACTGGACTGACAGTCCTTAACCAGGCACATTGGCTTCTGTTTCTCTAGGCTGTTTCTTCTTCCTCCAAATTAATAATTCTTAAAGCCTCCAGTAATTTTTCTGTGTTTCGTGGTACAACATGGTGCAATTACAGCTGGGAGACACAGCATGTTCCAGGATTTGCTGTGCTTGATGCCCTGAGTAATCCAATAATTATTCAGTCAGGTTTTGTGGAAGTTTAAAGCTGCCAGAGTTATCTCTATCTGTGTCACCCTGTGGTTCAGAACTTCTTTGCCCTTTCTGAGGTGGGCTGGAACACAGGATCACAGGATTTGTTCTTTTTTCTTCCCCAGACATCTGACTTCCCTGTGCTGGACCCCAACTGGACAGCTCAGGAGGAGATGTCTCTCCTGGAAGCTGTGATGGACTGTGGATTTGGGAACTGGTGAGAGTTCTGTGCTTCAGACAATCTCAGTCACTGATGGGCAGTTTTTCCTTTCTTTCCCCTGGATCTCACTGTGGAATTCATCAGTGCACATTGACTGTTCAGTGGCTTATTGTGGGTGAGACACTAATTCAGCAGCTAAAGGAAAGCTGTGGTGTCAGATCCTGTTTTCATGAGCTATCTGTCTCCTCCTTTATTAAAAACAGTTATGTTAAAATTCAGAACCCCAGAATTCACAGAAGCAGAGCTGAGAGTTCTGAGGTACACGTTGCTGTCAGAAGTAGGATTGATAACTGGTCACAGAGTTTGCCATTACCTGGAGTCAGTAAAAGGTGTGAAAAGCTCTCAAATAACATCAGTAATTTCAAGCCTCTTAAAGGTGTGGCACATTCCCATCAGCCAGAGGGTTTCCCATATGAAATCAGTGAATTTCATTGTTCATGGGCACCCAAAAATGTTCCCTGGCACCAAGATGTGAGTGTTGGTGCTGGGAGTGTGAGTTCAGGCAGCATCACAGGCCAGTTCTCTGCACACAACCAATCTCTTGTCCAAAATTACCTTTTCCCACTGGAGAAATTTTTTAAAAAACCATCATTTCTGTGTTGTTCACACAAAGCCTCCCCCTCTCCCCACTCCAGGCAGGACGTGGCCAACCAGATGTGCACCAAATCCAAGGAGGAGTGTGAGAAGCACTACATGAAACACTTCATCAACAACCCCCTGTTTGCCTCCACGCTGCTGAAGCTGAAGCAGGCAGAGGAGGCTCAGCACCACGAGACAGCCATTCCCTTCCACTGTGAGTACCAGGGACCCTGTGTGCCTTCATTCCCAGGGGATAACCTGGCCTGAGAGCTGCTCTGGGGGATGGCAGCAGCTGGGTTCTCTTCACACTGCATGGATTCCTGGGTGTACCAGACAGACAGGGCTGCCAGCTCCATGGGCAAGGCAGGAAACAGGGGCTGACACAAACAGCAGGGTCTCACAAGCAGAAGTTCCTCCACAGCCAGAAATCCTCCACAGCACAGAAATCACCCCAGCAGAGGTTTTGGATGTTTTATCCCACCCCAAAGCTCCCTCAGACAGATCCCAGTGTGCTTCCCACCCTGCCCAGCTAAGGGAGCTGAGCAGGGATTTCTGCCTCCGGGCGTTCCCTCTGCTCCTGTGCACATTTCTGTGCACACACCCTGTCCCAGGCCTGACTGCTGATTTAATTTGTCAGAAAATCACTCCTTTCAGCTATGCTGATTTCACACCTCTCCCTTGAAAGCTGCCTGTTAAAAAAGTCTGCAGCAAGTTCACAAATTCTCAGTTTTCCTTGCATTTCACATCTTTAGCATTCCCCCAGTCTGGCAGCTGCTCATTCCAGAGCTCCCCAGCCTCCCTGGGCCAGGCACTTGCTGCCTGTCTGGAGCTTCACATTTCCCAGTGAGGTGGTTAGAGCTAAACAGTAGGAACTGAGCAATTTTGGTTCTGTCCCTGGCTGTTATTGATATTTTTATGTGCCCTGGGCCAAGACAAACTCCCTGTGCCTGGGCCTGCTTTATCTGTGCCGTGGGACACACAAAGCTCAGCTCCTGCCTGAGAGCCCTGTGAGCCCCAGACTGTCACTGTCTGTAAAACACCGAGCTCCTCAGCTGGGAAGGGCTCTGAAAACTGGGAGTTCTCTGCCTTCCATTGCAGCCCTGCCAATGGCCCCCAGAAGGAGGCAGATTTAACACTCCTGGTGCTATTAACTAAAGGAACCTGCACGCTGAGCCCCAGGGAACTGCAGAGGTTTACAGGGGGATGCTGAGCTCCAAAATGCAAAGTTTACATTTTATTACCTGTTTATTACTGAATTTGTGTTTGACTCTTGAGAATACTACCAAGATCTCAGATTGCTGCATTTTTCTCTGGATGAACTCCGTCTTTTCTGACTATAACACCGAATAAAAGCCCAATCAGGGTATTTTTCTTCCGCTAATTATTCCCACTTTTCCTGCAAAATAAACACCTATTTACAGATCCTTAAAAGAAGACCTCAAGCCCCACTCAACAGCTGAAAACCTTTGTTTTTTGCAGCTGCTGATGATCCCCCACGGCCCACCTTTGACTCCTTGCTCTCCAGGGACATGGCTGGCTACATGCCAGCCAGAGCTGACTTTGTTGAGGTAAGAAACGCTCTCCTCCCATCTAATTTGAAATTTGTTTTATCCTCCCATTTATTTTAAATTTGCTGCTGGGTGCAGGCTCAGCTCCCACAGCCCTGTTGGCCCTGCCTGTCCTTGCTTGTTCATGTAAAAGCACCAGAGGAGGGCACAGGGCGAGGGGTGCTCTCAGTCCTGTGGTTTGCTTTGAGGAGCAGGGAGATATCCTCCCTCCCAAGGTGCGATATTGGTGATTAAATGATTAAAGCCCTGGGTTAATGAGGGCTTTGGTGCCCGAGGTGGCGCTGCTGGCCTGCAGAGGCAGGGCAGGAGCAGAGGCTGCAGGACCTGCTGCTGCCACCAGATGTCCAGCTGTCCGTCTGTCCAGCTGTCCAGCCAGGGTGGCCCTGCTGGGCACTGGGAATTGGCTGCTGGGCCGAAGGAGCAGCTCCAGCACTGCCACCTGCCCGAGGGGAGCACACACCCTGCTCCAGACAGCACCTGGGAGATCAGCTTTGGGCATGGAAGAGGGCCCAGTCCTGCTCCTGTCCATGGAGGAACGAGTTCAGCCCCACAGGGCCTTGGGTTTGGGTCTCTGAGCAGAATCAGCACCCCAAAATCCCACCCAGGGCTCTCAGGCACATGGGGGGGCTCCTGAGCCAGGCCAGGAGTTGGATTTGGTGATGTTAGAGTCCCTTCCAGCTCAGGACATCCTGATTTCCATCCCATGAGCTGGCTAATTCCCAGTGTCCTGTCACAACATCCTGCTCCAGCTGCAGCCCTGGGGGTGCTTTTCACACATTTCCCCCAGGCAAAGCTGCCCTGGGCTGTTTGTTTGGATGGAGCCTTGTGCCCCATCTCTGTCCCAGTCCCCCTGTGCCCCATGTCTGAGTGAACATCTCTGTCCCAGTGCTCCTGTGTCTGGGTGAACATCTCTGTCCCCTGTGCCCCATGTCTGGGTGAACATCTCTGTCCCAGTGCTCCTGTGTCTGAGTGAACATCTCTGTCCCCAGTGCCCCATGTCTGAGTGAACATCTCTGTCCCCAGTGCTCCTCTGTCTGAGTGAACATCTCTGTCCCAGTGCTCCTCTGTCTGAGTGAACATCTCTGTCCCAGTCCCCCTGTGCCCCATGTCTGGGTGAACATCTCTGTCCCCAGTGCTCCTGTGTCTGGGTGAACATCTCTGTCCCCACTCCTGCATGCTCTGAAACCTGGGGCAATGTTCCAGTGCTCGTTAGTGACCCTGCATTAATCACCTCTGCACAGGAGTTTGACAACTATGCTGAGTGGGATTTGAGAGATATTGATTTTGTGGAAGATGATTCAGACATTTTGCATGGTAAGTGCCATATTTTTGTACCCAGGCTGAAAACTGTTTCAGATGCCTGTGCAGCCTTTTATTTCTTTCTGCACACACTTTAAGAGGGAACATACACTTTTAATGTATGGGGTTTCATGTTTGGGTTTTTAATGCATTAAATCCATCAGGGTGGGTGTTAATGCAGGCAGCAGGGAGGTGTGCAGTGTATGTGAAACACATTAAAAGTGTTGGACTCAAAGCTGTGTGATTTCTCATATGTTCAGCATGCCCTGAGTTAGAGTAGCATCAGCTGTGTGGGACAACTTCCTTCTTATTGTGAGGATGATTTTATGAACCCAGTTCCTGCCCTGAGTTTCTGTGAGCATGCTGCCTTAATCACATGCAATAACAGGAATTACTGAAGTGACATTTTAATCCACAGAGAGGAGAAGATCCTGCTTTTCCCCACGTTTGTAAGTACACCCAGGGTTTATGCCTGTCCTGTGTTTATGCCTCAGAATTCTGCCATCTGTGTCAGGCAGTTCTGAGCTAAAGCCTTTGCATCCCTTGGAGACAGACAAATCCCTGTTACGTACAGACAGGCTTGGCAAAGTTAAAACAGCCAGTTTGAAGTTGAGCAGTGCACACAGGAGCTTTAGGAATGCAAACTGCCCTGGCTCAGGGCAGCTCCTGAGTCCTGTGTCAGCCTCTCCCCTTTCAGCTTCTCTTGAGGGGAAACTGGCTTGAGGCCATGGCAGGGACTCCTCCTGCCAGCTCTCTGCTGTTTCATCCTGTGCTGGGTCCTGGTGAACTGAAAAAGCAAAATAATCTCCTACTTCTGCCCATTGATGACAGATGCACGTTCAGGCCAGGGGGCTCTGCAGCACTCCCTTCCTGGCAGCCCCCATCCTGCAGGAGCTCTGCTAACCCTGCTGGAGCTGGATCTGCCTGTGCTCCTGCACATCCTGCAGCAGGGACTTCCACAATCCAATTAGGAGTTCACAATTGAATTATGTGTTGTGTGAAAAAATACTTCCCCCCCGTCTGTCCAATATTTTTACTCGGTAATTTCATTGGGTGTTCTCTGCTCCATCCCTCAGTTGTCTGCAGTGTTGGGGAAGGGATGGCAGGGATTTGCAGCGTGCAGAGTGCCTGGCAGAGCTTGTGGAGCGTGGCCAGCTGCACTTTGGGTCTCTCAGCCCAGGAACTCTGGCATTGCCTCCCCACAGCTGCCCCAGATGTGCCCATGTGAGAGCGAAAACCTGGCAGAAATGAGCCCCAGGGTCCAGCCAGCTCCTTTCCTTTCCTTGGGGAGAGCAGGAATGCTTTTCTGAGGAATTGGGAGGGAGATCTTTCACTCCTGCTGTTTAATACAGAAAAAGGCAGGAGCCACGTGCTCCCTGTGCTGCAGTTTTGGAGCTGCCCACTTTGCCTGGGAGGATTTTGCAGCCCAGCTGTAGGAGCCCACAGGGCAGGAAATGCTCAGCACAGGGTCCTGAGAGCAGGGGTGGTTTAGGAGCTTTGTGCTTTGGGATGGGCAGAGGGGGCTGTGGGACAGCCTGGGTGAAAGCAAAAATGGGACAAAAATGGGACAAAAATGTGTTGAACAAGGGTTGAACAAATTTCATAGCCCAGAGAAACCCAAATGGGGCCTCACAGCCAAGATTAAGGCTCAGGTGGGGAGGAAAATCCTCAGTTTGTTTTCCTGTTAAACCTCACTGGGTTCAGGATTAACTTTTGAAAATGACTTTTATATTGCATTTTCTGCAAGTCACTCAGGCTGGGCCCTGGGACACCCCAGTACAATTCCTGTGGTCTCTCTTTCCTGCTCTTGGTGCACCAGAGCTCAGTGCTGCACATCCCACAGGAATATTTGTGCCTCCACTGCAGTGGAATTCCCCCTTCTTCCCTTTCTCCCATGCTGCTTTCTGTAATACTTTGTAAAAATTATTTTTTAAGAAGTTCTGGATCTGAGCTGCTTGATGTATTTTCTGATGTATATCTTTCATATGATATTTATATTTAAAGCTTTATCTCACGTATTTTATCTGTCAGATTTCCCTCTGTCACTCTAAACAAGTTCTTGGTATTCCCACAAGAAAATGCTATTTATTACAAGGTGGGAAGACTCCCAGGCAGCTTTTGTGAGGATCACAGAACCTGGACCTGTACCAGCTCTCCCCACCTCACAGGAGGTCACAGACATCATTCTGTCACTTCTTGGTATTAGTGAGATGGCACAAATTTGTATGAAATCTCTCCCATTTCAGTCCAATTCTGGAATTGTTCTCTTTTGTTCAGTGCTGGCAGGACAGTAAGGGCATGCAAATACATATTGCAGTTACACAAAAAACATAATGGACAGATCAAAAGCACCAACCAGTTACAAGCCTGATTCAGCCCACAGTGCTTGAATATTTCATGAACTACAAGTTTTCATCAGGCTGAATTAGAACCTTGGTAATTTATCTTTTTCCCAGCTTTCCCCCCCCCCTTCTCATGTAAATGATTTTTCACTTCTAACACTGCAAAGTAATTGCTGAAACCACAGATTTAGAAGTGAGTGGAAATGGGCTGCAACTGGCAGGGGGATGTGAAGTTAAGCTGCAAGCTCCATGTCCTCGCTGACAGAGCAGTGTTTGCTGTGCTGTGCAGGCTCTGCCCTGCTCCAGAGGCACATTTAACTGCTTGCCATGGTGCTGCTGTGCTCCAGGGTGTCTCAGTTTGGGCTGCAGCCCCTCAGCTCGTCCCCAGCCCAGCACACACTGGTCCCACAGGCTGGCACTGGGATTAGCTTGCATTCTTCCCAT
Source organism: Molothrus aeneus (assembly GCF_037042795.1). Lineage (NCBI taxonomy): Eukaryota > Metazoa > Chordata > Aves > Passeriformes > Icteridae > Molothrus > Molothrus aeneus. Next base: position 10,108,763 of record NC_089665.1, read on the forward strand.
TATCTGGGCCCCTCCTGCCGAGGCAGGTTCTCTCCATGGAGCAAAGCTCTCACTCAGGAGTGTTCCACAAACTTTCCTGCACACCAAGTGAGGCTGGACAGGAATGAAAAGCAAAGAAACTGTTTTGGTCACACTCTGCAGAAACCAAAATATTTGGGGTTTTTTTGAATGGAGGAAGGAGCCTTGAATCGCTGCCTATCAGTGGAGCCTTCAGAGCCTTATCAGAGCCTTATCAGAGCCCAGAGTGGACACTGAGCACGGGGGCAGCTTGGATTATCTCGCAGCAGCAGCACAAACAGAGCCCATGGGGAGAGGCACAGGCAGATCATTGCCATTCCCCCAGCATCTCCTCTCTCATTTCCGTGCTCTGAGGGGCACTGGAGCACTCAGAGTTATTCATTCATGCATTCCACACTTGGGAATGCCTGTCCTGGCTGAGGCTGCCTGTTAAAAACAAAAGCCCCTCCAGAAGGGCTTGTGGCAGAAATATTCATTTCTCTGGGAGCAGAAACTCCATTTTTTTCCCCTTCATTTGTTCCTTCCTCTCCCCAGCCGATCATCATTTCTTTAGAATATTGTGCACCCAGGTGAAAGCATCAAAACTCCATGGTTAGAGGTGCATAATTACTTGTGATATTTATAGAGGTTCTCCAGTGCAGTTTCTGCATGTACTTATTAAGTTCTGCCCACACAAACCCCAGAAAATAACAAGTTGGCTGAGCTTGCAGAGGGTTTCAAAACTACAAAAATATTTTCTGTAAATTGGCTCAAATTCCAGCCCTTCCTAATGGATTTCATTCATGTTTAACTTGCTGCATTCCCAATTTCTCGTCCCCACATTTTAGCACGAAGGAGAATTTGCTGTCTCTGCTTGTTCTTAAATTAGGAAACCTAAATCCCTCACTGTGAAAATACACAATGATGCTGGAAAATTGCAAGAAATATGGAAAAACAAGGAGGAATATTGCAGCACCCCTCCTAGCTCATACAGAGTCCTTTCCTCCTAGATTAATGTCAGAGTAATTTGGGACAAACTGAAGGATTTTTGTTGGGATCAAGCTCCTGAATGAATCCCCACAGCCTCTGGGCTTTGTCCCTGTTTGTATGAAATTTGATTACCCAGAGGGATGCAGGGATGAATTTCCCAGAGGCTGGGGCTTCCTGGTGTTTACACCTACATACATATTTAAGATAGACACAGAACCACACTTCTTAATTGCATTATTAATTATTCATCTGAGAGCACAATCAATAAACTGCCACTATCAGTTTTGCTCTTTTTGTGTAACTACAGAGAGAAATGGATCCTGGGTTCTGTCCCCCTTGGGCCACCCCAGTTCCCCTTTTTCCAAAATCTGGTTGTTGTGCCACAGCCTCCAAACCACTGCCAAGCCTTGAGCCTCTTCCTTCTGAGAGCACATGGAAATTATTAACAAAAATTAAAAAAAAAAAAAAAATTAAAAATCAGCCACCTCTACACTCATTTAATGACCTAGAATTTGTGTGTTATCCAGCAGAGAAAGGGAAGGGAAGGTGATAGGTGTCTCTTTATCTTGTCTTTCAAGAATTTACCCAAAAAAAAAGTTTATTAAGCTAATGGCTGCAGGAAAAAGGAGCTGCAGGCTGTGTGAGTGGCTCAGCCAGGTTTGATTCTGGGAAGGATGTGATTCCTAATGAGCATGGCTTTTTCCTGGGCTTCTTCTTCACATTGTCCTGAGCCATGCTTTGTTCTCCTGGCAGACAGGTCAGTTTGGAAGTTAACAAGCTGGAATCTTCCAGATGTCTTTAACTGTGGCAAAAGCTACTTTGAGTCCTCACAGTCAGAGCTGTGTCTGCTTTTTGGAGTTCCCTGTTCTGGGCAAACACCTTTGCCCAAAGACGACACCTCAGGAGGAGGAATACCTGGCTATGGCATGTATGAAGGAGCAAATATTTGCAGATAGCAGAAGAGCCCAGGAAGGGGGAGGAGAGGAGTTCCCAGGACCTGCCCAGGTTCATGTTGACACGAGTGTATTTACAGTGATGAATTTGGCAGGAGGAAGCAAAGGAAACCTTCCCCAGGTAGCAAGGGCTGCACTGAGCTGATGCCCCTGTAAAATTGCCTCAGGGTTCTTAAACCATTTCAGCCTAATGGGAACATAAAAGCTTGAAATTCAGCCTCCTGCAGTGATTGCTTATGAATTCTTTAATCTTTGTGTTTTGCAGCTCTGAAGATTGCAGTTGTAGATATCTATCATTCCAGGTTAAAGGAGAGACAGAGACGGAAAAAGTGAGTTTTGAAGCAGTCACTGTGCTTTTCCTTCCCTGTGCAATGCTGATGGATTACACATCATGAATTTCCTGCTTCAAAAAAATCCTGCCAGACTGTGACTGATTGCTGGACCCCCACTTTTCCCCCAGAAATATTTGCATCATTATTTTTAAATCCTAGTGGCCCCTAAGTTAGTTTTCCACACTGAAGATAACTCAATTGCTGACGTGGGCTTGAATAATTTATTCAACTCATTTGACAGTGTTCTAGAATGACTCAATCTATTAATTAAATTAAGTTTTATTATAACTTTGAAGTACTTTGTTCAATATTTAAAATTATATCTTGCTGGATTAGTCCATACTGGAAGGATTAGTGATTTGAAGTGAGGCTGCTCCAATCCTTCTCATAAAACTCCACAGTTCTGCTGAGTGACAGCAAGGACTGGCCTGGTTCTTTATAATTCATAAATAAAAAGTATTTATGTGGTGTAATTTCCATGATGATCAATCTTGTCATACTAAAGGAAAGTGCTGCAGGGCTCTCCATAACTCTTGTGGTTACACCAGTGTCAGGTTTTGTGAAGTTTCAACAGCAGGATGGGACAGAAATCTGGAAAATGCCACAGAAGTCACTGATGTCACTGTCGGAAAGGTGACTCTGCACGGGCTAGGAAGGTTTTGTGCACAGCAGAGGAAATGTCATGGACTTTACAGAGCAGGCTCCGGGCTGCCCTTGCCAGCCCAGCTCTGTGGTATTTTATTTTCCAGAGTGGAGTCACCACAGAGCAATGAGCACGTGGCCCTGCTCAGCCCAGTGACAAAGGGATTTGTCAGGCACCTGCTCCCTCTGCTCCCTCCCTGATCCCAGCAGGAGCAGTTCAAGCCCAGAGTTACCTCCATCACCTCCCTAAAACCCAGGCTGCCTTGGAAAAATGCATTTCTCCCGTGCCAGTGGTGGCATTTACAGTCCAGCTCTACCCTGTGCTTAGCAGAGGGAAGTTTGTCTCTCTCTGAAGCTGGAAATGATGTTCATGAGACATTCATTACCTCTGATTTTGGAAGGACAAGTTATAAGATGCTGTAGATGTGCAATGTGTGCCTAAAGAAGCAATTTCCAACCTTTAAAGTGATTGCAGCTCCCTTTGTGCTCAGTGCTAATGCACACCACTGTCCCAAATTTACCCTGATTAAAGACACACTGCATCATGTTTCCATTCCAGCCAGCCCAGGGCTTATGGAAATTTCATTCATGTTTAGTTTTAGAGTCCTCTGATGGTCTAAATCAAAGTTTCTTCTGAAGCCTTTGTGTTTGTGAGGCAATGCAGGAGTAATGGCCTTTATAAATATAATTTTCTTTCATTTCCAGAATTATAAGAGATCATGGCCTGATCAACCTCAGAAAATTTCAGAGTGAGTATCAGGTGTAACTGCTTGACTTCAAAGTGGCAAAGCTTCACACATTCACCACTTCCAGGTCACCAGTGTGGTTTGTTCATACTGGAACATATTCAGATGTTCTAAATTCCAGCAGATTTCCTGCCCCAGCTGTTTCCAGCTGTCTGCTTCTAACTACTCCCAGCCCAGTGTTTTAGTTCTTGTCTCAGAATCGCTCTTCAGAAGCACTTCGGGCTCTGCTGAGTGTGGAAAAGGGGGAAGGTGAAACCCAGGCCTTTTAAGTGCACCTCACTCTTGTGAGAAATGACTGAGCAACATTTAAATACCACCCTTTACGCCTTAAGGACTTTAAGGGCTGTAGCTTGTGTCGCTTTTTACTCAGCAGTTTGTAGCTGTGACGCCAAAACGGCCAAAATGTGGAATTTTAGTCGATCCCAGGCTGGGGGCTCCCAGCAGCCCCCCCAGAGGTGTTTTCCCCTGGCAGCAGGGGCGGTGGCACTTTGTCCCTTTGTCCCTGCAGTTCTGGAAAGGCGTTACCCCAAGGAGGTGCAGGAGCTCTATGAGACCATGAGGAGGTTTGCCCGCATCCTGGGGCCCCTGGAGCACGACAAGTTCATCGAGAGCCACGCGCGTGAGTCACGAGGGGCTGCAGCCCTGCTCCCCACACACAGCCCTGCCCTGGGGCACGAGGGGCTCCTCCTCCTCCTCCTCCTCCCCCTGCTAACCACCCCAGGAAAACAAATGCATCTGTGGTTGGAGATGTTGAATGAGCAGCCAGTGGGGTTTTTTCCACTAAACTGTGTCCGAGCTCTTTGTTTGAGTTTGCAGCTGACTGAACATTCTGGTCATGTGGTAGAGGTAATATTTTTTTTATCTAAAGAGCACTGTTTATTTACTGGGACTCTGTACCAGGGGAAGAATAAAATCCCTATGTTATGTCTGTGTGGCGAGATTGGGAGCTGGCAGCAAAGTGAATTCTTTGAAAGACACAGGTTAAAGTACTTAATGTCACATAATTACATAGTGCAGTGGTCATTATGTCCTTACCTTAGGGGAGAGGCATTGTTCCATCCCTGAATCACCCCACAGCCTGCATTTAGGCAGATTCCAGTCCCAGTCACCACATCCTGCTTCGTTCTGTGACTTAAACTGGGACAGTTGTTGCTCATTAGAAAGAACAAAGCATTTACCAAGTTGTGCCCGTGTTTTCAGGACACCCAGCGTGAAATACCAAAAGCATGATCCTGCAAAGTCATGAGTCCTGCATGGGAGTCCTGCTGCTCCTGGAACCTGGTTTTGTTGTTGTAGTGGCTGCAGATCCTCAGGTGAACCTGGCAGGTACAGGCACTACACAGGTCTCCTGAGCAGCAGCAGGAAATAAATTCACAAGGAAACTCGCTCCCTGTAAAACTGAGCAGTGCTGGAAGGCAGCTGATGAAAGCAACAGACAGGAAATATCTCTGAGCAAAAGAAACATTTCATAATTTCATCTTCCTGACTGCAGGAAAAAAACTGTCTGCAAGGAAAAATTTTGGAAGGTCCAGCTAGGAAAATCATAGTTCCAAGAGAATATTTGATGTATAAGGAGCCTGGCTGGAGCAGATCCTCAAAGCTATTGAAATGCCTTCTAGAAATCCCACATTATTGTTATTTGCCTTGTCTAGGGTATGGCACAGGGACTATCAAAGCATGAAGAGAAAATGGCTTTTCAGAGCACAGAAATTCTAGAAACCAGCTGAAATCTGTGACCAAGGAGCACAGGGACAGAGAGATATTGAGATCCTGTGGAAGGAGGGTAACCCTGGCTGTGGTGTGTGTGTTCAGAGCTGAGCTGGGCAGGCAGATAACAAAGAGCCACATTCCCAGTCCACCCCACTGACCCACTTTTGCTTTTTTGGTTTTTCCCTCCTGCCACCTCGTGGGGTCCAACAGTGGAATTTGAGCTGCGCAGGGAAATAAAGAGACTCCAGGAATACAGAGCAGCAGGAATCACCAATTTCTGCAGTAAGTACCTGATGCATTATTCAGCCCATTGCCATCCATCAAGGAAGGGAAGGATGATTTTACAACATCCAGGATGTGTCGAATGAAAAGGCACTTAGTTCAGAGAGGCTCTGGAGCTGAGCAAGGCTTCAGCAATGATGCACAGTCCAGCTGGGCTGGTTTAGAGCTGATCTGAGCCATCAGCCTGGAGATCAGTGTCTAACACAGCTCTGCTCTGGGCAGCACTTTGCAAAAGCTTCATTAAAGCATATTTATGTCATGGCACAGTGGTCTCAGGGCTTTATCTTGGGACACTTTCACTGCCTTTCAACACCTGTGATATCTGGAGAGAGGCCTAAGACCTCCACGTAACAAAATAGCCTGGTTTATCCTGGAATTAGATCATGGAAGCCTTTTTTGTTTGGTTTTGGCCTGAAAGTAACAGGGGAAGGGTGCTGGGTGGGATCTGATCCCTTCTGGTGCCAAGTGGTCACCACAAGGGAGAACAGCAGAGGCTGGGCCAGGGGCAGAGACCTTCCCAAAATCTCCTGAAGCAGGGACAAGGCTTGTGTTTTGGGAGTGGCAGGCTCCTGACCTTCCCAAAATCTCCTGAAGCAGGGGAAAGCCAGTCAGGAGTGTTTTGGGGAGGCAGGTGGTGAGGGCAGGCTGTGTGTGTGTGCCACAGGCGCCCGGACCTACGAGCACCTGAAGAAGAGCCGGGACGAGGAGCGGCTGAAGCGCACGATGCTCTCGGAGGTGCTGCAGTACATCCAGGACAGCAGCGCCTGCCAGCAGTGGCTCAGCCGCCAGGCAGACATGTAAGCACTGCCCAGGCAGCCTGCCCCAGCCTGGCACTGCCCCATCCAGCTGCCAGGGCCTTGGGGGCAGCCTGCTGCTCCGGGAGGCGGCCCTGCCCCTGGGAGCAATGAGCTTCGAGGTCCCTTCCAACCCAAACCTTCCTGGGATTCTGTGCTTCAGTTTGTATCAAACTCATTCTCCTGCCTGATAGTAACAAATCCATCCCCAGTTTATCAAAGTGGGAGCAGCCTGCAGAATTGAGAAGGGCAGAAAGGTGGGTGACAGCAATAGTGCTTGTTGAGTGCAGGCAAAGGAGGGACTCAAACCCCTCCGTTTTCTCAAATTTATATTTCAGGAACTGAGCTGCTGTTCATAAAGTCACAGAGAGAAATGAGCTCTTTATGGATATTAATGAGGGTACAGCTGATGCCTGAAATATTTCAGATGATTTTAGATGTAGCAGCATCATTAATGTGTCATCACCCTGCACGAGCACTTGGATTTAAGGAACAAACATAAAGGAAGTGCATCCTGTGTGCAGGAGATGGTTTGGAATTTCCCCACTCAATCTCCACTGCATTTTTAATTGTGTGCCCCTCCACGTTTCTTTGTTGGGTTTTTTAACAGGTTTCAGGCATATTTTTCAATGTGGGAACGCTAAATATTTATAAATCCTGTTGACTCCTAGTCAGGGCCTGGGTTATGCAAGTTGAATTGTATAATTACTGCAAGTTGTGGAAGAAGCACTTTCAGGGCCAACACATGCAGTTATGCTTAAAAAAACATGAAGGCAATTTGAAAATTTCCTTTCTTTGCAGTGATTCTGGCCTGACTCCCACGGTACCAGTTCCTTCAACTACAGGTAAGTGTTAGCTGATGTCTGCCAAAATCCAGTAATATTTCTCTGACAGCCTTTTCTGACTCTTTTTCTTGAGTGCCAAAGTGTCAGTCCTCAAGCCTCATGGTTAAGCACTGCTTAAGTCAACATCACATCAATCTGCAAGTCATTCCACTCACATATCCTACAGGATTTTTTGCTGAATTTCTAGATTTTTCTGACTAGAGGTCAAAACCCATCCTAAAGCTACATTAGCAAGGCAGGAAACAAAAGATTTTTCACAGTCTGCAAGCACAAATCAGGGTTTTTTCCACCAAGAGCAGCCCATCTTCTTTCAGTGCCAGTAAGGACAGATTCAGGGGTCAGTCAAGGTCCTCATGAACAAGACTTAAATAAATTCCCATCCCATTTGTTGAGGTCATGGGGTGACTGAGACTGGGATAAAGTTTTACTACAAGGTTGTTAAATGTTGCCAGGCAAAATGGCTTTGGCTCTGTCCCTACACCCAGTTTTTATGTGGATGCTGTTAAACCGCTTGAGTCAAACTCTCAGAGGTGGACACTGGGTTTATATGTTCTTCCTCACTTCTTCCTGGTAAATTTGGGTCAGGGTGCCAAGCAGTGAGTCAGGGCACTACAGACTGTCCTGAACCTGTTTGGTGATTGCTAAGATCTGGTATTTTGGATTAAAAAACAGTTTTGTGTATCTCAGAGTCCGTGAAGGGAGGACAGTGTCTTCCAGCTGAAGGTCTGGAATGAGGGATGAACTTCCTTGTTAGTCAAGGATGCAGAGTCCCACGGGGGGGATTGTGTTGCCTGAGGAGCTGTGATAGCTCACAGTGTTTACAAGCAGCATCACATGTGGAACAGAACCCAAACAGAATACCATAGAGTTGCTAATTAAGCAAACATCCTGCCCAGGGATGCTGGGGAAGAGCTGCCACGTGGCTCCAATTAAAGGCTGCATCACTCTGAATATGCAAGAGGGCAAATTAATGCTTCACTTCTAGATTCTAAGCTCTTGACTTTGCAGCCTTGATATGTTTTATTTAATGTAGTTTGTGTGTGTGTGTGGTGTTTTCTGGGTTTATAAAAGAGTAAAACTGAATTCTGTCATGTCCCTCCTAGCACAGTGGCCCCATGCCATGGGAAGGGGGAGCAGTGCTGAGAAATAACTTCCTTTACACCTCCCACAGACTCACACTCCAGCTTCTCCCCAGTCCCCCAGCTCCCTCTGCTCAGCTCCTCACACCCAGCCAGATCCCTTCTGTTCCTGCAGATGCCCAGGAGACACAGAGACTTCCCAGTGCCAGGGGCAGGACCTGGCCAGGGCAGGATCCTTGGGAAAAACAAATTTCTTTTGCACATTTCCCAAGGTCTCATCACTTCGCCAAATTTGGGGAGTTATCCTGGGGTAGACACCTATCTCTAACAGTGCTAAATATGCAGCCCACAGCACAGGGTGAGAGACTTTTTTCAATGTGAATAAACAACCCAAACTTTGTCCTCAGCTCTGCAAGTTGCAAAAAAAAAAAAAAAACTATTAGAAAAAAAAAAGCTGTCTGCAAGCAGAGAGCCCTTGTGAAAGTTTAGGCTATGCCAGGTAACAGCAAAGTAAACAATAACTTATAACTGTTGTTTATATAATAATATAGAAACAACAGTGAAAGTGATAAACACCAGATGAGCTTGTGATAAATATTCCTTCAGAACTGTTCATCCTAACAGACAAAAAATCAATCCCCAAACTGCATTTGCCTTGCAATACCTGCATGGTATTTAAAGGCATTTGAAGAGAACTCTGCCTCGTGAAGCTGTCAGTAATGCCAGAGAGAAATTGGCTTAATCACAGCAATAAAAAGTCTCATCATCCTTACAAGGTGCTGGCTTCAGCACACCTGGCACACCCTCCCTGCAGCTGGGGCAGTCAGGAGGCTCAGCCCAGCTGAGCCATGCCTGATGCCAGTCTGACACAAAGCTTTTGTCTTGCAGTTCCTCCCAAAAACCAACAGCTCACAGGTCTCATGCAACATTCACAGAGCTTCAGATTGCAAAAGCAAACCTTCTGTGGCATCAGCAGAGCTTTCTGCTGAGCCCTGACTAACCCTGTCTGTACACACCTGGCTCCAGCTGGGTTGGGCTGCCTCCCTGGCAGGCCCAGGAGCAGCCAGCCCAGGCTGCTCTGGTTCTGGCAGAGCTTTGCTGATGGAGCTTTTCCTCCCCATCCCCAGGCAGAAGGAGTGCCCCACCGCTGAACCTCACCGGCCTGCCGGGCACCGAGAAGCTCAACGAGAAGGAGAAGGAGGTGAGGAGAGGATGGAAGGATCATCTCCATCATCTGTGTCTCCACAGCACAGGGCTGCCCACACCACGCCTGGGCAGCTGTGAATGTCACCTCAGTCACAGGCCCTGACTGCTCTTCCTTTCTCACAGAAATCATTCAGGTTTTCCAGTCAATCTCCTGTGCTACACATGCAGCACAAACTGGCTGATTCAGCAAAGAAAGGAGCAGAGCACCAGGGTGTTATTTGGTGCTGTTGCTGCATCCATCTCCCTGCCTGCTCTATGAGGCTGGGCTGAGCAGAGGGGTTAATTTTTCTTAATGAACACTGCTTGTTTTTCAGCCCAGTGCAGGCCTGTCCTCTAACTCAGTCAACAATATTGAAATAAGAGATTATTATTATTTCTTCACAGAAGTCCTGAGGTGTCCTTAGGCTGCCCCAGGCAGGTTGCAGTGCCCATGAAGCACGGCTGTACCTCAGCCTTCCCTCTGTGCATGTTTCCCTTGGCTGGAGCTGGCAGCATTGGGAATCAGCTCCTGGCTTTGGTGGAACTGGCATTTCTGCTCCATTCAGCACGGGAATAATGGTGGCAGGACATCAGTGTGTGTGTGTGGAATCTGATTTCCTGGTCAGCTGAGACAGAAAGTCTGAGGGCTGAGGAATTCTGCAATTTCCTATCCGTGAGGAATGAGCATGAAGCATTTCCTTATTAAAGGGAGGAGACAGACAGTTTCTCCAACAGGAGCAATGCCACGCTCCTGGAAGGCAGCTGGAATTTGGGAGCTGAGCAGGAGCTGTGCAGCCAAACAGCTCAGGGGCTGTGCACAGCCATTCCTTACCAAACTTCCAGCCACAGAATGCCTTCCCTGCACAGCTTCCATGCCAGACTTGTGGAGGGGGAGCTGCTTTTGTGGAAGGTATTAGAGCCTGAGTCTGCAGGGTATTAGCAGCCAGATGCCCTCCCTGGCTCCCGGCCAGCCAGCCCAGTTGCTGCTTCCAAGTGTGGCATGTGTGCTTCCCGGGCTTGGGAAGGAGCAACGCCCTCACAGGACACACTCAGAGCTGTGCTCCTGCCTGCCCGGGGCTTGCTTTCATCCTCCTCCTTTATTTTTCCATCAGGAATGTTTGTGAATGCAGCAGCCAGCAGGCTCCTCCCCTCCCTACCTGTGGATCCAAACAGCATTCCCGTGTGCCTGCCCTGTGCAGGGAAACACTGGAAGTGTTCTCAGGAAAATATTCCCCGTGCTCCTCCCCCAGCAGGGCTCTGGGAATGGGAGAACATGACAAGTGTTGGTGTTTATTAACTTCACCTTTTGTCTTGCAGCTCTGTCAGATGGTGAGGCTGGTCCCTGGAGCCTATTTGGAATATAAAGCTGCTTTAGTGAACGAGTGCAACAAACAGGGAGGCCTGAGACTGGCGCAGGCTCGAGCCCTCATCAAGATTGATGTGAACAAGACCAGGAAAATCTATGACTTCCTGATCAGAGAAGGGTACATCACAAAGGCCTGAGGACAGGCAGCAGTGCTTGGCTGGAGTAGGCAGATGTGGAGAAAGCTTTGAAGTCGCTTTGACAGCGCTGAAAGATTTCACCAGTGTTGAATGAAGGACATTTCCTTTTGTTTAAAACCTTTTGGAGCTTTTTTTTTTCCCCCCTTTTTTTTTTCTTTTTGTAAAAACAAGTAGGGAGCTTTGTTAAATTGCATGAATGCTGACATTTGTCTGGGTTCCTTTTGACTCTGCTGTTGTCAGGATTCCTCTGCCTCGCAGCGCTGGGAAGGATCGTGTGCCACAGAGGCTGATGTTAAACGTGAATGGGCATTCATTCCTCACACCTCCCGTGGCTGCAGAGAGCATCACGGTGCCTCTGTGCTGCTGCTGACAAAGAATAAGGACACAGCCACACTTTTTGCAGTACAGGGTATAGAAATGCAGTCCCTCCCTCCTTGTGTTCCTTCCTAAATCAGCAGCAGCTCTCAGAGGCGACAGCACGTGCCCGAGGGTGTAAAAATAGAGCTTGCAGTGGTCCGGGCTTTTTAACTTAATTGTGAAAAAGGATGGGAAAGGACATGGCAGGGAAGCTCCTCAACAGTTGTTACTTTTATGTGGTATTAGCACATATCCCAGCAGGAGGGCTCTGCACAAACCAAGGAGCTTGGATCCTCTCCCCCCGTGATTTGGGGGTGTCAGGTTAAATATAATCCCTCCATTTCAGTCTTCTGCTCCTTGGGAAGGCTGGAAGCTACAGCCACTGCAGCTTTTGGGAACAGCAATAAAAAGGTTCTCGGGACCCTGATGTTCTCCCACAAAAAAGGAGTGAAGAAGCTCCTGTTGGTGGGGTTTTATTCCCTCAGCATTACCAGTGACATGCCTGAGGAGGTGCCACAAGTCAGTGCTCAAACACAGTCCCCATGCCATCAGCTGATCCAGGAGCTCCAGCACCAAACGCTGGGATTTGGCAGTCAGTTGGATGATGAAGATGGTTCTCTGCAGGTGCAGTTGTGTGTTTGTTGAACAGTGAATTGTTTGTCAGACTGCTTCCTGCTAAGGTGCAGTGCTGGAATGATGTCCCACAGGAAAGCCAGGAGCCAGAGCAGGTGGGGTGTTGGATGCTCCCAAGTTTGGGATCTCATGGAACAGCCTAACTGAGCTACAGCCGCACCAGTACCTGGCTAAGGTGTTGAGATTTGGGTTGTTTGTTCCCCAAGAGTAATTATCCTGTGGACAGGAGGTGCCATTGAATGTGAAGTATTTTGGTTTGTAATAAAATCAAAATGACTTGAAACAATCTTACATCCACATCCCCAGACTCGGAGTGAGGCTGTAAAGGTCACACAGCTGCCTGGATCTATATCCATCAGCTCCTCGCCAGGAGAGAGGAGATAAACCCCAGCAGCGGCCGTGGGGATGCAGGCACTGCATTGCCTAGCAAATATTACTGTTTAAAGAAAAGCAGCAGCAATAAACGACGTGTTGGAGATTAAATCCAGAAATTGAGACTGGGGATGCCGAGGGAAAGGGCACAGCAAGCTGTAAAACCTTGGGAATGTTTTTCCCACTTGTCTTTTAACAATTAACAGCCAGACTGCCTTTCTTTTGGGTGACTTGCACCCAAAGGCAGTAAAGGAGCTGAGGGCGCTGGAACCATCCTAGGGTTGTTTTTGGGGAGCTGGGGAACACCAGCCCTTGCTGCACTCCAGACTCCCAGCTGGGGGATGCAGATCCTTAATTACAGACTCAGGTGGCCATGGAACATTAAATATGGAACCAGGCTGGAGATGGGCACTTTGGGCTGGTGGGACCTGCAGGATTGGTGACACCAGGGCCGGGGTGACACAGGGAGGCTGCTCCAGCTTAGTCACAGCACTGAGCTATGCACGGAATGAGTCTTCCCGGGGCTGTGTTATCCGCCTGTCATTAAAGCATCAGTGCTGGGGGCTTTTTTTGGGACTCACAGCTGCCGTCACCCCAGCAGCAAACGCTGGGCCCGCTGTGACTCAGCCCGGGGGGTGGGGGCTGCCTGGAGCAGATCCCGGGGGCTCCTCCCGCCCCAGCAGCGGCTCCTGCTCCCCACGGAGCAGATAACGCCGATAACAGCGGCACACACGGAGCCCTAGTTTTAGTGCCTGCTCAAATTCCCGTCAGGAGGGGCCTGTGAAACCTAAACCTAAACCTCCTTGGGAGAAAACACCACGCTGGAGCAGCAGCTTTTGAGCTGTGGTTAGAGAAAGCCCAGGCTGCCATCCTGGTGAGAAGGGAAAAGGGAAAAATCCACGTGGTGATGCCCCATGGTGATCTCTGGCCTTCCAGCAAACTGGCTGGGTGACCTTCCAGGAAAAGCCAGCATGGATTTATTGGTGACTGTGGAGAAAGCACATTCCCACAGCCCTCCCTGTGACTGGAGCCAATGGACAGTGCTGGGACTGAACCCAGCACCAGGCACACCAATTCCTGCAGCCCCCAGCCCACTGGGCCTCCTCCCACCTGGCTGCTGCCCAAGGAGCTGAACACACTTCCACAGGGGAACCACAGCCTGGCCACACATCCCAGCTGTGTGCTGTCCCACATCCCAGCTGTGTGCTGTCACACCTGGCAGAGCTGGGTCGGGACCCTGTGGAACCCAACAAGGAGTAGGAAGAGCATGGGGAGCACAGAGATGGGGGCAAGCACAGTGAGAGCTGTGGGGCAATGCCTGCCCCACCACAGGCTCTCCATGGCCACCAGCAAGGATTGTGAGCACCCTTTGCTCCAGGGAATGCCCCCTGGAATCTCCTGAGCTCTCCGTACAATCACCAACATCTCATTTCTTTTGCAAAGCCTGTCTGGAAAGTCAATGTTTTATGAACCAGGCGCCAGCACTCCCCAGTGGCAGTGAAATGGGAAGGGATGGGAGCTCAGAGCTCCTCATGCAGTGCTGGAGGGGCAGGCGCTGCCACAGCACCTCCAGGCCCAGCTCCCAGAGGATGTCTGGGGTCCCTGGGACAGGCCAGCCCCAGCTCAGCTGCCCAGGGCACAGGCAATGCTGTGCAGGCTGCAATGGGGAGGGAGCACAGAGTGCCCTGGGGAGGCTGGGAGGGATGGATGGACGGATGGATGGATGGATGGATGGATGGATGGATGGAGGCATGGATGATGGATGGATGATGGATGGATGGATGGATGGATGGATGGATGGATGGATGGATGGATGGATGGATGGATGAGGGATGGATGGATGGATGGATGGATGGATGGATGGATGGATGGATGGATGGATGGAGGGATGGATGGAGGGATGGATGGAGGGATGGATGGAGGGATGGATGGATGGACGGAGGGATGGATGAGGGATGGATGAGGGATGGATGGATGGATGGATGGATGGATGGATGGATGGATGGATGGAGGCATGGATGGAGGCATGGATGGATGGATGGATGGAGGCATGGATGATGGATGGATGATGGATGGATGGATGGATGGATGGATGGATGGATGGATGGATGATGGATGGATGGATGGATGGAGGGATGGATGGATGAGGGATGGATGGAGGGATGGATGGATGGATGGATGGATGGATGGATGGATGGATGAGGGATGGATGGATGGATGGATGATGGATGGATGGATGGATGGATGGATGGATGGATGGATGGATGGATGGATGAGGGATGGATGGATGGATGGATGGATGGATGGATGGATGGATGGTAGTCTGCTCCCCTCTCAGCAGGCCTTCGTGACCCTGAGCACACCCTGCACGGAGCAGGGCAACACCCGTGATTAAGATAATTGCCCTAATGACCAGCTAATGGCCCGTGGTCAGGCGCACCCTTCGGGAATGTGCCGGACCCACCAGGCAGTGCTCACCCCAGCACAGCCAGCCGCATCTGCCAGGCTGGGCTGGGCAAGCTGGGTCCACAGAGTCACAGAATATCCTGACCCACCAGGACCAGAGCCCAATCCTGACCCTTCCAAAGCCATCACCCCCAAAGGCACCATGGGGTGTCATCGGTCACCACTTGGAGGATCTTGTCCCTACACAGTCTTCAGAACTTTTCCAAGAGATGCACAGTTCGTACGGGAAGGGGGAAAACCTGTCCACAACACCATGTCTGCCTTAGAGGAGAGCTGCTGCTCCCCACAAGCCCTGGGGAGCTCAGGCTGCCTTCCCAGGGCTGGGGGTCCCACAGAGGCCCTGCTGTCCCCCCATGCCGGGACAGAGAGTCAGCAGCTGTGCCAGGAAGCACCCAGTGCCTGACACCTCCCCTGTGCTCAGGAGCAAACCCTCACAGTCCCACCTGCCCCTCAAACATCCATCCTGGACAAAAGAGCTCTTGGCAGGACAGCAGCCCCAGCAACCCACCGAGCTCCCCAGCTCCTATGAGTGAACCCCTGGCCAGGGCTGAGTGTGGGAAGGAACTGACATTCCCTTTTAGCTTTGTTCCCTGCTGTGTCCCTGGGTCAAAGACCTCCCAGGTTTCCCTCTTTGCATCCTCTGTCCCACACCAAACACACATAAAGCTCCTGGCAGGGTGCAGGTTAAAAGCACCAGCATTAGAAACACCTTTGCAGTTGTGTGAGTACTGGAGCTGTGCAAGAGCCTTTTCCTCATTCGGTGGTGGTGAGGGGGAATGAGGGGTTTAGATGCTTGCGCAGGGAATCCCACAGGCTGCCACTCAAAGCCCATCCTCGGCTCTCCCTACGCTGCCCGTGGCCAATAAACACCCCCCAGAGTGCCCCGCCAGAGCTCCGAGCCCCCAGCCCGGGGAGCCCAGCTCCGGGGGGACACCCCGAGGGCTCAGCAGCCTCTCATCGCCTCACAGAGCTGCGATCACCCGGGGATTCATCTCTGCCCCTGAGACGCTGCAGCTCCAAGGAAGGCAGCAGAACTGATGCAACACGGAGGCAAAGCAAACCTCGAGCTTGGAGAGCCAAAACCCTCACATTCTCATTTTTTTTTGGCCTTTTGAGGTTTTCTTAATTTGTCTATTTTTGTTCCTCGCCCACCTCCGCGCGGAGTGTGACGCGAGCCCTCGCTGGAGAGGCAGGGTTTTAAGGGAGAGCTCTGGCTGCTATAAAGCAGCGAGGTTCTTGGAAAAACAGCCTCTGGAGCAATAAACAGATTTGGAGCTGAGGGCTGTGAGGGACGGCTCCATCTGGGCTGCTGAGTCATGAAACCTGCCCGAGCGAGATACCAGCCGAGGGCTCGGGCTGGGGGAAGCTTCCTATGAGGGATTTGGGCTATTTCAGTCGGAGCGTGCGACAACAAAACCAGAAAGCGAACAAAAGCGGGCTGGGGTGGCCACGCTTCGCTCCAGCAGCCGCGGGGTTAAGGCAGAGGCTGCCCTCCTCCTCCACCTCCTCCTCCTCCCACCTCCTCCTCCTCCTCCTCTGCCAGTGCCAGCCTTGTCCCGTCCCTGCCATGGTGGTGTGGCAGTGCGAGCAGAGCCCTCACCTCAATTCCACGGTTTGCAGCCGAAGAAAAACTCTCTGTCCCCTGTGCTGTGTGGATCCCCTAACCCAGGGCATCCTTCCTTGGGAATCCCAGTCCATGGCATCCCTTCTTGGGGATCCCAGCCCATGTCATCCCTCCTTGGGTATGGCAGCCCATGCCAGCTCTCCACAGATATCTGAGCCCACCCTGCCCTGGCCAAGGTCCAGCCTGGCCCCCAGGAGGGTGCCACAAGAAGCCCTGGGAGCCTCAGGACCATCCGACATTCCTTCACTGTGCTCCCAGTGTGGGGAGGATTGTGGCTTGGCATGTCCTGTGTCCCAAAACCAGGTTCCTCTCTCTCTTTCTCAGGGCTGGCCCCCTCCCCAGGGAGGACCCATTGAGCCGAGGGATTCTGGCACATCCCCAAAGGGACCCCACCTTGTCCCCACACATGCTGGCAGGGTCCCCACAGGGACATGGCATATCCCATCCCTAACAAGGGATGTCCTGGATGTCCTGCCACATCCCTGTGCCCACAGCGGCCACCTCTCCCTGCCATGTCCCTTCACTGACTTCGACACATCCCATCCCCACAGGGCACCTGTCATGTCCTCACTGGGACCCCCATCGTCTCCATCCCCACAGGGATCCCATCATGTCTCCACTGAAACCCTCACTTGTTTCCATCATCACAGGGACCCCCACTCGTCCCCACAGAGTCACATCCCCACCAGGACCCTGATGTGCCCCACAGGATGCTCCATTTTTCCCCTTCCCCACAGAGACCCCGTGTTTTCTCCACAGTGACACTCAGCTGTCCCCTTCCCCACAGAGACCCCGTGTTTTCTCCACAGTGACACTCAGCTGTCCCCATCCCCACAGGGAGCCTGTGTTTTCTCCACAGTGACACTCAGCTGTCCCCATCCCCACAGGGAGCCCGTGTTTTCTCCACAGTTACACTCAGCTGCCCCCTTCCCCACAGGGAGCCCGTGTTTTCCCCACAGTTACACTCAGCTGTCCCCTTCCCCACAGAGACCCCGTGTTTTCCCCACAGTGACACTCAGCTGTTCCCCTACCCACAGGGAGCCCGTGTTTTCTCCACAGTGACCCTCAGCTGTTCCCATCCCCACAGAGACCCCGTCATGTCCCCACCGGGAGCCCCTTTTCCCGCCCCTTTTCTCGCCCAGGCCGCGCGGGCCCGGCGGCGGCGGCGGCGCCTTTAAGCGGGGCCGGTCTCCCGGAGCCCCCGCCCGGGGGCCGGGCCGGGCCGCCCCCCGTAGCCTGGTAACGGCGGCTCTGCGGGCGGGGGCGGCCCCGGCAGCCGCGGTCAGGTGGCACCGCCGAGACGGAGCCGGCCGAGCACGATAAAAGTCCCGGCCCGCCGCCGCCACGGCCGCGAGGGAGCGCGGAGCCGCCGCCCGGGAGCCATGGTAGGGACGGGCCGGGAGGGGGGAGCCGGGGCGCTCGGGATGGGGGGGGCCCCGCCGTTCCCCGCCGTGTTCGCTGTGCCCAGCCCGCCCCTCTCGCTTACGGTGTCTCCGGAGGGGCCCCCGGCGGGCGGGACGGGACGCGGGGAGGTTCCGATCCCCGGCGGGCTCGGGGTGCCGGGGCTGTGCGTGGGACAGCGGGACGGGGCGGCGCTGCCGGGGCGCCCCGAGGAGCGGGACGCGGCAAAGATCGCGGCGGGAGAGTGGGGGGCACCTCCGAGCTGCCCCGGAGCAGCCGCGGGCACGGCTCCGGGCGCTCCTCGACGGGGAACCAGCCCCACCACGGGCTGTGCTGTGACAGGGCTCCATCCCCGCACCCTGCCTCAGCACCCTCCTCTGGCTCCTGCCCCCGGCACCCCCAGCTTAGCATCCATCCCTGGATCCTGCTCTTGCGCTCCGGCTGTGGGCTCCCGTCCCTAAATCCTGCCCTCGCATTCCTGCTCTGGGCATCCATCCCTGGCTCCTGCCCTCTCTCCTATCCTTGGCTCCTGCCCATCAGCCTGCTGGAGTGGGGCACCCATCCCTGGCTCCTGCCCTCTCTCCCATCCCTAAATCCTGCCCTTGCACTCCTGCTCTGGGCATCCAGGCACCCATCCCTGGCTCCTGCCCTCTCTCCCATCCCTAAATCCTGCCCTTGCACTCCTGCTCTGGGCATCCATCCCTGGCTCTGCCCATCAGCCTGCTGGAGTGGAGCACCCACCCCTGGCTCCTGCCCTCGCTGCCACCCCTGGCTCCTGCCCTCCCCACCCCTGGCTCCCAGGGCAGCCTGGTGCCCCCAAGCCCCGGCGGGTGCCTGCAGCTGCCCGGCCTCGCATCCAGCCCGGCTGCATGCACGGCCCTTGACTCAGCTCCGGAGCAGCTGCTTTGAGCAACACTGGTAATCAATGAGTGGCATTTGGCTGTAGGGAGATGGGGCAGGATTCTAACCTGTTCGACTGGGCAGCAAATGAGCCTTTTATTCTGGAGGTTTGAGTGTTGGCAGATGCCTTAATATCATGTTGCAAGTTCAGTTTATCCCTGATGCCCCTGCCTCAAGAATGGTGGAGGATTAGCACTGGCAAAACACTGTTTTCCCTTATGAGACACCAGATCAGCTGCCCTTCTCTGGCAGGGAGTGCATTCCTCCCCCAGGCCTCGCTGTAAACCTTGGTGTTTGCTGTGTTCCCGGTGGTTGGGACGGGCTCTGTGGCACTCTGGTTCCCAAGGGATAAGAAGGAAGGATCCCTCATTTGGGGGACACGTGCTGTTCCCCTCTGGCAGAGAGATCTGATGCCACGACTCGGCTGACGTGACCCTGGTGAACGTCAGGGGAGCAGTAATGCAGCAGGTTTTAATCAGTTTGTGCCTGGAAGGTGAGAACGTGCAGCTCTGCCTGTCCTTCCTGCCCCCGAGGGCTCGCCTGGGTCCTGCACAGGGACACAGACATCCCAGTTTCCTGCAGGAACAAAGGTGAAATCCCGGGGATTTCATCCGAGCCCTCGCTGCGGGGTCTGCTCTGGGCTCTGGCACTGCTTCCTCGTTGGTCAGGGCAAGTTGGAAATTTGCATGGCTTAATTCAATACCTGATCCCAGCTGGAATCTCAGAGCTGGAAAGCCAGAGAGCTCATGCTGCTCTAGTGCTAGAAACGTACGGGGTGTGGGGGGAAATCTTCTGCCTGAGCCAGGCTCCATGGCAGGGAGCAAAGGGATGCAGAGCCACCCCAAAAAAAGTCTCAGGTTTGTGTTCTGGGAGCCAGAACCAGCTTTGTCCCATGGAACCAGCCACCTGCAAGCCTGGGCATGCAGGGAAAGGCTGGGAATGGGGAGTGGGGAAAAGGCACCCGGACAGGGCAGTGAGGCCTGGGAGCACCATGTGCTGACCCCACCAGAGCCAAATACTCCAGGCTGTTCACCAGAGCAGCCTTCCTGCCACGGCTGCAGGGCTTTCCTGCCAGAGTGGTTTTCCCTAGAAGGGAGGGGTAGCACCTCAAACCAGGGATGGGAGCTTCTCCCAGCCCCTCCTCTCCAGGTGCACAGCACACACACACCCATTCATCGCTCCAAAAAGGACACTCTGAGCAGCCATAACATGCTGAAAGGGCTCTGGCATTTGGAAATAGCTGAGGAATCTCTGAACAGGAGCCTCAGCTCCCTGGATGCTTGGGAATAAAGCCAGGAACTGGGAGGCAAAGGCGCTGCCCACCCTTCCCGGGGCACCTGTGGCGCAGGCAGTGCGTGGGCTCAGCTCACACAGCTACTCCCCTGCTTTAAAAATAGTATGAAATGACAATAATCAGGCAGGGTTGGGGTTCCCAGCAGGAAGGATCAACAGGTGCTGCCACAGTCACCCCTAGGCCAGGTGGGTCAGGGTTCCCAGGCCAGTGAAAATTAATTCTCATTTATTTTCACCATCCCACCCTGCAGTGTGGGGGGGTCTGCAGGTCCCTCCCTTTGGGGGCAGGAGTCCTTCATGGAGGAAATGTGAATTTGCACATCATCCCTGGAAAAGGGAATTCTCCCCAGCCTGGAGCAGCCAGAGGGACCTCCTGGGAGCCGAGGGGTGCTGCTCACAGGGGAGGAGGCTCCACTGCAAACTCCATCTCCCCCGAGCTGATTAAAATGGGCCTCTCTGCCTGTTACCCGACACAACCCCAGGGATGTGCTCAGAGCTGACCTCATTCCTCCCAGCTGCTGCGGGCACATCCCTCTGCTCCCAGCCCTGCCCGGCCTTGGGGAGCCTGGGGAAGGCTGGGCAGCCCCTGCCCACCAGGAATGCCTCTGGAGGGGAAGGTGCCACCATCAGGGTGCCAGCTTTGGTCCCCCCTGGAAGCCAGGCAGCTGAGAGCATGCAGCAGTTGGCAGTGGCCCTGGAAAAGGCCCGGGTGAGGCCAGCACGGAGGCACTGGGCCCTTTCCAGGACACGTTGCAGTAAATTTGCAGCTGCCTTCAATTTCATGGGCTCTGGGGTGGGCTGGGGCAGAGCCCCACGAGCAGCAGGCACAGCCCTGGGCCCGGCAGGGTCACACACGAGCAAACACACCGGGCCCCTGTGTTTTGTTCTGCTAACAGGGAAGAGATTGTGTCCCTCCTGTCAGCTGTGACTGCGCAGGGCACGGCTCCGGGAAAAACAAGGCTCCATCTTGCAGCACCCCGGAGCCAGAGCCAGGCCTGGGTCTGCTCCCTGAATGTGCCCCCCCTGCTCTCCATCCACCTCCCCCGGGGTCACACTTGGACGCAGGGAGCAGGGGATGGAGCTTTCCCAAACTCCACCTGCAATCCAGATGCCATCAGCTGGCACTGGAATAATCTGTGGTGCTCCAGAAGAGGCGGTGTCGCCACTCGGGGCTGGAAAACAGCCCTCAGTGCTCAGCCCAGGAGGGAGCCGGTGCTGCACGCCACTGTGAGGATCCCTTCGTGCCTCCTCACAGCTTGGGTGTGGATTTTAAAGCATTTCACACACCTCCCAGGAGTTCTGAAGCAGGATGCAGATGGTCACGGCGCTGCCCCGTGCTGGGGGAGCCCCGTGCCCCAGCCAGCAGCACACGGAGCCCGTGGCTCTGAAAGCACAGACGTGGCGTTTCAAAGAAAGATGGTTTGTTTTTCTTGCATCGAATCCTCTCGCTGCTTGCCGAGGGAGGCTTGTCCTCAGAGCAGAGCCAGGGTTTATAAATACCAACGTGCCCCAGGTCGTGCCTGCTGCCCATCTCACTCTGTCCCTGCTGCCAGGAGCTCTCCCTGCAGCCAGAGGTTTGGCTGGCAGCTGGCAGGACCCAGCTGGAGAGGGAGCAGTGCCTGTTCCTGCTGTGGAGGGGGTGGCTGCATGGCAGGGATCACGGCAGGGTGGCAGGGATCCCAGCATGGTGACAGGGATCCCAGCACGGCAGGGTGACAGGGATCATGGCAGGGTGGCAGGGATCACAGCATGGCAGGGATCCCAGGAGGGTGGCAGGGATCCCAGCGTGGCTGTGGGCAGCGCTGCTGTCACAGGAGTTGGTGGCACTGGGAATGCAGAGGCTGCCGAGCTGCTGCCCTGCTTGGCAGCCTGGGACCCTGCCCATGGCACCAAGGGGCATCCTCAGATGAGTCCTTGCAAAAGCCTCAGCGCCCATTGTTCCTGCTGGGAGCATGGCAGTCAGGGAGGGATTTTAGCTGGCAGAGCACTCAGGCACTGCTCAGCCGGGCACTTTGGGCTGGGTTAGAGGCACCACCCCTGAGCCCGGTGCCAGCCCGGGGCTCGGCGCTGCCATGTGGGAGCAGAGCCCGGCTGTGGAGCGAGGGTGGCTCATGCTCAGCAGGGGCAGGAGGCAGTGGGTGAGCCTTGCCAAGGCCGGGGACACAGCAGTGTCAGCTGTCACCCCTCTGGAGGCAGCAGGCTGGCATTGCCAGCAGGCTGGGACAGGCTCCTGAGGCGCTGCCAGCCCTGCAGGAGCTGCCCTGGCTCTGGGAGCAGCTGCACCCCAGGCACGGGGGGCAGGCAGGACTCTGTGCTTGCACACCAAACTGCTTGCTCTGGGGTCGTTGAGCTTCCCAGAGAGCCCAGGACTGGTTGCAGAGTGTCTCGTTGTGCCTTTTGGGCACGATTCCCCTTTTCGTGGATCCTCTGGGAAGTTACTGGTGTGTTCTGGCAAGCACGGGGACCCAGCTGTGCTGGGAGCTGCACAAGCAGCCAGGCCTGCTCAGAGCTCCGGGCAGACAGATTATTATCTTGATTTAACATCTGACAGCTCCCATCCTGCTCGGAGAGGCCAGCCCAGGCTGCCAGCAGAAGCAGTCGGGGGTTGGTCGCAGCATCCTCTGGCTCAGCCCAGATCACCCCGCCTGCTCCCCTTCCTTCTTTCCCATTCCAAACCCGAGCCACTCGACCTTTCCATCGTGAGGATGTGCTGATGGCTCTGACCCACGCCAGAGGAGCCTCTAATGGCTCCAGGAGCACAACCAAAGGCAGGAGAGCAGAGCCAAGGGCTGGGAAGAGGAGCCCGTGGCTCCCACTCGTTCTCTCCCCTCCCGGCTCTGCTTTGGGCTCCCTTGGACTCAGCACAAGCAAGCCCTGACCCCAGAATGGCTGCAGTTTGTGCTGTCTGCTGAAATTTATTTGAAATGCCACTCTCCAGGACCATTTCTGAAGCAATTTGCTGTTCAGCCTGGCTGGGAAGAGCCCTGAGCAGGCTCGTTCATTCAGCGCCTGCGATATTGACTCTTCTCTTTACTGCAGGATTAGAGAGCATTTGTCATCTCCAAAATGAATAACTTTTCCTCTCCTGGGAGGGGGCAGAAGCCTTGCCTCAGTACTGACATTTTGCACACCCAGCCCAGAAATCTTCAAATCCCAGATGATGATCTGGGAATTAAACCAGGGGCTTCAGTGTCTCTGTCCTTGAGCAGAGCAGGGCCCACCCTGCACTAAACCTGAGCTCCAGAGGGAGAGAGGCCTGGGGAGCTCTCACCTGTCCAGGTACCAGCCCCTGGTTGTGTTCCTGCCACACAACCCAACAGAAACTCGAGTGCCCCGGGGACGAGCCACAGCCTCAGCTCTCAAGACAGAGGAGCTGTGTTAAAAAACAAACAAACAAAAAACCAAACCCTTAAAAATCAGAGCAAACCACCCGGCAGCACCAGAATAAGAAGGCAGAAGCTCAGACTTGCCAACTCATTGTCTAGAGCCCGACCAGTTCTCCCTCCTGTCCTGGAGATCACAAACTCACCCTGTTTGTCATCTGAGCTTCCAGAGGTGTTTTCAAGTCTTTCTCAGGAGGTCCAGGAAGCAGCAACGCTTTCCCGTGGGAATTTCAGCCTTTGTTAACAGGACTGCCTTCCCAGGAATGAAAGCAAGAGAAACAAACTCCAGCTGTTGCAAGATTTGGAGGAGCAGAGCCACGAGCGTTGCCGGCAGCAACCCTTCCAAGGGGCTGCACCACCAAAACACCAAGCAGGGCATCGGGATCACTGCACTGCTTTGGAAATCCTCTTACCTGGAGGTAAGAGCAGCTCCTTAGCTGCTCCTGTGGGATACAGCCAGCCTTCCCTGGGAGCAGCTGCCCGGGCTAGGCACCTGCCTCTCCTCCTGAGATTGGAGAAGCACGAAGCTCGGCCTGGAGTGCAGCAGGAGCTACACCTGAGAGCTGGAGATCCTGGATGCAGGATGAGATCCAGGCTGGATGGGGCTGGAGAAGTGTCCCCTCGCCACAAACCCGAGGATGGTGCTGGCCAGGAGCGCTGGGAAAGGACCTGGAGGCTTTGAAGAGCAGAGTGTTCTCCAGGCTGTAATTAACCACTGGCTTCCCCCACCCCTGATTATGCAGAGGAGGGAAATGGCAGAACCCACCAGTCTGCCGGGGAGGGAGGAGGCTGCTCCAGTCCTGCCCCTGCCACCCCGGGGTCCCCCTGCCACCCCGGGGTCCCCCTGCCACCCCGGGGTCCCAGCCTTCCCTCTGGGCACTGCATGGGCTCAGTGCATGGCAAGACCAAGGCACAGTCTGGAAAGGGATTTACTGTGGGTCAAGGCTGCTGCAAGATTAATTAATTCATTAACTGGAGTCAGCCCAGAAAAGGAGGATGTGATGGCGGGAACACCTGGATGCTGCCGGCCCACTGTTCTCCTGAAGGACCATCTGCAGCCTCTGGGGATGTCAGGCCTTTGCAGGAAACCCCAGTGACATTCCAGCTCCTTTGGAGGGCACTTCCAGTGCTGCTTTAGGGACAGTTCTGGCTCCAGCACCCCAGGGCACCAGCTTTGGGCTGCTGTGACTCCCCAGCCTATGCCAGCACTCAGAAACCCCAACCAAGGAGCAGTGGGAGAAGAGGTGGGGTTTTTATTTCCCATGAGGTGCTGCACCCTGGCTGTACCTGGCAGTGCAGAGGCTGAAGGGGCGGCCGGTGCCCGTCCCTGTGCCCTGCCAGGAGCCTCTTGTGCCACCAGCCTTCCCAGGCACAGCCTCACTGGGCTGTGTGACTGCTTTGTTCCATCTTCTGCGATTTTCTCCTTTTTTTTTTTTTTTTCCCTGCACTCAGCAACGGCTGGGAAGAGGCCTTTTCATTCCTTTTCTGTTTCTCTGCCCCAGCACAATGAGGGGAATGGCTGCGTGAAGAGCAGCAGTGTTGGATTACAGGGGGTGCGGTGGGATAGCGCGGCTGTGCTGGGAAAGGCAGAGGGGCTCTCCCAGGAGCACAGCAGGGCAATGGGGCCGGGCAGGAGGGATGTGGGTGCAGCCCTGGGGACAAAGGGGGATTCTCCCAGGAGCACAGCAGGGCAATGGGGCCGGGCAGGAGGGATGTGGGTGCAGCCCTGGGACAGGTGAAGGCTCACACCTGTGAGCCTGGGGGGAGCTGGAGCTGCTGCCAGCCCAGCCCCTTCCATTCCCAGCTCCCTGTACAGCAGCAGCTGCTCAGCCGGGTGTGTGTGGGCAGCAGCGTGGCTCTGTCACATGCCTGAGCCAGCAGTCACAGCCGGTGGCATCGCGGCAGCTCCGCTGCACGGGAGGACGCGGTGCCCGCCCCGCTGTGCCCAGCGCCGGGCACTGTCATCCCCGGGCACAGGGATGTGGGCACGGCAGCCTTATCTCTCACTGCAATAACGAGATTCTCCTCCCAATATTCCCTCCTCCTGGCCGAGAGCTGCTCTGGCTCGGGGGGAGCCGTGTCAGCCATTCCGAGCCCCGGGGATGTCGTGTGTGTGCCTGGGGTGTAACAGGTGGGACAGAGCAGCTGTGGCTGCCCCTGGGTCCCTGGAGGTGTCCAGGGCCAGGCTGGATGGGGTTGGGAGCACCCTGGGATGGGATGGGATGGGATGGGATGGGATGGGATGGGATGGGATGGGATGGGATGGGATGGGATGGGATGGGATGAGCAGGTGTTTGCTGCTGGCAGGGCAGCCTCAGTTTGCAGAGCGAGCCCAGCCTGTCACATGCAAATCCCAGGATAAGTTCCTGCCTGCAAACAGGAACCACTTTATGGAAAGCAGCAGAGCCCTTCCCAAACTGCTCCAGCTCCCCCGGGAGCAGCTGGAGGCTCTGCCTTGCTCAGAGCTGGTTTGGGGTGTCTCTGCTCTCATCCAGCACCGTTTCCCAGGGGATTCACCCCCACTCTGGGGGCCTCTGGGGAAGGAAGGGGATGTTGGGAAGGGGATGTTGGCCCCATCCTCAGCTTTTTGGGAGCACAGTGCTGTGGCTCTGGCATCAGCTCTGCCCCCTACCATTCACAGGGACAGGGGGTCCCAGTGGGTGGCTTGGGCACCATCAGAAGGACACAGACCTGCCCCAGCTGTCTGGGCTTGGGCAGATGCTAAAGGAGACATTAGAGTAAATCAATTACTTAAATGACTTTATTTTTTTTGAGCCATGACTTCTGTGCCAGCCTCAGATTCCTCAGGACTCACCGTGATTCTGAGTGCCGTACTGGCAGGAATTGGTGACATTCTGGTGTTGGCAGCGAGTGCCACCCTGAGTCCTCATCTCCCTGTGGGGAAGCTGTGGTCCTCCCTCCCAGTTCTTGGACACCCCCTAATCAGAGTCCAGCACAGATCCCAGTACAATCCATGCTCTGTTGTCTCCCCAGCCCAGCGTTGGACGCACTCCCTGAGCCGCCCCAGCAGCCCAGAGCTCGGCGGTGCCGCCCCGTGACTGAGAGCAGGACTCTGTCACCAACTGTAAGTGCCCAAATCCTCTGCATTGCCAGTAAGAGCTGCTTGAGAGCAGGGATTTCCCCTGCTCAGAGAGCTTTATTCCTCTGGAAAAGCACACCTTTCCTTGCTGCTCCAGCTGGGTGGCTGCAGTGCGGGGAAGCTGAGCGCTCGTAGCTGCAGCAAAAGCCTTGTTGGGGCAGGAACTTTTGCAGCTTTAGTCCACAGCTTCAGGAGCTGCTCAGATAGTTGCCAGAAGGGAAGAGTCACAGGGGAGGCCACGTTATGCTCATTAAGTTTCTGTACCACAGAGCCAAAAATCCGCTGGCAGCACCACCAGCCACTGCTGGGACCTGGTGGTGCTTCCCAGAGCAGGACATGAGGGCACACAGCTGAGGGCAGGGGAAGCCACAGCCCTTTAAAGGACTCTCTTAACATAATTAGGAATTCTGGAGGGACAGATCCCTCTCCCCAAGGCCCTGAGCATCCCAAGTCCCCTCAGCTCTGCCAGTGCCACCAGGGTGGGCTCAGAGGTACCTGGGCAGGGACTCCCCAGCCTGCAGAGACTGGAGCCTTTCCCGTGCCCTTCTCCAAACAGAGAGCACACAGACTGGCAAATTATTGCTACTCCAGGGCTCATCCCCTTGCCTGCAGCTTCTCCCTGGCTTTGGAGGTGCCCCAAAGGAGCAGGGGGGCCAAAGCAGGGACCCTCCAGGCTGGTGTGGCTCTTGCAGGCGGTCCCAGGCCTCTGCCAAGCATTAGTCAAGCATTGAAGCAGGACAAGAGCCCCCCCTGTCCCAGCCTCTGCTCTTGGGTTTTACTCCCAGCTTCTGACATAACCAGGTCACTCTTTCCACACTTCCCCTGCCTCTGTGAGAGCTGATGACTGATGGGGATGGACGTGACTCACCGCCTTTCCTAATGAGCGACTTTCCTCTGTTTATGTGCTTTGGCGGGGCCTTTCCTGCACCTAAAAAGGAGAAGGGTGGCACTGGGGAGAGGGCAGCCTGCTGGAAATTGCTGGCATCTGCTGTTCCTCACCATCCCTTTGAACTGTGGCCAGCTGTGAAGCTGCTGTGTTTAGGCATGGAAAAGGTGTAGCTCATCCTCCACGTGCTGGTCCGGGTGAGATTCTGTCCAGGCCCACAGGTATACCCTTGGCAAGTAATTGGACTTAATTAGGCTGAAGATTTTTTTTGTTACTATCTGTCCAGGCAGTGCCTGGGGGATGGCAGTAATGAGCACTGTGAGCCCAGCCCCACATTCCCCACGGAGCCTTGCCAGGCCAGAGCAGGGTGAGCTGGGCTTTCCTGTTCCCTGGCACAGGTCAGGGCCAGCTCCCCGCTCACGGCCTCCCTTGTGTTTTGCAGTGACTGAGCAGCGGGAGCTCTCGCTGTCCTGCCGCCACCAGGCCAGACAATCCCTCCCTTGGCTGCAGATCCCCTTGGCTCTCTTCCCATAATGGAAGCCTGAGTGCCAGGATCCTCCATGACCTCCAGAAGCCACAACTCCCTGCCGAGAACTCTGATGGCTCCGCGGATGCTCTCGGAAGGCGCCCTGGGGGGCATCGCCCAGATCACGCCCTCGCTGTACCTGAGCCGGGGCAGCGTGGCCTCCAACCGGCACCTGCTGCTGTCGCGGGGCATCACCTGCATCATCAACGCCACCATCGAGATCCCCAACTTCAACTGGCCCCAGTTTGAGTACGTCAAAGTGCCTTTGGCCGACATGCCCAACGCGCCCATCTCGCTGTACTTCGACAGCGTGGCCGACAAGATCCAGAGCGTGGCGCGGAAGCACGGGGCCGCGCTGGTGCACTGCGCCGCCGGCGTCAGCAGGTCGGCCACGCTCTGCATCGCCTTCCTCATGAAGCACCACAAGGTCTCCCTGCTGGAGGCCTACAGCTGGGTGAAGGCGCGGCGCCCCGTGATCCGGCCCAACGTGGGCTTCTGGAGGCAGCTGATAGACTACGAGAGGAAGCTCTTTGGGAAGACCACGGTTAAAATGGTACAGACGCCCTACGGCATCGTCCCGGACGTTTACGAGAGAGAGAGGAGACCCCTGATGCCTTACTGGGGAATTTAATGGGACTGCAGATGGGAAACACGAGTTGACCAGACTGGAGATGTTCCCTTCTCCTTCTACAGCCAACTTTGGTTCTCTACCACACAGCAGAACCTCAATTCTCACCTCACCAACCTGCAAGGCCAACGATTCCCTTCAAAGCGTTTTTCTCCATGGGGATTTCCCATCTGCATCTCTGATTTAGTAAAACCGGGTCTCATTATAAGTTTATTCCTTCCATAAAGCCTCCGTATTTTTTCCTTTATTTTTAGTCAGTTTATTAGGATCCTCCAGGGAAGGGCCTAAGAGGCATTGGGCAGAGTGGATGGCCCAAGTATGCTTCCTGCCCCAGTAGTAGCCTGGATATTTTGTTATAGCTTGTTTGCTTCCTTGCACAACCCTGTAGTGGCTCAGGAGCAGCACTAGCGAGGCCCTGCTCCACAGCAGCAGGTTTTCCAAGCACCAGGGAGGCAGGAGTACAGGGGCTGTGGTGCTGGTGCTGGTGTTTTCTTTAACATCCGTAGTGACTCTCAGTATATAGTGTTTGAGATCTTTAGTCAGCTCTTAATCGTATTCAAAGTTAGGGGGAAAAAAGGGAAAAAACAAACAAACAAAAAGATTGAATCAGTCTGTGTCGGCCACAAGTAAAATAAAAAATTGAGCAATTCAAATCAAATAAATACAAGATCCTTTTTCACTCATTCCATGCCAGGGCAATAGTCCTGGAATACACTCCAACTACTGGAAAATGCTGGTGTGTTTTGTGGGTGGAAAGTTGACAGATCTTGTCCAGATGTGGCTCAAGGCAGAAGCAGGAGGGATGAAGCTGCTGGGGCAGCCAAAGAGATGCTCAGGAATGTGTGCATGGCCCTGCAGGGCTGGGTGTGTGTGTGCCAGCATCCAGCACCATCCCAGCAGCCAGCCCAGCCTGGGAGGGGGTGAATCCCCCGAGTTCCTCAGCTCCAGCTCCCCTCGGGACCTGCCTTAGCCACTCCTGCCTCTCTCCATTCCGTCCTCAAGGTTCTGCTGCATTCCAGGGCTGCTCCTGAGCGTGCCAGGAGTGACTCCAGCCCAGCCCTTCCCTGCAGAAGCCTTGCCGTGGCTCCAGGGGCAGGGGCTGGAGCCCGGGAGAGCCCCTGGTGCTCCTGAGAAGGCACCAGAGTTTCTGTTGCCTTGGAGGAGGAGCAGGCAGAGCGCTGCGATCGCTGTCTGATTTCAATGAGATTCTATACTTGTAAAAAAAATAAAAATCAATAAAGATTAAACCAGAACATGTGTTGGTTTCCTGTTCCAAACTGTGCTAGTGGAGCTCCAGCAGCAGCCTAAGGCCCATTAAACAATTGTGGCTGAAGGATGTTTTCTGCTTTTCCCAGCGAGTTTTGCCCCACTGAAATGAAGGTGAGGTTTGCCATCAGCTGCTCCCAGCTCAGGTTCCAGGGCTGGATCCCAGTTCCAGACACAGAGACTCATCTTCCAAATTTATCAGAGTTAAACTTCAGCCAGGGAAATGGTAAGCGAGGAACTAGAGAGTGAAAATCAAGATTAATCACTGGTCTGGAGACGTTCCAACACATGACATTTGAAAGGGAAAAAAATGCTAAAAACTGAAATCTGCTCACAAAATTAAACTTTACCTAAAAATGGGCAAAGTAGGGTTTAACAGCATTTCTGGTATAAAAAAAATGGAAGGTTAAAAATTCTCCACTTTGAATTATTCTGTAGATTTTATGCACATACTGCCTGTGGACTGAGGGAAGAGGGAGATCTGATGTTCAGCCAAGAAGGCACCAAAGGCTGGCTTTAAACACAAGGGAAAGTTGGACCTATAAAAAGTGAAATTGCCTAATAAAACACCTGAGAAAACAATTCACCTGAAATCCCCATTCAAGGTTATATGACAGTCTTAGTGCTTGTGGGAATTTCACTGCAAAAGCTCCTCTTGTATTCACTACAGCAAAAGATTTCACACAAGTGTTTTCCCCCTCAAAATCCAGGTTTTTCTCCATTCTCAAATCTACAGAAACCAAAGGAAAAAAGCTCTGGTTTAGCTTGGATTGCTCTGAGCACACCCCTTCTCCTGCTCCCCACAGGCTTTTCCAAGGGGTATCTAAATTGTCTGAAAAATATTTTATATCTTTCAGTATTTGGTGAGACACCTTCCCCATCCCAGCCACAGAGCAGGTTTCACATTATGATATAAATATTTCAGCTTCCCAGGCTGGTCAGATATGAAACGAGCTTTTTATTGAACACCAGGTTTGAATCTCAACACAGGATTTATAAATCATTGCAGGAATTAAGGGAGTAAACAAGGTACTAAAGTCAATTAATAACACTTATTCTCACTGGATTTAAAATATCAGCAGCAACTCCAGCACAGCACAAACCCAAACAGCTCCAACTAATAATCACAAAACCACTTCTGGAAGAAAAATAACATTTGCCCAGAGGGCAGGAGAAGAATCACAATAGAACAATAGAAAAGAGAACTTTCCTGATTGCTCTCCTTCATAAAATTACGACATTCCTATTTTAACACTGAGAACTGGAATTAAATACAGGTGCAGAATCAAAAGCAAACCCAAAGCAGCAGTTTGTACAATAGCAGCTTTTATTGGAAAGGCAGGTTTTGTTTCAAGTTTATGATTCCCAGTGCAGCTGCCAGGACTCTGAGCAGTCCTTGGGTGTGCAGGAGCTCCTGCTCAGCCTGGGGCTGAACCTCAGCCACTGCAGGGATCGCAGGGGAGGAGCTGCTGCCACCAACCCAGCCAGGAGCAGCCACTGCAGGGAGGACAGGCCCTGGAATGGACGGCGAGTGCAGGAGGTGACAGCCCAGGGCTGCAGGGGCTCACAGCCAAACACCAGCAGGGAGAGGCAGGGGAGAGGCTGGAGCAGCCCCCAGCACCAGGGGGGAGCTGCCAGGGCAGGGAGCACCAGGAACTCAAAGGGGTTAAGCCATAAATACATTAAATAACCGAGCAAATAATTCCTCAGAACTGCAAATGTACACACAGAGACAGAAACCCCACTTTGCACAGGTCACGCCAAGGCAGCCCCTTTTATCTATCTAAAAAAACAAATGCAATCTCATTTCTCTTCTCCAGTGAGAGAATCCATGCAGGAAAAGGAGTTTCAGGTCTGAAATTGGGCACAAGCAGAGGGAAGGCAGCGTGTCCTGCAGCAGAGGCAGCGAGGGAAGGTGGGCTGTGACAATCCTGTCACCTTGGATACAGCTTGGAAGGACACTGGGCTTTGGCTGGCAACAACACCCGAGGATGCTGAATGCTCCAGTGAGTCACTGGGATGGCTGGGATCTGCAGCTGAGCCTTCTGTGCCTTGCCTCTACCCAGGGAGCTCCATGCAAACCCTGCCTGCGTGCCCAGGGCTGAAGCTGCTGGGAGCAGCATCCCCGCCCCACGAGGACAGGGGTGGTGTCACCCTTCAGGGAGCTCTGCTGCAGCTGGAACTGTAAATGTCCATCCCTTTTTATGGGCCAAAGGACACGAGAGGGGCTGACCTGGTAACAGGTACAGAAAAACCAGCACGGGAATAAACACTCCTGTGACAGTACAGCTTCACACCGTGGCCTCTTATTTGTGGCATTTTCTTTTAATTAAGGGGAAAAAAAATCCTCTCTAGCAAAGTGCTGGGGGGCTGTGGTGGCTGACATAAAATCCCTTTTCCCACCAGAGCATTCCCTCAGCACCAGCCTCTCCCAGTGACTCCCTGTCCCCAAACACTGGTGAGGGGCTCAGCAGCCTCACTGTGCTGGACAACGAGGGCTGTGGGCACCAGCTGTGCTGCTGCAGCTCCTTCCCACCTAATAAATGAAAGGGAGAGAAGCAAGGAGCTGTTTCCCTGCATTTTTGGTAATTGCTGGGCAGGATGTGGGAAGCAGAGCACGGGAAATCTGCCTCTGGATCAGCTGGAGGTGCAGGCACATGGGGCTTTATTTCATGAATGAGCTAATTTGAGGCAGCAAGGAGATTTATTGTAATTGGTGTAAGGAAGGAGCCAGACACCTCTGAGCCAAGATTCTTTCATTTGGGCTAATTAATAGTTTCGTATAGCTAAGCCTGTTTGTTTTTTAAATACAAAGCATCGTTTTCCTCATTGTAATTTCTGTTTCAGCAAATAACCACAGGTCAGTGTCAGGTACTTGTAATGGGGGCAGGATTAACTTGGAGAGGCTGGAGGAAAGGAACAGATGTGAGAGACTAAGCCAAAGAATTAAGGAGAAAGTTGCACCCTATGGATTTACAGCCCACTTCATTCCCTGCAGCCCTGGACAGGGTGGTGGGACGTCTCTTGTGACACCATGAGGCTCCCCCAGGTTTAAAATCCTGTAACCAGCACTCCATTGCCTGCACTATCCTCTGGATATTGGATCTGAAGGAGGAACCAGGTTCTTTAGATGCACAGGTAACATTCAGTGAGAGTCTGTGACACAAACCTGTCCAGAGAGGCACCTACAGAAGCCACAAAGCAGCAGGGACACAACGCCTGCTTCAAACACAGCTTGCTGAGACCACCAAATGCCAGGGTTAATTCCCTCTGGCTGTTCAATCCCACTCCCTGCTGCAGGAGCCAGCTGTGAGTCACAGGAACACGCTGCTACAGGCAGCACAGGCTGCAGGATC
The DNA here is from genome assembly GCF_037042795.1 of Molothrus aeneus. Taxonomy (NCBI): domain Eukaryota; kingdom Metazoa; phylum Chordata; class Aves; order Passeriformes; family Icteridae; genus Molothrus; species Molothrus aeneus. Next base: position 10,142,012 of record NC_089665.1, read on the forward strand.
ACACTCAGCCACCCCATCCCATCAGGAACAGCACCTCCACAGCCAAAAAAGGGAAAGAATCTCCAGAGCAGCAGATGTGCTGCATCAGCAGAGTCCAGCTTCCAGCAGTGCCGCAGCCACACAGCTCCCAAAACATCAGGAGAGACCAAACCCTGCCTGGAGCTCAGGACAGACCCGGGGAAGTTTCTCTGTATTTACAACAAGGACTGGGAGTTTGAAACTCCAGCTGCCTGCGCTACAGAATCCACAGAGCACAGGAAGAATTACAGCAGTCTGCCAGTCCTGCACCAACCAGTTCTGCATCCAGCACAACTTCCAGCACAGAGCAGTGCAGGCACAAACACCCAGCAGCTTCTCCTCCTGAGTCAATAATTCATTCTGCCCGGATGCTGCTGTGACTCATGTGCTGTGATATCACAGCAGCAAATACTTAAAGAACATCAAGGTCTGTGTCCCAAAAACGTTAAGGAAAAGATTTGCTTGCAAATACAGACTTCAAGTATTTAAGTGGTTGTTTCTATGCAAATGAGCCCAGCACTGCAGGTTCTCTGGGAAGCTCCATGCTGGCCTCTCCCATGCACAGGTTTATGCACATGGTTCCCAGGCTGCTTTTGCACAGGATAACGTTTTCGTCTTCAAAAAGACTGAAATGCCACTTTTTTTTTTTTTTTTTTTTTTGCCATACTATATATTATCCAGTTACTCCTGAAACCTTGGCCATTACAAGTGAATTCTTCCCCATCTGTAACAGTGGCTTTAATCTGTTGATTTTTGGACCAAAAATCAACCCCAAAGGTTGCAAAGGCTGGTCCCAGGTGCAGCCTCCAGCAGAGCAGTTACCCCAGGTCGTGCAGGATGAGACCAAGGCTCCACCTGCAGTGCAGCTGCTCTCAGAGCAGGTCTGGCAGGATGAGGCCTGGGGGTTTGGGCTCCACACAGTTGATCCAGAAGTTGGCACAGCTGGCGTGGTACTGGTGCCCTCCGTATGCCAGCTTGAAGTTATCTGTCTCTGAATTAAAGGCCTGCAAGAAGAATTGAAACAAGTGTGAGAGTCTGATCCCCTCCAGGGTCCAAACCCAGAGTGGGAAACAGCCCAGGGCTCCCCCCTGAGCTCCACCCCCTCAACTCCATTTGATTTCAGTTGCAGGAGGACAAAACCTTCAGCCATCACACCTGAGCCAACCTCCACGTGCAGGAGGGAGCCCTGGCAGCTAACTCACCTTGTTCCTGCATCTTCTGCTTCTGTTCCACCTCCCTACCAAAGGGGAACCTTGCCCTGCTTGCCAGCAGACAGCTCCTGCATTTATTTCCCTGGCTCCAGCCTGGCTGTGGGTTAGGCAGTGCAATTCTTGCTATTAGTGTTATTTCAGGTTGAATTTCATCTGCTTCCTCCTGTTAATTGAAGCTGCCTTACAACAGGAGCCTCTGAGCGTGTGAAGCCATGAGCAGGCTGAAACCACCTCACTGTTTGTTGCTAGGAGATATTTTCCAATGCCTCACAGCTCCCTATTTAAAAAAAAAAATATCCCAGCCCTGCTCTCCACACCCTGGATTTCCTGCAGAGATTTCTAAAAATGCCACTGCCTGCTAGACAAAGGCAAAAGTCAATATTCCTAGCACAAAGCCCCCGAAATCCCCCCTCTCTTGCTAGAGACACCCAGGCAGCACAAATTCAGGAAGTCAGGGATTTTCTAGCACACAACAGGAGGAGCACAAGCCCAGAGAGCTGGGCACAAGGCACAGGCATGCAGACACACAGGGGGGAGGCTCTGGGGCATGTTAGTTGATCAGATCGAGAGGTAACGGCCACGAAACACGACTGGAGCAGAGGATTAATGATTGGCACAATTGAAATGACAGCTGAGAGCCCAGCAGCAGCTCAGCCTTCCACACTCAGGAAGAATGAGTCTAGGAAGAATGTTTTTTACAGGTTCATACTTTTTTGGGAAGCTCTTCCACAGGTTTCTCTTCTTTCTGAAATAACGTTGAAACCAAAAAGAGTCAGGAAAAGTGCCTCTAGGTTTAACTGGTTGGCACAGCTCTGCACATGGCCTGGGAGACCCTCCCAGCTCTGCTCCCCTCTGCTGAGCCATCTCATGAAGAAAAGTCATTCAAAGATTTTTATTTGTTAAAAAATACGTATCTTTTTGTAAATCTTAGTATGGCAGTTTCTTGCCCATTACAAACAATGAAACTCAACCCTTTCTCCACAGCTGTATCACACCAGAGCCCAAGGAACTCTGGACATTCCATTACAGGATTTTATTGAGACCCATCTACAGGTCAGAGTTTACAAATTATAACCAGGACAATTTTTTTCAATGGACCCATCCCTGGAGGTGCCCAAGGCCGGGCTGGACAGGCTGGGACAGTGGGAGGTGTCCCTGCCCATGGGACACCATGGATGGGCTTTAGGGCCCCTTCCAACCCAAACCAGTCTGGGGTTCTACAAATGGAAGCCCAAGCTGCAAATGCAGATGGAATTTCCAGCACCACGCTCTTACTTTGCTCCTGGAATCCACGTTCAGCAGACACACTCCACAGGCAAGGTCCTGCGCATTCTTGATCCCCGGGCGCAGCATGCAGGAGGAGAAATCCAGGGAGTTTTCATCCGGCTAAAGAGAGCACACAGGAACTTGGAGGCATTCTCAGTGCCTGGGGAGGTTTCCCACATCACAATAAAAACCAGTGAGCACCAAGAGCCAGGGTGCCACCTGGCATGGCAGGGTGACAACCATCAGGAGGGAGCTGCCATCCCCACCAGCACCCCTTTGGAACACTCAAAGTCTTCAAAAAGGCCTCAACTACAAAGGAAGGAATTCCTGAGCTGCACATTGCCCCATCCAAAGGGGAAGGAGCGCTGGGAGCTGGGGGAAGGCAAACAGAGGGTCTGCAGGTGTTTGTGCAGCTGGGGGGAGGTGGCTGCAGCAGGGTTCCTTGGCCTCCTGGTGTTGCCTCAGCAAAAATGGGCACCTGGTTCTCTCTTTCTGGGGTTTTTTTTGAACCTACAATATGGCAGAGCAGCACAAAATGGGATATTAAGGGTAACCAAACATGGAATTCAGGCCACCAGCCACACACATGCTCAGGTTAAAGACAGGCAAAGGGTGGGAGAGTAAACCTGTGAATAATAAATGATTGTGCTCACTTTTCCAGTCCTTAACCTCACATTTCAGCCACAGGATAAATGATCAATTAAAGCACTGCACTGTTCAAATTTTGCATTGAAGATAGCAAATAAAAACAATGGTTAGAAATGCAAGAAGCTTAAAAAATGGTGTGATCCCAGGCCATGTGTGTCCTAATGCCCACTGTGGGTATGCTGCTCACACTGCCCTGCTGAATGGCTGAGAGGAACTGCAATCCTGAGAAAACACCCTTTAATCTCTGAGCAGATCAATCAAATTAATAAAGGCACTCTGATATTTGTTTACCAAATGCATGAGTGAAGCAAATGAGAAGGTCACCCTGCAATTTGCTGTGAAAAACCACAAGGCTGTGCATAAAATTACCTTGTAACAAAATCCTTTAAAAGATAAAATTAACCTTTCCAAGAGCATGCCTGGGAGCTGGAATCCTGCTCTGCAGTTAATTGGCACTTCTGCCTCACTCAGGAGCCTGGAACAGCAGAGGTGTGGGCTCCACCCTCCCAGGGAACCCCGCGGGGAGCAGAGGCAGGATCAGGGGGGATTTGGGGAATTAAGGAATCCCGGTTTGAGCTAAGCCCAGCTGGACTCTGTGTGCAGGTGAGAAGTCACTGCCTGCAGCTCCTGCTGTGCTTCAGCTGCAGCTGCAGCCACGAGCCAGGAGCTGCTGTGGCTCAGAGAACACAGGGCCAAGCTCTGGACTTCCAGTAATCCCTGTAATCTTCCAAGGAAAAGCACTTGAGCAAGTGTATTCTAATCCACCTGTTTAAATGAGGACAAGATCCTGGTAGCTCTTGGGATTGTTCCTATCAGCAAAGCCAGAGCTCCAACAGGTGAATCCAGGTCTGTCAACCTCCTCTGCCAGGCAGGAAAATGCTGAGGAAATAGATTTCCTAGGATGGCAGGCTCTGTGCATCACCAAAATACCTGGGGAAGTTTAAAATGTGCCAAAGGAGTGTAAAAAGGGACTGCTCATTTATAAATACCTGCCTTGCAGGGAATGACAGTGAGCTGGAGATGGGTGTTTCAAGCAGAAACCAAGAATTCCAAGCCTTACCTATAAATGAGTGTTTATTGGGAAGGAGAAACCTTTTGTGGCCACAGCTGCAGTGCAGGGAGGAAGCCACAAATGAAAAAGCTCAGAGGAAAGCTCCCCATGGTAATGATGTGCTCAGTGATGCCTGGTGGGCTGTGCTGGCCCTGAAGGCTCCTTGGATGTGCACTGAGTCAAAGGGATCTGTGTCACTCAATACGAAGCACACAACAATGGGTGATTCCCTAAAATGATGGGGTTTTCCACGGTTAAAGGTTTTCCCACGGTTAAAGGAAGTGATTTTGCACATTGCATCTCCTGCAACACACACCCCACAAGGTGTTTAATGGCAGGGTGGTTTTCCTGCCTTCTCCTTGTGTCTGTCCTGTGCCCCTCTCTCCCCCAGCTCCTCTGCAGACCCTGCCCATGGGATGCTCCTGCTCCAGAGGGGCTCCCCTCACACCATCCCTGCCTGTCCCCCTCACCCAGCAATGCCCAAAGCTCCCCAGCTCCTCCAGCCTCCCTGGGAGCATTTCCTGGCAGTGCAGAGCAGGAAAAGCTGAACCAAAACAAACTCAGGCATTTCCAAATGCAGAGAGAAGGGAAAACAGTTCAGTTGCTCCTGTGTTGCTCCACTGTGTGTTATGGAATTGGGAGCATTAAAGCCAATTGCAGGGATATTAAAAAACAAGAAATGTCCATGTCATTCTGGCTCTGTAAAATGGCTTATCTGGATTTTATTCAATTTGCCTTACTGGAGATGTCCACAGACACCCAGGATATCACCTAAATCACTGAGGTACCAAATAAGACAACCTCATGTTTGTGCATAAATAACAGTTTTCTTAGAGGGTTTGAAACTGGCTTTCACAAATATAAGTCCATTTCCATTTTCCAAGACAAGAAACACAAACAGTCAACTCAGCACACCCAGCAAAGCTCTTTAAATTAAACTATGACATTTGTTTTAGCAGCCAGGCAGCTTATTTGGGTCTTACCGTTAGAGCAGCCAGGGACATGAAGCTGATCAGGTTGTTCCACACTTTATCAATATCCTTCAGCAGCTGCTGCAGCTTCTCACTGCACACTGCAGTTGCTTTGATGCCCAGCTCCACCCTCTTTGTGACTCTGTAGACTTCAACAACCCCTGTGGATGCAGAACAGGGCAGGATTGCAGAGAATGCACCGGAGCCCCAGCCCTGAACTCAGAGATGGCAAAACCAGAGGGGCACAGGAGGGGTGGCTCAAAGCTGGAGGGTCAGCTCAAAGCTGGAGTTTACATTTATCTGGCTGAAGACTTCTTCATTATTCATATGCAGGCAAAGATTAGGAGTAAAAATGATGCCACAGGTTTGCCACAGGGGGAAGAGTGACTGTACATTCCTGGTTTTTAGGGAAGAACTTTCAGTGTGAAGCACGTGGAAAATGAAAACATACCCTGTAAATATTCCATGCCTTGGGCAGACTGGATGACTTCAGTGCACACAGATGAACTGCTGATTCCATTTAAGGTGTCGTTGGCTTTCTTTATGACCTGGTGGGAATGAATTCCATAAAATGATGGGGTTTCTATCTTTGAATAATCATTACAAACAAGATTACCCCCAGCAGAAGGCAAATTAAACAAGAAATGACTGCCACACTCCATCACATGTTTTATACACTCCTGCTTAAGTAGATCAGGGGAAAGTGTGAACATTTAAAACCTGAATGTATTCCCCCCAATAGTTTCATCACCAAAATAAGAGTTTTAAGAGCATGCATGCCTTGCTGCTAATTTAATAAGAGCATTCACAGTTTGGGCTCTCTAATACTCAAATGCAAAGGAGAAATGTTCAGGAGCACTGATCTGGCTGTGAAATATCTGCCAGCAGCACAGGAATGGGCCCTGGGCACAGCAGACCCACAGCTCTGTCCCTCAGGGAGCCCTGAGGAGCCAGGCACTGGTACTGGTGCCCTGAACACACAATACTGGGCACCCAAACAGGGGAGCACCCCCTAAGCAGAGAGCTGGAATACTCAGGGAGAAGCCAAACTAATCCCCAGCCACAGGGGGATTAGCGTGGGGTGCTCAGCTGAGGAGGAGGCAGCTTTTGGTTTAAAACCTGCAATTCCCAGGGCTGATTCCCACACTTTCTCAAACACTGAGGGAGGCAGGTCCTGAGGGAGGAGCAGGGGATCTGGAGGAGGAGCCACACTCACCTGCAGGGCGCTCTCCAGGCACCTCTGCCACTCGTAGGCATACCTCTCACTCTCCTGGAGCAAAGAGAAGGACAGGCTCAGTCTTGTTCCTACACCCATTTCTCTCCCTCTCTCCTACACAGCAGACAGGTATTTCAAAACACTGTTTGCAGAGCAGCTGTGTGAACTTCTAACAGATCTGTTCCTAATTTCTCCCCATTCTTTCAAGATTCTCCATGCACCTGAATTCTAAAATTTGATTTCTGGGAGTGGGAATGGGTTTCAAAAGGAGAATGCATAGGGTGGGTAAAAGGTTTCATTGCACACAGCTCCTCCTGACACATTTGTTCCAGTCTGCTGTTCTAGCAATGGGGATTAGCAGAATTTAATCTGAGTCCTTTTCCCATCTCTTCTCAGGATGAGCAAGAGAAATAACTACCACACAGCCAAAAAGCCATGCCATTCCCCAAAGCAAACGCTCTCTGCCAGAGCTGGGATTACATTTAAACTGTAACCAATTTCCAGTCATAAGCTTAGGCTGCAAGGTCAAGTGATTTCTGTGTTTCAGACAACATTCTGTGTTTCAGACAACATTCTGTGTTCCAGACAACATTCTGTGTTCCCCCATCTCCCTTTAAAGACATGAGAGAAGAACCCTCCAGGTTCCACTCACAACATCCGACTGCACCCAGACACATCTCACAGTCACACCCATACCCAAACAGGTAAAACCCCAAAAAGTGGGATACAGAAGCCCCCCAGGGGTGTCCCAGAGAGCTCCTTACCTCCACCTCCCCCGTGAGGTCCTTGTACTTGTCCCTGATCACGGGCAGGGCTGGCTTCTCGCTCAGCGTGTTGGAGCGGTCCCTGAACGGCTGCTCCAGGGCTGGCAGGGGGGAGCAGCGACTGATTTCTCTGTCCCCCAGGCTCAGGCTCCTCTTGTGAGACCCTAAAAAGTCAGGTTGTGAAAAGTTATTCCTGCACTCTAAAGACCCGGGCTGTTTAAAATGACTGAAGTGGCAGCAAGGGTTGTCCCGTTCCTGCAGAAGAACAAATATTTCTCTTTACTCAGCGACTGCTGCAGATCTCCCCAAGTCCCTCAATTCTTACAGGTTTTTGGCACAACAAATATTTTCCTTGTAGAAAAAGACCTGCTCCAAATGCCACGGAAATCAATGAAAGGATTCGGGTCGTTTCCAGCAGCCTTTGGAACAAGCCCCATTAGCTAATTTATAATTCAATTAGGAAAATCAGCCTTTGATGGATGAGCACATGCACCATGAGGTTCCTCCACCACGGGCAGGCTTACCTTGCACAGACAGGTCAAAGGTGGCCAGCTCACTCCTGATCATCTCCTCACTGGATTTCACCTTGCCTTGGGAAGTTGCCACCAAGAAGTCGAACTTGCTGATTTTTGGTTTTTCACTTTGGAACTCCCCGAAGTCATCCGTGGCCTCTCTCCGCAGCTCAGAGGAGGCCCCAGCGAGGAAATCAGCGCCCAGGGCCGTGTCAGCTGCTGCTGCATCCTGAGCTTCCGAGGGAATCCTGGCAAAATCCCCAAAGTCCCCGAGGTCGTCGTCGCCGGACACCAGCCCCGAGTCCTTAAAGTTGGCAAAGGGCTCGAAGGAAACGTCCTGCAGAGCATCCTCGCTGGAGAAGGTGGTCACTTTGGAAACTGTCGTCATGGTGATGTTTTCCGAGCTGCCGAAGAAGGTCTCCTTCTTCTGGAGGACGGCGGTGGCGGCGGAGGAGCCGCTGCCCGGGGGCTGGGCGGAGCAGGGCAGCCTCCTGTCCCTGTCCCTGTCCCTGTCCTTGTCCTGCTGGTCCCTGTCGGAGCTCGCCAGGCTGCTGAGTGCAGAGCCACCGGGACAGCTTCCAAACGGGCCGCCCTTAAAGTCATCCACATCTGAAACAAAGCCCCACAATTAGGAGCTGAAGTTCAAACCTTTACACTCTCCACGACCTGCTGAGAGCCTGGAGGAGCTGCAAGGACAAACACTGAATTGCTGTCTCGCAGAGGCTTGGAGTGTGCACAAAAATAATCTGGAAAATACCTGAGCATTTCATACAGAAATTTCTCTGTTCAATGAATCTAAGCCTTGACCTTTGAATGCTGTCTTACATTTTAAGCTGAAAGTCAGCATACCACTATGGTAGTGAAGAAACACTAAAAAAAATGGAGTTTCTGGCCAGTCCAGGCTGCACAGATCACCAGTTGAGTTTTCTGGCTGCAGAATCTACAATCAAAATATAAATGTTACAACTCAAACACCTTTAATGCATTATTTCATCTTATCAAATCCAACCACACAGAAGACTGGGCTGACTTTTCCATTCCTCTGATAAAGTATTAATACACTTTAATTTTATATTCATGCTTTGATAAAATAACATGTAAAAATGTGCTGCAAGGATCTAAGAAAGCCTAGAAATCCTGTTTGAGCTTATCAGGGCTCCTGCAGTGCTGCACGGCCAACTCGTCAAACTTCCAGGTGCCAGCACTGACAGGGACATTGCAGAGATCATGTTTTAACTGAATAAATAATTTGTAAAAAGCTAAGTCTAGAGAAAATCCAATTATTTTGCAGAAAGCTCCAAACATTTGTACCCACCTGGTGATTACATGGCCCAATAGGTTCTTCTCCCTGCCAGGGGCAGCTGTGAGATCAGAGAGGGATCTTTCACCCCCAGACTGACTCTGATCCCCAAAGGCACAGGGAGCCAGGGCTGGGCAGTTTGCATTGGAGCACGAGCCCCCTCCCCAGCAAAACCAGCCCTCCTACCCTACTTCTGGCATTGTTTTCCAGCAGGAAGTGTCACTTTGGATTGCTCAGGGTCGGTGGCTGCAGGGACAGCAAACCCAGAGCACAGAGAGCGTTCCCTGAGCTTGCCTGGGGCTGAGATCCTGGTGCTGAACACCAAGGGATGAACGGGCTGGCACACTGGGCTCTGACAGAGCCACGGGGGAACGAGCTGAACTCCCAGCTGTCCTCCTCCTTCACTGCAGCCTCACCAGCCCGAGGATGAAACCATTCTAACAAACCATTTCTGCCCTGGTTTGCTCATCTCCCTGGAGGGGGAGAGCAGGCCAGGCTCCAGGCTGCTCCCCAGGCATGACCCACATCCATGGCTAATGAAAAACCTGGCCAGCACACAGCACAGTTCAGTGGCCACTGCCGCGGGTCAGTGAGGCACAGCCAGCCATCATCAGCCCCTCCTGGGGCTGCCACCTTGTCCTGCCAGCACCCCAAACAAGCCCAGAGCTGAGCCCCTGCACACAGATCACACACATCTCCCGTGCCCCTGGAACTGTGCATGAGCAGAGGCTGAGCAGAGACATGGAAGCACCCGAGTGAAAGGAGACCAGAGGGGTCGGTGATTTGTCACCACACACCACACCCTGGGCTCTCAAGTTTTTGTTTGAAGAAGGGAAAGGAAAGCTTTGCATGAAAGAGAGAGCCAGAAGCACCTCCAACACGAGAGCCAGCTGTAATTAATGCTGGGATCCTGCAAACCCCACCAGCTTCCCTTGACTTGGTGCTGGCTCCAAAGCCCAGCACAGACCCGAGCCTTGCCATGGCTCTGGAGAGGGAGGAGAGCTGATCCCACCCCGAGCACCTGCAGGCCCCCATCCCATCCCATCCCATCCCATCCCATCCTGCTGGGAATTGTTCCTTTGATAACTGCTGAGACTCTGAGCTGCAAACACAGCCTGAAGGCCAGGTCAGGGCACTGCTGATCCAAGCCTGGCTCAGGCTCAGGCTCAGGCAGGCTCCAGGGGGAATCCTGAGCTGACCTGCAATCAATAGGGCAGGGGAGGCAGAACAATGCTTTCATTATTCACAAAGCAGGAGTCAGGATTCTCTGCCTGTGAATTCAGGCAGACACAAAGCCTCTGAAGAGGTGCAAGGGCTCAGGTGAAATGTAATGGTTCAATTCTGTACATTTGATTTTGGTTCTTCTTTTTTTTTTTGATAATTCCAGAAGGATCACTCCAGTGAATAAACCTTTTTCTAGGAATATTGTATTACTGGGAAAACATTGCATTCAGAGTCAGTGTTAACAGCTCAAGCAGTCCTAAAACAATTTAGTGAGAAGTATGAAAAATAAGGATGTGGAATCCAAAGTCCAAGGTGCCTGATCATCACCTGGGACCAGGTGCACCTGCAGGAGCCAGCCAAGGGAAAGGGCTGGCTGCAAGGAATGCACAGCAGGATCAAATACAGTTCAAAACACTGTTTCCCAGTCTTATCTAAAGAAAAGCTTCCCACCCCTGATTTCAGCCAACTATAATAATTTATTTCAACTACCAAGGATTAAGTTATGGCTGGAGGCAAATTACAAACTGGAGCCTTCAATGTCAACAGTTTAATCATTTAAGGAAAACCCCTGACAGCATTAGTGACTATCTGAAGCAAACTGAGACAGACAACTCAGGGACATGGGAATAAATTTAGGGATTTCAGCCAGCATAGGAGACTTTCAGGTTTTTGTATTTCAGTGGGTATTAGAGTCTGATGAATAAACCTAGCTCTGGTGCCACGTTTTGGTTCTTAGGGTGACACAGGTGGCAGCTGTGGAGCTCTGCTCCAGCAGCATCAGAGCTGTAACCCTGGAATATCCCCTGCTCCAGAGCAGCATCAGAGCTGTTACCCTGGAATATCCCCTGCTCCACAGCAGCATCAGAGCTGTCACCCTGGAATATCCCCTGCTCCAGAGCAGCATCAGAGCTGTAACCCTGGAATATCCCCTGCTCCAGCAGCATCAGAGCTGTCACCCTGGAATATCCCCAGTGCTGTCCCCCTGAACACCCCAGTGCTGTCCCCCTGAACATGCCCTGCAGCCAGAGCAGCAGCCCAGGGACAGGCTCCACCTCTCCCTGCTCCCTCAGGAAGGGACAGGAGGCTGCAGAACACCCAGTTTCATGCACTGCTGCAGAACACCCAGTTTCATGCACTGCTGCAGAACACCCAGTTTCATGCACTGCTGCCAGCAACGTGGAAAATCCCAAGCCTGTTTCTCAGCTGGGGAAGCCTGGGGCAGTTAACAAAAAGGAAATTATTCCCGTTTGCTTTCTCTAAAGAATGGCTGTAGCCAAAGTGGAAACCATCAAGAATGCTGACTGTAAGGAACATGAAAATGAAGGAAACAGCAGAGAAAAGGCTCCAAACCTTGTGGAATTACAGGATTTGCTAATTATTTTGAAGTGATCACGATAAACAACGTTTCACAGCAGAATAAAACCCCAGGGCTGACACTGGGAGCTCAGTCCCACAGAGGCCCTGGGGAAGGCCATGGCAAACACATCCACAACCTCCCTGTCAGAGCCTTCCCAGATAAACCAGGGAGGATAAGCTCTTCTGTGTGCAGAATTAACCCAAATGGGGCCAAGGGAGTCAACCTGACTGTCCAGTCTGGACAAAAACATCATAAATACAGGCATGAAGGTCCCTCTGCCTCCTCCAGGAATGACTGGCTGACAAAACACAAACTGCACCAGCCCTGCAGAATTAGGTCTCAGCTTTATGTTCAAAGCTTTGGTTTAAAACCTTTAGGGCTGGGCATGACCTGGGATCTCCAGAATCAAGGAGGGGTGTTATGTTTTTCTCCCTTTTTTCTTTTTTTTCCCTTTTAGAGCCTCTCCAGCTTGGTGTAAAGAAGAAAAGCCACATTCTGCTTCCTGAGCTGGCTTCTGCTCTTGTGGCAACTCCAAAACCCCAAAACAACATTTTAACTATTCCACATCTCAATTATTTTTAGCTTTTTTCCTTGTCTGCTAATTTGATGCTAATCCCAAGCTGTCAATGGCTCAGGAGCTGGAGGAATGTGAAGTGACATAATTGCATGCCAAAAATTTGCAGCTGTCATTCACGTTTGAAAGTTTCAACATCTAAAAGGTAGAACTTCCCAAATGGAAAATTTACTTTGGGGTTCTGTTTAATTCACACTGGATTAGGTAAATAAATATCAGAATATTATTGAGTGGGCTTCTACTCATAAAAGTCTAGACAGCAACACAGTTTCAGTGCCAACTCACAGAAACAACCCTGCCACCACACGTTTCCTCCACTCCATCCCCCTCAAACACAGATCTTTGGAAAAATATTATTGAGGTTGATATGTAAAGACTCAGGAGGTCACAGGGAGCGAGCTCAAAGCGCTGGAAGAGGAGAAGGAAGCTCACCCACACCCTGCTCTGCAAGAGAAAGGCTCCCACCAGCTTAAGGGGATACCAGAACCTTAAACTCTCTATTTTTGAGGAAGCAGAGATACATTGCTAGTTTGCAACAAATCACACACACCCCCACGTTTTCAAAATATGCCAAGATAATATTTATTAACACAGCAGGACTTACAGATCACAAAAGATAGTGATACAGAGGAGCTCGGGAGGGCGGAATCAGAGAAAAGCATGCAGGTCAATACTTGCAGAAGAGAGATATCAAAGCAGATCTGAAAAGGCACATTCACACAGGAAATGTTTAGTTGAAATCAGACATTAGAAAAAGCAGCAAAAAAAAAAACCTGAAGTTGATTAAAATATACAGAGAATCTCCAGTAATGCCAAAGAAAAAGGTACTTTACAGGTGTGTCAGTGCAGCAGATAACCCTTTGAGGGTGCCTGGGGCAGGGCTCCTCTGGCTGCAACCTTTGGCAGGAAGAGCAAATCAGGCTCACCCAACAGGAGCAGGTGCCCATTCAAACGCTCTCAGCTCAGAGTGAAAGGGAAATTTGGTGTAAAAGAAGCAGCCTGGTTCAAACTAACAGCATGCAGCCAGTGCTCAAAGGGTTATAGCAGCAAATGCAGGAGGAATCAGGCAACATTAGTATCATCTACCTTCCACACAGAGAGTTAGGAGCCGAGTTTGAAGAGACTGTATCCCCTCTGGAGAGAGAAAATCTGGAAACTTTTCATCCCTCAAGAGAGCACAGGGCCCTGGCATGGGAAGCAAGGCAAGGATTTCTCCCTAATTCCCAGCATAAGCACCTACCTGCCCATAGCTGGAAGCTACAAATGTCAAAGCTCAGAGCCCAGGGACAAACAGCTCTGTGTGGGCAGCATCTCTCTGCACCTCTGTCCTGCTGCTGCTGCCCTGGAGATGTGACACAGGGCTTGCACAGGGGCAGCTCCCCAGGACACTCTCCCATTTCCCAGCAGGAGGTGACAAAGGGATCCCGGCCCTTTCTGATATTAGATTTACAGATCGAAGGAAACGGTGAGGAAAAGAGAAAAAAAAAAAAACTGCTTTTTAACTTCATGTAAACTGAGAAAAAAGAAAAAAATAGAGGACTTGACCGTCAGCAGTTCACAGCTTGAAATGCATCAAACACACAGAAAGGAACACGTGAGCACAGGAGTGTTTGTAGCAGAGTGTCCAGAGCACGTCCTGCTACCAAATCCAAACACTGAAATGGAGCTAAACTCTCCCTTTTAGAGTAACATCTAACTTGGCACCATAGGAGAATACAGACTTGTTTAAGTTTAATAAAAATAGCTTCTAATTAATACTTCAGAGTTCAAAAGTTTAGCAACAAGCACATGAAGGGCTAACCCCTTTAAACAAACCAAGAAGAAAGAGGCTTTCCTGCCACAAACAGCAATTGTTCACCACGGGTTGCTGTGGCAAAATCACACGTCCTGTAAAGAGCTACAGAAGTCAAACTACCACCAAAAGAGGCTAGAAAAATATTAGGAAAAAGTGCTTTCAAACCCAAAGTAAACATTCAAGGATACACTGTTGGTGCTACGTTTTGACAGCTCACTCAACTTGGAGTCTTCCCAAGCAGTAATATGAAAATTAAATGTCTTTGCTAATAAATTATTCCTGATATTTTGTACCCTGTTAGAGAGTATCTTCCACATCGAAGTTGCCGACTTAATTCTCTCCCCTACTTAAAAATATCATATAATGCAAAATTACAGTACTGTATATCTTTTCTCTACCCATATCTGCACAAATGGAACAAATATTTCATGTGGAAATAACCAATTCTTGCAGTAAGAGCTTTTACGTTTACAGTTTGTATGTTCCCCCTGTTCAGAAAAGCCTTTGACTGCATAAAACTTGTCCTAGAACACAGTAATGTTCCCGTGTTGTTGAAGGCCACAGAACATTTAACTACAGCTTATCTCCTATGTATATATGAAAAGAAAAAGCAGGACACTTGGGAAATTTGTTTTATGATATGTGATCAGGTCAGAGATGGTCAGCTCACTCCCTCAGGAATGTTGTCATAAAGGGAAATTAAAGAAGGTGGAAACCTGATAAAGTGAAAGTCTCATGGTTTAAATTTAGGTCCAAGAGCTCCCAATCATGAGACCAGCACTTGCAGCCCCTTGGCACAATGATTTCCACGAGGGATTTAACACTGGAAGGTGTGTGAAATACTCTAAACTGCAGTCCTGCAAAATCCTGCCTACCCAGACTGAGCCCCACTGTAAGGGGAATACGCTGCTGTTGGTGATTAGTCAGCTTCTCATTAACAGCCCCAATTAGTGACCCTTGGGAAGCGCCCCATGGGGAAGTCCCCAAGCCAAATGCTTTGTGGAAAACAAGAGATTAAAGTGAGACTCTGCCATCATCTTGCTGACATAAATGGAATGACACTGTTTGCACTGGAATATTTTCCACTCGAGTCCCTTAAGTGCCAATGGCGAACAGGTCCCAGAATGATGATGTTAAATCTCAAAAATAACCTGGCCTGGAGTTCAAACTGTTCCAGCTAGTTATATTTATAGTCTTCTAAGACAAAAACTAAAGAGTGCCCTACTGAGGGGCCGTGGCTGGCGGGGACACACACTGAGGAGTCTTCCACTACTGAAAGACGAGTGCATAATACTGTAATTGAGCACAGAGAACACGGAATCTGCACCACCTACGTTACCAGAGCAATCTAACCAGTTCCTCACCTGCTGCTGGTGGATGCTGGCCACTAACTGTTGGCAAATCCAAAGAGCTATCAGACATGACATGCTTAAGATCTCCTCCCACATCAGCCAGTTTCATGTCAAACTGAACAGACAGCGCGTCTTCGGAGTCCTCCTTGCCCACGCTGCTGCCGCCGATGGAAGGCAGGTCCAGGGATTTCACTGAAGCAGAGTCTTCTTTGGCCTGCTTGAAAGCTGCCACTTTGTCCACCAGCGACTTCTCGGCGCCGCTGGAAGAAAACTTGGAGTGGAAGTCAGCAAAGTCATCGTCGCTCTTGGCCGAGGAGAGCGCGCTGTCCTTGGCCTCCTCGAAGGCCGCCCCGGAGCCCTCCAGGGACAGCTGCTTGAAGATGTCGTACTTGGTGGGCGTAGCAGTGGTGGCAGAGCTCTGCCCACCCTTCACTGTGCTGCCTGAGGAGCCAGCCTGAGCACCAGGGCTGGCCTCCAGCTTGAGTGCATTGTATTTGTCCTCGGGTTTTTGTTCGGAAAAGCCCCCGCTGTTGTTGAAAGCCATAAAATCTGCAAAGTCATCTTGTCCACTGGCTGATGCGCCGTTAGAAAATTCCCCAAAGAGGTTGAACTCTCCAAAGTCATCAGCTAAGCTTGAAGTTTTGCTGGGTGCTGGCTGGGCAGAGGCTGATGGAAGGGGTGGAGGGGGAAAGGAGCCCGGCTTTGAGGTGTTGAATGCAGGTGGGAAGGATGGCTGCTTGTTTTCTCCAGGAGAGGAAAAGAGCTCTAAGTCTGCCAGATTCAAAGGGGTCTTGGCTTGTGTTGGCTGTTTTGGCTGAGCAGGCAGAGGAGGGAAGGGTGCAGGGAAGGTTTTGTCCTTTGAGGGTGGCTCTAACGGGGAGATGCTGTCAGCGGTTTTGAAATCTGTGAAACCATCGTCGGCTCCTGTGGGCTTGAACTCTGCAAGGTTCTCTCCTGGGAATGAAAACAGGGAGAAAACAACAATTAAACCCTGCACAACAAACACAGCACATTCACACCATGCAAGCAAGCAAATTACTCCATGCAGTGCCAGAAGGTTTTAGGCAAACTGTTTAAATGGAAGACCTCGGGGCGCACACGGAACTGCAAACCCAACCTGCATGAGCCACACAAGTGTCAAGGGCACTGATTCTGCTCTTCACTCCAGCAAACACCTAATTCTCTCAAATAGCCCCAAAATCATATTAAACTCCCTTTACACCGAGCTAATATCAAAACACACCATGACAAATGGATTCAAAAGGAGATCAATACTGCCTTATTTGGCTTCCACGCAAGTTGCTCTCCCCACCTCATCCTCTTCATGTTTGCCAAACAATGAATGTAATTTTGAATTTCACTTATACCAATACAGTATTTGCTTTTTATGGAAGCAATTCTTCCCTTCCTCCCTCTGAAATACTGCAGCTTTTTCAGGGGGGACCACCAGATGGCTGAGACAAAACCAACATGAGGTAAGAATGTTTTCACTGAATTTACGTTCAATATTTTGGTGTGCTAATTTTATAACTTTTTTCTTTTGAACATGAAAACATTGTTTAACCCATTCACCAGCATTTACATACTTGGACTACTTGTAATTTAAAGTATTGATGCTTACTTTAAGACAAGTGTCCAATAAATAGATTTTTTTCTCTTTTAGAAACACACCACTAGCATTTCATTACTAAGCTACCTCAGTGTCACATTTTAAATCAGTTTATACAAGATTTAAAAGAATACTTTTAGTAACGGCAGTAAAGGAGCACAACTACACCTGACCTTTTATTCCATTCTCCCTCCCCTCCAAACCAATTAATTTCACTCAGCAATAATATAAATATTCCTGAAATTGCTACTCATTGATCAAAACTGCAACAGCACAGCAAACTAAACTTACTGAAGAATTGCAAACTTTTCCATTAGAAATGGAAGCTGGTGAAAGGGTTAAGAGTGGTCAGACTTTGACAGCAGGCAAATACAGCAACTTTCTATATTTTAGAACAGGTACAGAAAGAGATCAAATGTTATTTCATTTTACTGCAAGCATTTAATCCTGAAGAGGTTCCAAGCATGAGAAGCTCACAAAACACCACAGGGGTTTTATAAATGAATGACTCCTTACTTAAAACAAATTCCAACCACATCATTACTTTAAAATAAAACTCAGGAGCACCCAGAAGAGATGCCAACCTTCCAGAAATACCATCAGCACATTGTTCCAACAGGATATTGCCCTGTTTTCACAAGATACTTCCTACCAAGTTTTTTAGAGAAGCAGCAGCACCATTATTTTAGAATTGCAGAGACGGAAATTCTGCAGCTCAAAGAGAAATGCTACAAATGATAATGAAAACCCAATAAAGCCCCAGTGCTTACCCAAGTATTTGCTTTCTGCTGGTTGCTCTAATTCCCGGAAAGCGCTGTACTTGTCCCCTCCATCTAGAGAAGAGCAGAAAAGAAATACATTTACACAGAGAAATTAGGAATTCATACAGCAAAATTAGGAATTCATACAGCAAACGTTACATTAATTGCTCTGATTTTTAAAGATGAATATCTTATCAATGCCAAAAAGAAGATACATGAAATTGTACAATAAATTGCTCATAGTGGTTGTGTATTTGTCCTTTTACCTCCAAAAGCAGCTGCACTCTCAGAAGGCTTCTCAGCTGCCATTCCTTTAAACACAGCATATTTGTCAGCTGGTGAAAGTGGCTTAGTACCTGGGAGTGGCATTAGTAAAGAAGGAACACTAAAAACAAAAGAGATAAAAGCAAAGTTCCTTAATCGATCCGTAAGAAATCTGCATTTCCAGGTTTTATATAAAGGAGCCTCTTATTATGCCTACACAATTTGGTTCCTAAACCTAAGCTTATGCCTTAATGAGTGTTTAATCCAGCCCCTGATGTAAGTGACCTCAGCTGGGTAAATTCCCACTTTATCTCACCTAATCATATTTCTTTGGTTCAAAGCCAACTTGCAGCATTCTTGATTTTAATTTCTATCAAAACCCATCAACAAAACACTCCAGAACTTTATACCAAGGAATTTGTAGCCCAGGAGAGAACAAGCACACAGACACACCCCAGGAATCACTCCTGCTTAATTTATCCCTATGAAAATTCCCCCTGATAGAACCAGATACAGTAAAGAGTTAAAACTGCATGAGATTTTAACAGCTCCATACTTTCAGCTTATCTTATTCTGATTATATCTCATTACATATTGTAAAATTAGGATAATAAAGTGGGATCACTGTTCAAAGGAAGGAAAATAATAACTCAGAATTTCTGTCAGTGCCAATCAGCGCGTTTAGGCAGGTATCTAGTCAGCAAAATAAGGATTACTGCACAGTTACACAAGCGAGTCTTTTTGCATAAACACACTCTATTTTATCCAGTAAAACTGCCACAACAACCTAACACCTTGTTAGCAAACGCTGGAAGATTTAGGAGAGAGCTTTGCCTGCCCTCCACACAAGCCCCGTTATCAGACCTTGGCAGCTCCACACAACACCATCCTTTACATATGAATGATGCATTCTACCTCCAGTTTGTGTCACTCACACTGAAAACCTGAATGAATTTCTATTGCATTCTTCAGCCTGGAGCAAGAATCTTTCCAGAGCCATTTAAATCTCCTTATCAGCAGCCTACAAGCAACACACAAACGAAGCACTTGCACACATGTGCTGATGCTGGTCTGTGGTGCTTGCAGGCAGACAGTGCAACGGCAAAAAAAAATAGAGCTTATGGTAATATAATTAAATTTCCCATCCCTGCAAAGCAGGCTATTAGATATGCAATCTTGGCAAATGGAATGGTTAATCAGCTGTACTCCACAGATGGCTTTTTTTTAAATAAAGCTCCATAAGCAATTAGATTATAGCTCATTGTAACATTTTGTTCAAAACTGAACGCTTTCACAACTGAATAAAGAGAACTGCTGCAGTGAAAAAGGAACACCAATTTCTGAAATATTTCTTTATGATCCTCTACTTCCCATTGTGCAATTAACAGACAGTTTTCTGTCAAAACTTTCAGTAACAGATCAGCTTCAGCTGCAAAATGACATCTAACACAAGATACACTTTAATCAGCATCTTCAGACCCATGTGGCATTGACTGACATCCCTGGGAGTGTCCAAGGCCAGGCTGGACAGGGTTTGGAGCAATCTGGTCTAATGGAAGGTGTCTCTGGCCCATGGTGGGGGGTGGAACTGATTATCTTTAATGTCCTTCCCAAACCAAAACAGTCTGGGGTTATATTTGAAATTATATAAAATATAAAATTATATTTCTTACACAGAAGCCATTTGCCATAGCATAAGAGAACAACTGGGTTAAGCATTCCCCTTTGATGTCACTGCTGTGGAAGCACCTGGTAATCAGGGCTCACATGGAATTCAGAGCTCTGTTTGCCACTAAGAACAGCCAGTTCCTACCCAGAAAATGTGTCTGTCTACAATCAGACACCTGGGAGGTGCATAAAGAGGAAAGAAGGCTGAAATTTTGTAGTCTTTGTAGACCTTGAAAAGTCGATTGTCAACTATCAAAGGGAGGAAACATGTTTATTTATTTTGTTATACAAAACCTGCCTGATCAGGAATTATATCCTGCCTCCCAAAGAAAAAGCCAGGATTGCTGGAGTCTGAATGATGCTTCAATTGAGATTTATAGGCAGGTATCAAAAGTTCAGGCACTGGCCAGAGAAATGACAGAAACACCAAGGACCTGGTACCTGCTCCGGTGCTGTGAGCTGGCTGCTTTGGCTGCCTCCCCCTGGAAATCAGTGAAGGAGTCATCCAGGGAGCCAGACTTGGAGGCATCCTGAAACTCCTGGAAGTCATCATCTTCTGGTTTTACTACCTGAGTTACAAACAACACATGAATTGCTATGCTGCTGGCTCTTCAAACTGTCATACAGCAAGAAAGCAGCTTGAAGCAGTGTGATTAAGAGGGAAAAAAAAAAGAAGGAAAAGAACCTTTCAACACCAGCATCATCAGCATTTCCACTTTGTCTGCACCTCACCCTACTCAAACACACACAGGATTACAGGGAGCAAGAATGAATAACAGTTCATTATTTCACAATAAATGTCTTATTGATCGTAGCTATGTCATCTTTTAATACAGGACAAATATTAATACTTTAAATCAATGAATAATTTAAAATTAATAGCACCACAAAAAATATTTTATGAAGGATGAAGCATGTCTGCAAACAGCAAATTTATCCCCCACATTATTTACCTTTGTAAACTGAAGGTTTTCAGTGTTCTCAGCTGCTCCTGAAACTCCTATTCTACCAGTTATTAGAGTCTGCTGTGCAGTTTAACCTAAAATTCCATTTTATGTGCGTTACAAAATCCTAACTACAACTAAAATCCTCTTTGAAATACAGAACACTTTTGTACCTCTTCTAATGCCACCAGAAAGAACTGCAAAAATAAAAGAACGCCCTTAGTGGCACTTCACATTTTCAGACGTCACATGCTGGATTTCAGCTCTGGGGGGTTTTTTTGCCATTCACTTAAAACCTGTTCTCACCATGTAAGTTTGGAAGTGCCAGGCTAATCCAGTGAAGGGGTTTGCAGGCAGGGAGGAGCTCACCTGGCCGGGCGGGTAGGAGGGCAGGAAGGCTCCGGAGGGCTGTGCGGGAGCTGCTCCCGCCGGAGCCGGGGCCGGAGCCGGGGCCGGAGCCGGGGCCGGAGCCGGGGCCGGGGCCGGGGCCGGGGCAGGGCCGGGGATGCTCATGCCCATGACGGAGGGCCCCATGCCCAGCGCCACGGAGGCCGGCGCAGCCGCGGGCAGCAGCGGGGGCTGGCTCACCCCGGCGGGCAGCGGCACCGGGAAGCCGGACAGGGTGGGGACGGGCGCGGCTGGGAACTGGTTCAGCACGTCAGGGCTCACGGCAGGGATCCCTCTCTGCAGAGACAACAAGCACAGGTATTCAGGTGCGGGGCTGAACAAAGGGTGCAGTGTGCTCTCAGCTCCAGTCTGCAGCTCCTTGGGCTGAAGCCAACGACGAGCAGGGCACTGGTAAACTTCCCACATCTAAACGTGCCATCAAGGTCCATGTAAGTGAATTATATTCAACACAGAATTGCTGAGGTAGGAAAAGGCCTCCAAGGGCACTGAGTTAATCCTTTGAGCCGCCCTGTCACCCAGCCCAGAGCACTGTCCTTCCTTGGACACCTCCAGGGATGGGGACTCCACCACCTCCCTGGGCAGCCCCTTTCAGTGCTTAGTAACAATTACCATTACCCTTTCCATGAATAAATTCTTCCTCATGTTCCAGCTGAAACTCCCCTGGCACAGCTAGAGGCCATGTATTCTTGTCCTGTCATATATCTAAGAACTATATCTAAGAACTTCAACTGACACTAAAGGAAAGAGTAACTGAAATATAAGTGATGAAATTGATAAGATTATAACCCCACTGAAGTGACAAGGGCAGTTTCCCTGCTGCACTTGAACAGAAGCAGTGTTTGACAGGAGCTGTGCAGTGCCTGGCACTCAGTCTGGAGTTTGTCAGGAGCTGTGCAGTGCCAGGCACTGAGCCTGGGGTCTCACAGGAGCTGTGCAGTGCCTGGCACTGAGCCTGGGGTCTCACAGGAGCTGTGCAGTGCCTGGCACTGAGCCTGGGGTCTCACAGGAGCTGTGCAGTGCCTGGCACTCAGCCTGGGGTCTCACAGGAGCTGTGCAGTGCCTGGCACTCAGCCTGGGGTCTCACAGGAGCTGTGCAGTGCCTGGCACTCAGGATGGGGTTCCACAGGAGCTGTGCAGTGCCTGGCACTCAGGATGGGGTTCCACAGGAGCTGTGCAGTGCCTGGCACTCAGCCTGGGGTCTCACAGGAGCTGTGCAGTGCCTGGCACTCAGGATGGGGTTCCACAGGAGCTGTGCAGTGCCTGGCACTCAGCCTGGGGTCTCACAGGAGCTGTGCAGTGCCTGGCACTCAGGATGGGGTTCCACAGGAGCTGTGCAGTGCCTGGCACTGAGCCTGGGGTTTCACAGGAGCTGTGCAGTGCCTGGCACTCAGGATGGGGTCTCACAGGAGCTGTGCAGTGCCAGGCACTGAGCCTGGGGTTTGGCAGGAGCTGTGCAGTGCCAGGCCCTCAGCCTGGGGTCTCACAGGAGCTGTGCAGTGCCTGGCACTCAGGATGGGGTCTCACAGGAGCTGTGCAGTGCCAGGCACTGAGCCTGGGGTTTGGCAGGAGCTGTGCAGTGCCAGGCCCTCAGCTCAGGGGCTGCCAGGTGAGAGCATACCTGGGTCACTGCAATCATGGCCAGCACACAGTAGAGCTCCTCCTTGGTGAGCTTCCCGGGCGTGGTGCGGTTGGCCAAGGCCCAGATCTGCCCCAGGGTCTCCCTGGGCAGTCCTGAGGACATCAGGATGGGGTAGAGCTTGGCTGTGTCAATCCCAGCAGGAGTCAGAGTGGTTTCTAAGATTTTCTTATACAGCTCTGTTGAGAGGGAGGCAGTGTTAGACAGTGACAACTGCTCTTTTCAAACATTATTGCTTTTTTATGTTGTCTCAAACTCATGACAGCAAATCAGTGTAAGGTAAGGCAAGAGCATTCTGGCACTGTATTCTATCACCATGTTTCATCTAAATGTGTTATTGGATGGTCTTTCCAGACAAGTTTAACTCAAGCAGAGAAATATTTTATATCAAATACACTTAGTGCTGCATTTCAAACCACATTTCTTTAACGAAATTGCAGGATAACCCACTATTAAAAAGATAGTTCTAAGAGCCCTATGTACTTAAACCTCAGTGGAATCAATATTTACTACAGCAATTCATTTCCTATTCACTGTGTTATTTACACATAGAAGACAAACAGCCTTCAGAAATGAGCCTGCCATTTACAAGACATGCCAAAAACCAGAATACCCATGAAAGCAGCATTATCAGCAATGCATCCTCTGCTGGGATAAGCTACTGCCATAAATGTTTAATCTAGAATTTGTGAACATGCTCAAATAAAACCCCTGTTTCTTCAAATGCAGATAAGACACCATAAATATGTAACATATCAAAGATCCAGGAATCTTTTGATGAGGGGATAAAGCTTTGATCAGTAAGTGGCCATGCAAGCACAGGTACACCCACACCTTGCACTGCCCACCTGGCCAAATGCCCCCCTGGTTGCTTTACCTGGGACCAAGCTGTCGTTGTAAATCCAGGGAGGCATAATTTGCTGGATGGGGTCCTGGGGAGGGAACACTCCAACTCCTAAAGTATTCCATTCAGTAAGAAAAACAGTTGTGTTAGGACACAGTGATCTTAAAAGGCTACACCACAGCTGGTCAGCATCAGTCAGCATTTCAGGCAAAGATTTCAGATAGGAATCACTGTGCTCAGAGGAAAAACAGAGATACTGCAGGAATATGAAACAATAACTAGAATGGTGTGGCAGTAATAGATTATAGTTATATATGTAATGAAATAAGGAGCTCCTCACGTGCCTCCCTCTTAAAGTGCAGATGTACAGAACCTAAAGTCTCACTGTCTTCAAGTTTCACAGCAGTTCTGTCAGAACAAATTCAGCTTCCATCAGCTCCCTGCTATTAGGGCTATTTGTGGAATAAATAAATCCATACCTACCATAAACCCCATAATGTTCCCCCAGAACATCCTCCCCTGGGAAATGCACAAACAGCCCAGGGACTGAACCTCAGCAAGGTTCATATCCCACATCCACAAACCTGTATCCACTGCTCCCAGTCTGCAGCTCCAGGGACACCATAGCCACCTTCACTCCTACAGGCTTTTGTACCATGATCTGCCACATTTCACTCCCTGAAAATTGGTTATTTCCTTCTCCACTACGGGGACTCTTCCCCTCAGTCTCCCTCAGCAGATTTTATGCTCATCTTGGATGGAGCTAGCTCTGACCAAAATCAGCACCATTTCAGATTTCATTGTCTTTCCCAGTACCCTTGCATCTCCTCATCTTCCACATGGATTCCCTCTTGACTGCAGTCTGATTTCTAATTATCCCACAACCCCAAGCACGTTCTAGTATAAACAATTCCTTCCATTTCACCAACCAAGTAAAATAAATTTGCCACTTCCTCAGATCTCATTATTCTTTGGTTTTAACCCCCCTTCCATACTGAGTCAACAGTTTCAACAAAATCCAAACTGGAACAAAGCCTTGTTTTAAGTTTTCCTCTAGACCATCTTTTGAATATTCCGGCAGTTTTAGACATAATGTGTATGAGCAGCAAATACTTGGGAAACAAGTAGTAACTAGCTAAGAGTTTTAACCTGGCAAGATTTTGTCCCCCCAAGGTTAAAAGATTAAAACCCACCATGACATTGACCATCTTTAGTGGGAAGTTTCCCTAAATAGTTTTTTTTAAATATCTTCAGACAGCACAGCTTCTTTTTCCCCAAGACAGGATAGAATATTTTAAAACAGCGAACCTGATTAAACAAACATGTTAAAGGTGATTACAACAATAAACTCACATGGAGAAAGTTCAGAGCAAAATCATGGCAGTTACACTTTGAGCAAGGAGCAGGAGGCACTGACATATTATTCAAGCAGGCATTCAGAGCAAAATTACACAGGGCTGGCCTTGGAATTAGTGAACAGAGCGTTAGCACCAAGCAGCATCTCATTAGATTGAAATTCTGTCAAACGTTTGGATTGCTCACCACACTCTTCAACTGCTCTGTTTTGTTCTGAAGCCTTGTGCACCTCTGCAGCAGCAGTGGGACCACTTTCATGTCCACCTACAACATCCCAGTCACTGCTGGTGAGACTGGGATGGGCTTGGCTTGCAGCCGAGGCTTTGTGCCCAACTTCGGACGTTTTAAGTTTGGTTTGCTCTTGTTCAGATTCATCTGAGCCATTAGCTAAGGCTTTCTCCTCCAAGGAAGAGCCTGAATAAACAGCAGGAGGAATTATTTATACTTTGTTATGAACTGCCCAGGCTGCACTTCCACACTTTTGGTACCACTGATGGTTTAGAGATGATCAGCCCCAGCTCAGACCAACAGCACCACCCTCTCTGGACACTTTCAGAGCCTGGTTCTGCCCTTTACTTACCACAAACACAACAAACTCAACAAGCAAAAAAACGAGAGGAGGAAGACACAAAGCTATTTCCTGTATTAGGATTATTGTTGTGTAATCATCCAGGCATCAGGAGCAGAAGTGCCCAGTATCTACTTACATCTCCAAAATTCGTGTTCATCTCACCAACATCCCTTCAGCCTCCAAGGGAGGAAGCACACAAGTGCTCCACAGCAGCACAATCATTATTTCATATACTCAACTGTGTCTCAACTGTGTCTTTTTCTCAACTGTGTCTTTTTCTACCCTACAGATTTAGGATGATGCTAAAACACAAAATTTAATTCACCTAAGATCCGGCATGTGTGTATTTAGCAGTATTTGGATCCACACAACTTGTTTTTACAGGCAGTTCTAAGGGAAGCAAGAACAGGACTTAAATCATCTTTTCCTATGGATCAGCAGGTTTCTGCTTAATTGCCTAAATTAGTTTTTCCAGCCAGACTGAAAAAAAAGCCCAACAGATTAAGTAAAGACTTTGTGTAGCTCAGAGGGTGACATGTAAAAGAAGATACTTTAGAGTTACCTGTTTTATGGGTATTGGATGGAGATGCAGAGGTAGGAAAATAAGGAACCTGCCCAGCTGTACCATGCAGGGTGGATAGCACTGGAGCCTGGGCTGGAGGGACAGGTTGGAGCACAGCCCTCTCTGAAAGCAGCTGCCCAGCATCAGTGGCAGGATGGAAAGGCTGAGAGGTGGATTGAGGCACCAGTTTGGGGGTTTCAACAGGCCCTTGCATAAAGTCACTAAATTCTTCATCATCAAGAAAAGCAGAATGGGAAACAGTTACAGCACAATGGGATGGTGTGGGATGATCTGCAAATGGAATGAACACACAAGGCAAAGTGATGAGGAACAGGGGTCACGGGTGGGAGTGTGGAAAAGTGGCAAACACTGGGAACACACAGCAAATGGGTGAGGAGGAGCAGCATGGAGCCTGTGCGCTGACACGTGAAGGGTGTCACTGGCACAAGGTAAAACTGAGCAGCCCCTTCCAACCACGCATCTTCTCTCCCAGGATTTTAGGATGTGAACACTGGAACTTGGTTCTTAACACTGGCTGTGAAAGTATTCTGTCTGTTTTAAGCAGACAGGGTTAAAACAAATCCAGAGGTAATATTTCAAACTGGACACAATGGGGTCTGTCAGGGGGACAGTCTCCCTCAAAGGAAAGTTTTATCCACAGAAACTCAGCAATGTATCATGAAGCACAAAAGGAATGTCTGCTCATGTAGACAATTTTCTGCTTGATCCTTTCCAGTGTTACCCATTTTAACAGAACTGGTAAAGGACAGGCAAATCTACAGAGAGAGGGAAGTTGTCAGAGACCATCTGTAAGTACAAACTTACCAGGGAGTGAATCCACAGCAGAGACACAAACTTTATATAGGAAAAAGCTGGCCTAGATAAGCTTTGTTTCAGGCTAGACACTAAAAAAAACTACACTACAGACCATAAGAAGTCTTAAGTGGCAATTGTTGCCAGTGTAATTACTGAGAACAGAGGCTTGGTTTGACCATGCCCAACAACACATCAGCCAGCTGTGACACTCCACTCAAGTCTTTACATATGGTTTTGATCATTCTTAGCACTTAAATACCACTTCTCATCTTCAAAAGCACTCTGCAAAACATTAATTAATGCTTTGACTAGAAAAGAACAAACGCTTTATCAATTTCCTTGATGTTTCACATTTAGCACGGCACAGGAGGCTTTCTGTTAAAGATTTCAAGTCTTTTAATAAAGGCTCATATCTATCAATATTTCACCCTCATACCCTGACCTAGCAAACAGTTGCCAGAATGACATTTGATTTTACAAAACTGTTAATCCACTCATTTTGTACCACCAAATAAAAATACTTGTTGGAATTAGTTCCCCCTGCTGAGGATTTCAAATGTTGGAGTTTTATTTTCAGTTGGAAAATGAGGAAAATTACAAACCTGGCTTTTTTTGATGTGTTGCTGGTGTTGGGTGCATTTTAGCATCTCTAGAAAAGCCATCTAAGTTCCCTTTAATGGCTTCCAAAGCATCATCTCTGCTTTTTTCACCTGTCTGAAAGAGCACAGAAAAAGTTTTGAAGAATTGACAGAACAGCTCAGTTTTCCTCCAATACCCAGACTTAGCAATGCCTGCTGCTGGCAAAGTGTGTAAAGGACTGACTCTTCCAGAGGCTTTTCAGGCCATAATCTGGCATCTCATGCAATTCCCACTGATCTACTTTTGAAAGAGACCCTCCCATTAAAAGCTATTAAAAAAAATCTAAAGAAGGAAACACCCCACTCATGATCAGGCCATACCTTGGGTTTCACACTGCTCAGAAGTCTCAGCTTTTGTTTCTGCTCTTCAAACTGCCGCCGTTTTCTTTCTTCCTCTAAGAACTTCTGCTGGTGCTCAAACCTCTTCCTGAAGGAGAATTATTTTTTAAAAAATTTAAAAAATATTAAATATATATATAAACAATTTTTATGAGACTTTTCACACCAGGTTTGTGCTTGATTTCTCCATTTCTACTGTCTCAGATTCAGGTGGTTTGGTGCACACACTCCTGCTTCTCCTCAGACCTGGACAAGCACCACAAACTTCAGAGGCAATGGAATATCCAGCAATATCCCACAGCCCCAGCGCTGCTCCAGAGAAAGCACACCTCCCCCTGACAGAGCCAGTGCAGGGTCACTTACTGCTGCTCCTCTGCAAACTGCTTCTGCATGTCGGGGCCGTACTGGGGACCAGCGGGGCGCATTCCCAGGAAGGAGGCCTGTCCCATGTAGGGCATTCCAGCTGCTGGCATCGGCCCCAGGGCCATGCCACCCTGCAAGCAAGCACAGCACACAGCTCCAGGGCGTTGCTTTCAGCTCCAGTGTATTTTTTTCCCCTGTAGAAAAAGCCAAACCGCTGGCAGTGGCAGCAAAGTGGAGTCTGTGGAATGCGGAGCTGGGGAGTGCCCTCAGTAGGTGGCACTCTTCCTCTCCACAAGCACTCAAACTCACAGCTTTTGGGAAAACTGGCAAAAATCAGCTCTGCAAATCCAACATGCCCCAAGAGCAGGAAGGTTACAGCCATCCTACACTGTTCAGTATGGGCTTTCTTGGGATTTCTGGGTCCTATTCTAAGGGATTTCATAATATTTTTATATTCCCTCCTACCAAGCACAGATGCTGGAAAACGTGGTCTAGGCATCTCCCAGACAATATATGATAACAGCCAAGAGGAACCTTGTCTGAATAAACTGCATCAGAAGCATTTGCTGAGAAATATATTCTGGGACATTTAGAGCAGCAAAGCTGCCTAATATAGAAGGAGCCAGAAAATAATTTACTTTTCTTACTATTCATTTTGCATTTGGTCTCAGAACACGTAGGAAGAGAACAAAAACTGTTTATTATTTTTAGACCAGCTCTCATAAAAACATCTTCCTACTATAAATTTTGCCAGAATAACATAATAAATTGCAGCTGGGGGAGGGAAAGGAGTGCAAGGACATGGCAAAACAATAAATTCCATTTGTGACACAGCACTTTGGTTAGAAAGTCATGCAAAAACAATAAATTTCAGCAAAGTGCAAATTTGTACATAAGCACATATGGTGCTAAATAGAAAAGAATAGATTAAAAGAGAGAGAACATAGTATTATCTGCTCACATTTAATTCTTATTCCTCAATTAGCAACAGCAGCACTAAAGACAAAGTTACTTTAAGGAAAAAGAAAAATAATAGTGATAGGACAGAGGGAATGGCCTTAACCTGGAGGAGGGCAGGCTTAGACTGGATATTAGAGAGAAATTCTTCCCTGTGAGGGTGGTGGGGCCCTGGCACAGGGTGCCCAGAGAGGTTGTGGGCTCCCCATCCCTGGAAGTGCCCAAGGCCAGGTTGAATGGAGCTTGGAGCAGCCTGGGATGGTGGAAGGGGTCCCTGCCATGGCAGGGGTGGAACTGGATGAGCTTTAAGGTCCCATTTCCCCAAACCAGTCTGGGGCCCTGCACTTTCAGCCCACATTTCTCTGCCACACACCTGCATGGCCATGGGTCCAGGAGGCATCTGAGAGCCATAATTCATTCCCATCATCCCTGGCATGTTGGTCTGCATGACAGGAACCATTGGAAACCCTTGCTGTTGCATAGGAATCATCCCTGCAACGAAACATTAAACAAGCCAAGTGCCCAGTTAATGTGAGAACCTTTTTTTTTTTCCCTTCCCTAACCCTGCCTCCCCCATTTAACTGATCTTTTTTGTTTACTAAACAAGCAAAGGAAAGTAAAAAACTCTGAGTTGTGGTGGATGGTTTAAAAATAAAAATAGTAAAATTTGCTACACTGCAGGCAACCACAGAATCTCCTCAGTTTAAACACTGGTGAGTCTACAGGGAAAAATATTACAGGGCTTTTCAGTAACTAAGCTGATGAATTATCCCACCAGCCTAAAGATTCTCTGTGGGTTTCTTCCCATATGATTTTTGGAAGGGTCATTTCCAATTAAAAAGATTTAATTAACCAGGGTGACTGGTGCTGGTAATTCCCATTTCTCTTGAAAACAGCAGCTTCTGAAAATAAATCTTGGGAAATAAAGTCAACCTTTCACAAAGCAACTTCACACTCTGACCTGGCTGGATAATTTGCTGTAGGTTAATTAGCACACTTTAGGTTAATTAGCCCACTACATGTGTTAGAATGGCAACAATCCTTGTCAGTAAAAGCTAAACGTGCACAAAATTGGACAAACCAGGCTGGAATGTGTTAATTCACTGAATAAAGCAAGTGGGTTATGTTTCAGTACCTTCCTGCCTCACATTTTGCTGTCTTGGGAGACAAACACTAACATGCACTTGTTACCAGCACACCATGAGATAATTATGCAAAAACACTCCAGGAGGCCATGACACAGGCAGGAATAATCCATGAATCAGTCCCTGGGATTTTAATAAAAACCTCTCCATTTCCCCATAAATTCTCTGCATATTTTCCCCTAATTAAACAAACAGCACTGCATCAGGAATGAGAACAAAGGCAATTTAAGGCTGAGGCTCTCCCATTGTATTAATACTTTCCACACGGGTTGTGACTCTTGTCCCAGGGTCTTGATGTGCTTTGTAAATATTTACCAGGTCTTGCAACACCCACACAGCATGGGTGTACACAGCTGGGAGATGAAGCAGAGAGAGGTGAAATACCACTCTCAAAATAAAACACCAGAATCCAAAAGGCCAATTCAGGTTAAAAAGGGAGATGTAGTTTTCCTGGACCTTTAATCCACATTCTGGGGATGCTGCTTCAACAACACACGGGAGATTTTCCCACCAGAGGAGTGAGAGAGCTGAATTCAAGGGCAAAAAACAGCTATGGAGTTCAATTAATAATCCCACCTCTGAACATCACTGCAGACCTGGTTTAGGTCTAATTTGTCTAAACAAAATCAAGAACTTTGTGCTCAAAATGTGAAGCTGATACGTACCTTGAGGGGGGCCCAACCCGCCTGCGACGGGAAACATGAAGCTGCAGGAGGAAAACAAGAGTACGTGAAATTCTGTCACTTTAGTGCAAATGGAAAATCCACCTTGACTTCCACATCAGCACCATCACCAGGAGCCTCCCACCTTCTGGTCAGCACTTGCAGCTGCTCCTGCAGGTCCCACAGAACCCAACCCATCCAAGGGAAAAGGTTCTCCCTCAGCGGGATCCCAAAGCAGCCCGGCAGTGCAGAGCCAGGAAACGCAGAGCTGATCCTCCCAGCAGCCCTGACACGGCTTTGACTCATCCACATCACCCACTAGAGCCTTTCAGCACCCACACAGCTTGGGAACGGGTCAGTGTGTTGTGTGGGCTAAGCATGGAATGAATAAACATCTCCTCTTGGAAGTATCTGACTCAGCAGGACCCCCAGAGAACACTTCTCAGCTGCTTAGGAACAGCTTTTCTGAAGAAAAAGAAACTGTCCACAAAACCCCATCACTTTTTGCCCCCTTTAGAAACATCACAAAAGAATGGAGTTCCTATTTTCTCAGTTATCTAATTACAAAAAAAATAGAACCTTGGAGAAAACATTCATTCACGTACCAAGGGTCAAGTGCACCCAGAGGAA
Source organism: Molothrus aeneus (assembly GCF_037042795.1). Classification (NCBI taxonomy): domain Eukaryota; kingdom Metazoa; phylum Chordata; class Aves; order Passeriformes; family Icteridae; genus Molothrus; species Molothrus aeneus. The sequence goes on from NC_089665.1 coordinate 10,173,444, forward strand.
GAACCATTAAAATTTCAACTAAAATCCTAATGGAAATTGCTAGCCCTCGCTCTCAAACAGCTGCCAAACAGTAAAAAAGGACCTAGTTTAAAATTCTCGTTTGCAAGCAACTTGCAGAAACCCACGTCAGCAGCAATTTCCCAAACAAGAACCTCACTCAGTGTCCCAGGCAGTTATTACATCAAAGTGCTGTGGAAGAGAAACACACTTAGAGATATTCAATGTTCAATTTCAAGCGTGGATGTAAAAGAAACTGACGAAGAGTACAAGAGAAAATGCCATCAGAAATGGCTGCAGGAAGTCCTGAAAGCCAACCTGGTTTATAAATATAAAAGAGCTGTGTAATATGAGCACTAAGATAAAATAGGGAATTTAAATTATGCATTTATCCAGGAGCAAATTGCACCTCTCCACTGTACAGGCAGAGGGTCACACGGTCACCAAGACAACCCATTTGCTCTTCACTTCATCCTCTACTCAGGATCTTCATCATCCTGAAGCTCCTTCTTCAGCCCTGAGCACTGTGTGCTGGTTTCTCCTTCCACAACTACCACACACCTGTGCTTCCCAATGGTCCAGTCTTGCCATCCTCCACCCCACCATCTGGGCTTCTCCCCCTGAAGAACTCTGCAGCCCCACACAGCTCAGCCCCAAACACGTGCAGGGCTTGGTTCTCACCACAGCCAAGGGCTGTTTAACTCAACTCAGGCATTTTAATCCACTCCTTGGCATACAGTATCAACACGAAAACAAAGAGAATGATGAAACATTAAATGCAATTTCTGAAGATCTCCTCATCATGTAGAAGTGTTCTAAGAGTCACGCTTCCCTTCTTGTTGGGGAACCTGATCAACAAGAATTCCCCAAACCAACAAATGCAACGTAAACAGAACCAGCGTCGGGAGGTACCACTGCTTGCTGGGAGCAAGTAAAGGCCAAACTATTAAATATTTATCCCTTTCTACAGAGCTCCTGGTTTATTTATAAGTCTCTGCTGAAAAAAAAAAATAAAAAGAAACGATCAACCAAAACCCCCTCAGCTGATTAGAGGGCACTGGAAGAGGAGCTGGTCCAAAGCAAGTTCTGCCAGCACAACCCCGTACATGCTGCTCAGATCCACCAGGATTCACTCCAGGACTCAGTGTGCAACTGCCAGCACCAGCCACGCTGGCACGGCCACAAACCACTCCACCAATGGGAACTGAAGTGCTTTTTTGGAGATGCAGGATTGCCCAGAGCAATCAGGGAAAGCAGCTGGCTCTCGTGGCTGAGGGAGCCAGCGCAGGGACGGTCCCCGTGCGACGGCGCCCTGGGCATGCTGCACAAATACAATGAAGGGAAGGGAACAAAGTGATCGCCCTGCCACAGACCTCTTAAAGCAGTGCCAGAAATCTGTACATTCCTACTGCATCAGTATTTTAAATATGGAGCCTAAAAAAACCACCAAGAAGCCCCAAACCAACCAAGCAACAGCTTCAGCCAAAACGCAGGAGCGTGGGGAGCAGCAACTCCTTTTCTGAATGGAGACTTCAGTGTAACAGCTCCAAACCACACAGAACGCTTTCCCATCCACAAGTGGATTTTTAAACCCCTTGATTCCCAAACAGTACAACTCCATCGATGCAACAGACTGTCAGAGTATTTTTGAATGGGAGAAACGCACAAAAATTGAAGCAAAATCAGGCAAAGAACCCACACAGAGCAGAACTTTTCCTCTACCTCCAGACTTTGTCCTCAAAGAAACCAAAATACTATCAATGGGCAACTGTGTAAATCCTTTTATTTTTCAGAACCTTTATTTCTGAAACTGACAACAATGACAACACTCCCAATAACACTGACAAAACCATGGGATTCGGATTTCCAAGACAACTCAATGAGCTTAATTGTCAAATGCAAAATTTCCTCAGCCTCCCTGGAAGTAGGACAAGAGATAAATAGCAGACAAGAACCTACATTGAAAAAAACACATTACTAGAGCCTTCAAAGGTGGTGAAATCCAGTTTTCCAACCTCTCCAGAAACACAGCAACATCTCTTTTAACACTGGCTTTTTTTTTTTTTTTTTTTTCTCCTGACAGGATTCCTCAGTCCTCCCTGTGGCCAAGGTGCCCTTTGTGAGAAGGAGGGGAAAAGGGAAGTCCCCAGGGAGGCTGGGTCCCAGGAGGACACAGACAGACAGACCTGCCCAGCGATGACAGAACATTTACTGTGAACTGGGTGGGGCTGGAAGAACCCCCAAATCCTTCCCACCCCAATATCTGAGATTGCAGCTGCAGAGCCTGACGGCAAGTGGGGCACAACTGCCCAAGCCTGGACACACCGGGGAAAATCAGCTGGGCCCCCAAAATGTGAATGAATCCCAGCAAAGCGCAGAGCTACCGTGGCTGCATTCCCAACAACACACCTGGGACCTCCCCTCCCCACCCAGACCCCACATCCTGCCTGGGCCCCTGATGTTCCATCCAGGATCACAGGTACTACACCTGAGACACGCCCGTCCTACCCAAGACCCCACAAAGCTCACTTGACAACCCACGAACCCCACCTGGGACCCCCACCCACGATCCCACGAGCCTCACCTGAGACCCCTTGTGCCACACCTGCGACCCCCACATCCCACCCAGGATGTGCCACAGCTGAGACCCTACAGACCCTACCTGGGACCCCCAGAGGCCAGCCAGAAACCCCGCACAGCCCACCTGGGCCCTGACACCCCACCTGCACTCCGAGCCGCCACCCCAGCCCTCCCATCGCCCCCATCTCCGCCCCTCCCCGCGTCCCCTTCATTCCCCATCATCGCCCTCCCACCCTTTGTCCGCTCCCTCTCCGCAGCCCCTCGCCCGCCGCTCCCGGTCACCACCGACCTGGCGGCCCCGGCCGCTCCGCCGCCCGCCCCGCCGGCGCCCCCCGCGCCGGGCCCGGGCCGCAGCGCCATCTTCGCGCTCGGCCCCGCCGTCTGTCAGCGGAGCGGCGGCGGCGGCTTCCGGGGCCGGCCCGGGCAGGCACCGCCCCCGGCCCCGCCGCTCCCCGGTTGTACGGCTCCTCGGTTCCTCCGGTCCACAGCCCCAGAGAATCACAGCCCCTCGCTTCCTCCGTTTCACGGCCCCACAGAGCCAGGGCCCCTCGCTTCCTCCGTTCCACAGCCCCAGAGAATCACAGCCCCTCGGTTCCGCCGTTCCACAGAACCAGAGCACCTCGGTTTTTCCGTTCCACAGCCCCAAAGAGCCACGGCCTCTGGGTTCTTCCGTTCCACAGAGCCACGGCCTCTCGGTTCTTCCGTTCCACATCCCCACAGCTCCTCCGTGTCTCAGCCCCACAGAACCGTAACCCTACATCCCCTCGGTTCCACAAGCCCCACATCCCCTCGGTTCCACAAGCCCATATCCCCTCGATTCCACAGCCCCACATCCCTCTCGGTTTCACAGCCCCACAACCCCTCGATTCTTTGGTTCCACACTCCCACATCCTCTCGGTTCCTCAGCCCCACATGTCCCCGGGAACGGCCTGGATGGGGATGAATGGCCCCGGCTTCCCCTGGGGAACGCCGGTTTCCAGCATCCAAAGCACCGCTTTTCCGTAAAAAGGAAAATAAAGCGTCGCCTTTGTGCCCGACCTCCCGCAGGGGTCACCTGGGGACATGCGACAAGAGCCTGAAAGTGACAAGACAAGGGACAATGGATTTACAGCGCCAGAGGGAGGGGTAGATGGATATTGGGAATAAATTCCTCCCTGGGAGGGTGCTGAGGCCCTGCCACAGGGTGCTGTGCCTGCCCCATCCAAACTAGATTAAACCAAGACAATCCTGTCCAGAAATTCTTCCTGCAAGGATTGCAGTTGCAAAGAAGCCATTCCTGCCTGACTGGAATTCTGATGACAAAAGCAGGGTGGGCTGAGAACACGCTGGGCAGATGAAGAGAGGGAAAATGCACAAAGTTGGGCCTTTTTTGCCTGGAGACTTGTTCCACAGAGGCTGCACAAACACACAGGTCTCTGAATTAGCATTTTATGACCTTGTTTATTCTAGTTTCAGGCTCAGTTATAAAAGCGTACAAAATTAATGGTACGTATTAGTTTATTTCAAAATAATTTTATAGAAGAAAAACAGTAGGAAGAGCAAGGCTTTACTTTCACATACAAGTGGGTTTGTTTTGGCTTTTTTCAAGTGTCCAGGGAAGTCTCTGACAGCTGCATTTATCAAATCTGAGGGTAAACATTGGTGGTTTTTGTCTCTGAATCTCCTGGAAGTGTCTAAAAAACATATTAGGGGTGATCTGAACACAGACAATATTTTCAAGGAGCAGTACAAAACTGTGTGAAAGTAACACAAGCTGCTGCTGGTTTTGAACTACTCTCAGAAATACACAGCATTCACTGCACGAGCACATGCTCCAGCTTCTATAAGAAGCATCCAGGAATTCTCTTCCGGCATTGCAGTAGAGACTTTCTAGCATGTAGATCTCCACCCGCACCCCAAAGGAAACATGAGAAACGTTCTTCTCCCTTCACCATCGCTGCCATCTTCAGTCTTCTGTTCCAGCACAGACAGAGGTGTCAGCCCCAGCTCACCAGCCTGAATTCAGCTTTCTACAACAGTCTGTAATTTACTGCCGTTTTTGTCTTCTTTACCTTTCTTCTTTCCCTTAGTATTTTCCTTTGTAGTTTTCCTACAAGAAACACACTGGAGATCAAGACACCTGAGCATAACCAGTGGTTTAAATTCAGGCTGCTGTCACCTGACACATGGCACCACACAAGGAATGTGTTGTCATTAATCCAAGCTCCAGGAGACAGATTCTAACACTAAAACTTCATCACTAAAATCATTATGACTAGGTGGTTCATCCAAACAAGTAATCCATTTCTTTGCTTAAATTTTCTGGGCTGTTTCTTGATAAAAAGCAACTCTTACCTCCTCTTCAGCAAAAGCTACTTACATTTTTCTTTTGTCTTTTTTCAAGAAGCACTTTGGGGTGGTACAAATGGATTCTCTTGTCAAAGGTTTCTTAATGAATTTCTTCTTTTGTTTGCTGAGAATATTTAGTGAAGAACGATGAAATTACTAGGGTTTCTAGTTCTAGAAATTTCCACAAGTCATTAAAAAGCATGGATTAAAAGACTGGTTAACTGCTCAAATGAACATACCTCTGCAGTTTGGGCAAATGCTTTATGTATTCTGGCACAGGACAGCCAGCTCGCTGGATAACGTTGGCAATACTGGAAAGAACAGGAGGGAAGAGATCAACTCCAGTGCTTGGACAAGTGATAAATATTTTTTTTTGTGCAAAACAGCAAAGCAAACTGGCTGGTTTGTTGTTGATCTTTTGTTTTGTGGTGATTTCTTTTTAAAGCAAGAAGTAAAGACATTATTAATCCAGAGAGATTACCTCCGTAATAAAGGTTTATCGTCTTCTGTAAAGAAAGTGACTGCCTTTCCTCTGTGTCCTGCTCTCCCAGTACGACCTGCCAAGCACACATTTTGCAGAGTAGAGATTTTACTTCAGACAGCTCCCCTTATTCCTCCTCACAGCCCCAGCCTCCTGATGCATGTTCACAGACCAGGCAGCCAACCCCCAAACACTGCTGCCAGTGAATGAAAGCACAGCTACATCTGACACATCTAAATAAGGTTCACAGGGTGCTGACAAAAACAAGAGCATCTACATTAAAGACCTCAGAAATGGGGAAAAGGAGGTGATTTGTGAGCCATGCCTCACCTATCCTGTGGATGTATTCAACTGCACTGGTTGGTAAATCATAATTGATGACCATGTTCACACCTTTGAAGTCCATCCCTCGAGCCAGTAATGCAGAGCAGATGAGCACCCAGATCTTCCCTGCTCTGAAACTCTGCACTACTTTGTCTCTCTAGGAAAAAAACAGAAAAGATATTTGGAAGCAGTCCCAATAGCAATTGAGAAAGGAGGTGAACTTGTTTCCTTAAAGTTGTCACGATGTTAAAGAATAAAACTAAACCTCTGAACAAAAACCTGCAGGAATTTGCTGCCACGGTTACCTGGAATTGCATTGCAACATTCTTGCTTTTACCTTTATTTCTAAATTATTTCTTGAAAAGAAATAAAATCCTCCTACCTGTTGCTGAGTCTTGTCTGCATGGATGACATCCACATTGATCCCTTCATAAATAAGCTCATGGAAAAGCTCTTTAGCCCTCTCAATAGACTGTACAAAAACAAGGACTGGAGGAGAAAAACCCTGCAAAAGAGTAAGTTTATCTCAGGTTCCAAAGTCCCTTTCCTTGCAGAAACTGAGAGAGAGCAGATTTGGGCAATGGTTTAACATGTGTCACAGAGAAGTGTTTGACCTGGGCAATTGGGAGTCTCTGACAGACCATAGCTCAGTTGAACAGGAAGAGGAACATGCTCAGTCTCTCCAAAATACCTTTTTAACAAGCTCTCTCATTGCTGTTAGTTTTCCTGTCTCAGATCCAACAAACAGCAGCTCTTGTTCTACTGTCTCTGCTGCAGAGTTTCTGAAACCAGAAATCCAACAGAAACACTTCAGTATTCTTATATACATTAACAAAAACTTATACATTAATAAATATATGTAGCATATATAACCCCCATAAAAATATAACTTGGTGGATGAGAAATACTGCACAACAAAAGCAGTGCATGCTCCTAAGATTGATGTTTATTTGATGATGAAGTAATTGGCAAAGGAAAAGAACACTTAATTCAACACAAGAGAAATATCCACATGCCTACACAATTTTCTCTGGAGACAAACAACCTGCAGTGCTGACTAAGAGCAGCCACAAAACCAAGCAGGCTGATGATGCAGAGAAAACAATTTCCCATGAATTTTTTTTAAAAAAAGAAGCAGGCAACACCTACCTTGCCCCAACAGACACCAGCACAAGGTTGTCCAGGTTGAGCTTACACCACTCCTCCACGTCGTGGGCAAAGGTAGCGCTGAACAGGGCCCTCCTGGCCAGGTGGGAGGTGCATGCCAGGAAGATTGTGCCCAGCTGGTCCCTGAATCCTGACTTGCCATCCTCAAACAGCTTGTCTGACTCATCCACCACCAGCCACTCCACGCTAGGAACAAGAGGTTTGGTTTTCAGGAGAGCCACTCCTGAGTGGCAAAGCACATTGCAAACAGACTCTCCTACCTGCTCAAGTCTATTGCTGGAGGATCTTCTTTCAGCAGATAAATGAGTCTGTTGGGAGTAGTAACCAGTATATCTATTAAAATGAAAGAAGCAAAATGTCAAAAAAAGACACAAAATAAACCAAACTAACAGAACACCAGATCCAACCCAATCTGCCAGAGGTCCAGTTTAGCAGTGTCCATGTCCTCTCACTTCCCATTTCTTCCCTGCCACTTTTTAACCACCTCTTTAAAACCACACAGCCCAAAACAAAGGTCAGTGACACTTTTAAATTTTTTAGAAGCAGTTCAGTCATTAGAACAGTTACCAAATTTCTTGGAAGACTTGGGGCCAAACTTCTTGGCTGCCTCAGCCGCCTTGTGGATCATGTGGATTCTGAAGCCTGTGCCCTCTGCCAGCTTCACCAGCTCCCGGTGGGTCTGAAAAGGCAGCAGAGACTGGGTTCCCAAACTGAGCTAATGAGCCTTTCTAACCAAAAATCTGCTGGCCACAGTGGAGTCATGGAATGCTTTGGGTTGGAGGGACATTAAAGCCCATCCAGTTCCCCCTGCCATGGCAGGGACACCTCCCACTGTCCCAGGGTGCTCCAAGCCCTGTCCAGCCTGGCCTGGGACACTGCCAGGGATCCAGGGCCAGCCACAGCTGCTCTGAGCAACCTAATCCTGAAGGTAGAGCTTCAAACCTCACCCTGATTTCAGAGTTAAGAGAAATCCCTCTGGTTTCCTTAGCATAATAAAATACATCTCTTTAATATACATTATTCACATCACTACCACATGTGGCTCCCTCTTTCACATGAATAAAAACTGCCCAAAGGTGTCATTTTTATTTCATTTATCAACACAGCTTTATTATAAAGTTATCCCTTGAAATTCCAAGTTTGGGACAGATAAATCTCTTGTAGCAATCTCAAGTAGGAAAGGAGGTTTTAAGAGCACCTGAGCCCTGGGCAGTTTAAAATATGATCAAAGAATCTTGAGCCTCTAATCTAATCATTGAGATTAGACCCAGATAATAGATATGTACCTACTCCAGAGAAGTCAAAAGACTTGAAAGAAACATTTAAATTAGCTTTTTCTGATATGTGAGGGCAATAAAGGAAAAAAAATATTTACTGAGCTGCTGTTTTGCTGATGCAGAGTGACAACACTGCAGCCCATCAGGGTGAGATTCCCTGAGCACACACCTGGCTGGCAAGTTCTCGGGTGGGTGATATGATCAGAGCCCTGAATCCTTTGTTCCTGGGTTGTTTCAGATGTGTTAAGAGAGGGATACAAAATGCCAGTGTTTTCCCAGACCCTGTAGGAGCTGAAGCCAGAAGCTCCCGACCCTGTAAGAAAAAAAACCAAACTTATATTTCAGCAAGGGAAAAAAAGAAAAAAGAGTAAACATTCCATTCCCACAAATATCAATGCTGCACACTGACCCAAAATACCTCAGGCAAAGCACAGATGAGGAAAACTGAAAAAGCCAAGCTTTCAGTTTGGATGAAGCTCATCCAGCTTTGAAAGTGCCACAAAGCAGCCCCAGCCCCAGGTTCTGTGGGAGCCCTGAAAGCCCAGAGGACTCACGTGCAGCATGACAGGAATTGCCTGCATCTGGATGGCTGTTGGGACGTGGAAGCCTGCAGCCTGGATGTTCTCCAGGATTTTAGGGTGCACTTTGTACTCCTCCTGAAGCTGCTCAAAGGTAGCAATGGGGTCAGGGAGATCTGTTCCCTGGATGCTGATCCTGTGCTGGTGCCTGAAGCGATTGACCTGCGAGGCAAAAGACAAACTCCTTTTTAATTTACACCATCAAACTCACCACCTATGGACTCCTCTCCTGGCTCCTTCCCCTACAATCCTTCACCCTCCTCCAATGAGGAATCACCATAAATAAACCTCAGTTTTGGATCAAACACCCACAGAACACCAGGCACCTCTTGTTGCACCAGAATTCCCTGGTCCCACCTTTTCTCTCCTCAAGCGTTCAAGCTTCTCTGCAGTAGGCTTTTTGTCTTTTGCATCTTCAATTTTTGCTTCCAGAGAGGACATCCACTTTATTCCATTGTTTTCTGACAGCTCTGGCATTGATACTGCTCCTGGAAGTTGCAAACAAATTGAAATTTCCTTTAGTAAAATACAGGCAGGCATTATTTGGAGACAAAGTAATCTCAGAACCTTTTTTCTCTCATTCTCAGTAAAACTAATGCAGACTCCAGAAGGATGGCAACCACATCCCCAGCCCTCAGCACTGAATCTTGGCTCAGTTATGAGATCAGCTCTGAGCCAGGCCAGCCAAGGAACCCAGAACTGGATGGGCTTTAAGGTCCCTTCCAACCCAACCCATTCTGGGATTCCCTGATGGTTCTGCCACGGATACATGTGTGCGTGTACAGATACCTCGTGTCTTTTTCTTTTTTCTTTTCCCTTCACCACTTTCTGCCGTTCTTTTCCTCTTTCCATCGTTTTTCCCTGCTCCATCTTTCTGCTGCTTCACCTCCTCCTCAGCCCCTGCGAGCCCCCTGCCGTCCTCAGCAGCTCCCTGAGGGGTTCCCTCCTTATTCCCGAAGAAGTCGAGGCTCTCCAGCGAGACGCTGCCGCGGTTCCCTTTAACCACCTGCGGGAGAACAGGAGAAGGGTGAGACGCCATGGCCGGGCCCCGCTCCTCAGCGCCGCGCCCGGGGGGGACGGGGCTCCGGAGCCTGAACCGCGCACGGGCCGGCGCCCAAGCCCTCCCCTCGGTGTCCCCGCACCCCGAAGCGCCGCGCGTCGAGCCCGAAGCGCCGCACGTCAAAGCGAGCGCCGGCTCCCAGGCGGCGGAACAGCTCGTGGGTCTCCATGCTGCCCGATCCCAGCAGCCCCCGCGCCGCGCCGGAAGCGGGAGCACGTCCGGCCGCTACCATGGCAACGGGCCGCGGGCGGCATGGCGGCCAGTTACCATGGCAACGGCGCGGGCAGGCTTCGCTAGGCCGCGGCGACATGGGATCGGCTATCGCGACAGCACGGGGGTGACGAGGGAGAATTCCTTCACCCGGTGCCTCCGTGTGGCCCCGTCCGGCTCGGCCTGGAGCCTGGCAGGGAGCAGAGGAGGGTGCGGGTGCTGCCCGTGCACAAGCACTTTGCTAATCCTTGATTTATGCCCGTACAATCCCGCCTCGCAAGGTGCCCGAGGAAAGAAATGCTTGAGGCCGTGGCAGGAGCAACCTGGCAACTGGCTGAGCTCCTCGGGGCATTCAAGAAAGTTTGCCCAGATTAAGATCAGAATTTATTTAATTAATGGATTTATTCATTATGATAAGCTGTGAGATCCAATAATGCAGGTAAGTCTAGTACTCTCTATCAGATCAAAGAATACAGATTTTTTTCCTGGTTGTTCATGAAGGAAAACAAACAGAAATTTAATTAGCAACAACAGAAATTATTTAATGTAATAAAAGTCTCGAGGGTTAAAGGTTGATGTTGCTGAAATCCAAGAGCTGTAAGACATATAGGCCATGGCTGTTCCTCCTGTAATGTTCACTACTTTAATAACAAACTTTGAGATGAAAAATTGGGTAGACCTGATCCTCCCCTCCGCCCTTCTCTGCCTGATTTATAGCACGTTTTCTTTGCCAGACCTTTAACTTCCCAGCACACGGGTGGAAGCAGACCCAGGGGCCTGGGTGCAGAGCAGCACAGCGGTGGCATTTCCCTTTCTTGTGTCCCCAGCAGTGCATTTACAGTGAATAAAGAGCCAGCTCTGCATCCTGGGTGCAGTTCCCAGGCCGAGGCTCCTGATCTCTGCTGGTTGCTGCGAGAGGATGGGGAAGAATGTGGAGGCATTTGTGTAACAAAGAACCATAAATCATCTCCAGTATCCATCACTCACCAAGGGATGCTGCTGGCAGATGCAAGAGTGAGGAAATGGAATATTCTCTCCGTGGGTCGGCTGGGAAATCCCTCTGTGTCAGGGTGAGGAGCTTTCCAGGGCAGAGCGCCCTGTGCCAGGAGCGAGGGACCATAGAACATCCTGAGCTGGGACCTACAGGGACCATCCAGACACCCCAACAGTCCCACCCTGTGCATCCCTGGGAGCATTGTCCCAAAGCTCCTGGAGCTCTGGCAGCCATTCCCTGGGGAGCCTCTTCCTGTTCTGTTTAGGAAGAAGTGTTTTACAGAAAGGGTGATGAAGTTCTGGAATGTTCTCACCGGGGAGATGGTGGAGTCACCATCCCTGGGTGTGTTTAAAACTGGATGTGGCACTGGGTGCCAGGCTTTAGTTGAGGTGTTGGGGCTGGGCTGGATTGATGATCTTTAAGGTCTCTTCCAACCTGGTGATTCTGTGATTCTGAGAATTCTGTGAATTTGGGGGAATTTCGGGAATTCCCAGGAACCAGGGAGGTGGTGGAGTCACCATCCCTGGGTGTGTTTAGCAGATCAGGGGAGTGCAGATCCCATCATGGTGCAGAGCAGCCCAGGTGAGTGCAGATCCCAGGGTGGTGCAGGGCAGTTCAGGTGAGATGTGCCACTGGGCAGTCACTGGGCTGTGCCCCAGGCACGGATCTGAAATAAAATCCCATCAGATGACAAAACAGCTCAGGTGAGTGCATTTATCCCACCACGTGCACAGCCAGGTCCGAGTCCCTGCAGCCTGGGCTCCTGCAGAAATCCAGCCAGGCCAACATCTGTTGGCCTTGTAAAAAGAGGTAAAAATATTTCAACAGTGCCAGAGAAGAACAACATGAAATGACGAGGACCCAGCTGCTGGTGTACCTTTTCCCTGTCATACACAAGTGACCCTGGACAGACTACGTAGACACAAATCCTTGTGCTTTGTGGTGAGGAGTCATAGACTCGGACACGTGTGTGTCCATCTGTCCCACAGGTGTGTGGCAGGGATGCAGGACAGCGTGCCCCGTGCTCCATCACCCTCCCTGCATGCCCATGAGAGTCAATTAGCCCGGCTGAGCACACTGCTGACCTCTGGCCCCTGCTGTGTGCCCCAATCCATTAACAGGCCCCTGGCCCTCAGCTCTCAGTATGAATTGATGTAGCATCCATTCTCTTGCAGCACAGAAACATGCGTCCTCATTCAGCTGTCCATTTCCACTTTCTGTTCCTTTGTGCTGCCCTTCTGTTCCCTGTGTTGCTAACCTGGTCACCACTTCTTGACCCCACGTCCCCGTCCCTCCCAAGGGTGTTGTAATCCCAACCACTACCAAAAAACTTTTACTTTTCCCCCCTTTACTCACATCTTGTGTAGCAAAAAATGGTTTCCAGCAGTGTGGGAGCTTTGATCCCCTATTCAAGAAATCCTTGCAATGTTTTTTTAAAGACTTTCTTTCTAAGGCAAATGAATTCTTCATAAAGGGGGAAATGGTGTGCTGGTTGGGCTCTGTTCATCTGAGGAAGACAAATGATCTGTTTTATTACTTGAAAAGCAAAACAGTTGAGTGTGTAGATTTGTGATTTATCTGTAATTAAGAATCCATTTGAGCAGCATATTAATTACAGAGAGGAGGATTCGTTTTGCTGAGTAGAAAAGTAAAATCAAAGTTCCTAGAATTAGAAGACAGCGTAAAATGCCTGAGGCTTTGATTTTCCATGGCTCTGCATTACGCCTACACTGGGAAAGGAGAACTCTGGGGCACATTTGAGTTTTTAGATTTTTAAATTTCCTCTCTGGGTCAGAGAAATAGAGTCCAGGGGCTCTGCCTGCCGGTGCTGGTGGCTGCCCCAGCGCTGCCGTTCTGCTCAGGGCTGCAGCAGGGAGAAGGATGCAGCAGGGTTCACCGATCCTGGGTGCTGCGGGGAGCCCAGGGCAGCTCGGGAGCTGCAGGAACCATCGCAGGCCCTGGAGCAGGCAGAGCGGCTTTCCCTGGGTGCTGAGCGCGTTTTGGAGTGTTTGGGTACGGCACACTGGTTCAGGACAGCAAACTGTCCCAGAGCTGTTCCTGGCTCACACCTGTGCCCCATCACACCTGGTCACGGACTGGTGAAGCTCCGCTGCGGGCACATCACGGACACCGCAGGGCAGTGGGCGATGGGGTCAGCGCCTGGCACAGGGAGCGCTCGGGCTGCGGGTCCTGCCCCTGGCACAGCCCGGCCCGGCACGGCTCCGCACAGTCCAGCCTGGCACAGCCCAGCCTGGCACAGCCCGGCCCGGCACGGCTCCGCACAGTCCAGCCTGGCACAGCCCAGCCTGGCACGGCCCGATCCTGCACGGCTCCACACAGCCCAGCCTGGCACAGCCCAGCCTGGCACAGCCCGGCCCGGCTCCGCACAGTCCAGCCTGGCACAGCCCAGCCTGGCACAGCCCGGCCCGGCACGGCTCCGCACAGTCCAGCCTGGCACAGCCCAGCCTGGCACAGCCCGATCCCGCACAGCCCGGCCCTGCATAGCCTCACACAGCCCGGCCCCGCACAGCCCAGCCTGGCACGGCCCGGCCCCGCTGTGCTGGCGCTGCCCTTGCCGCGGGCACTCCCGCAGAGCCGGGCACCGGCCGGACTGGCAGAACGGGTCCAGAGCAGCTGCGTGTGTGTGGATGTGGGTGTGTGTGTCTGTGTGTCTATGTTTGTGTGTGTTTGTGTCTCTGTGTGCGCGTGTTTGTGTCTGTGTGTCTGTGTCTGTCTGTGTGTGTGTGTGTGTTTGTGTCTCTGTGTGCACGTGTTTGCGTCTGTGTGTCTGTGTGTGTGTGAGCCGCGCTCTTGGGCAACCGCGCCTCCCTCGGCGTGCCCGCACCCCGGGACACGGAGAGAGCGTTCACAGCCCCTGAAAGGGCTGAGCTGCCACTGTCCCGGTGTCCCCAGAGCCGGCCTGGTACCTTCCTGGCCAGCAGGACACCGAGGGGTGACCCAGGACCCCCTGAGCAATCCAGTGTTTGTTGCTGGCCCGTGTGAGCCCAGCCAGCACCAGCTGCTCACCAGCCCCAGCACCACCCTGGCACCAAGGTGGGCACAGCACCAGGCTGCTGTCACACCCCTGGGGACAGGGACAGGCCCCCAGAACTCAGCCCTGGACAGGTTTCCCTGTCTCTGTTCCTCCCATTGTGATGAAAATGCTAAAGCCTCGTGACACAGCCCGTGGATCCTCACGTGCAAGGAATTCCCTTATAAGCAGCTTTGAACTGTAAAATAATCACCCAGCCCTGTAAAATTGTTTTGGTCATAAACGAACTTTGTCATGGCTCTGCTGGTGTCTTTGCCCCATAGCAGCTGCATCAGACACAAACACCATGTGCCCGACAGCAACTGGAGGAAAAAAATATCTTCCAGGAGCTTCATTTGACATGACATGGCATTTTCCAGCAATTTAACGAGGCAGCCAGGGCACTGTGAGAGCAAACACCCCACCCAGGCCTTCTCCAGGCAAGGTGAGGTCCAGGGACAGCCCCAGCCCCAGCCCAGCTGCTGCAGAGGCTGCTCTCAAGAGTTTTGTGTGGTTTTTGCCAGCCAGAAAGGTTTCCTCAGCCTGATTTTTAACTCAAAACCAGAGGAAGTTTCTCCCCACCCAGGTGTGTGCAGCACCCACAGCACCCTTAGCAACGTGCCCTGATTTCCCCCTTCCCAGGGCTGCTGCCCAGGGATGGGAAGGGACAGCACACAATCACTGTTCAGCAGCTCCAGAAACCCACACCTCTGGGGAAATTATCTGTTATTAATCATTTGTCCTACTCACATGATAGACTTTATCCTGTCTGCTTCATCACACCGTGCTCTGTGAGAGCCACCTGCTCCATCTGTGCCTTCGTTTGTATTCTCTGCCCCTTTCCCCCCTTGTTCTTTTGGCCCTGTCCCCTCTTGCTTCACCACATCCCTCTCTGGTGGGGTCAATTCTCAAAGCCTCCTTTTGCCAAGGTTTTCACTTACCTTCTCTGCAGAGCAGCTCTGACCCTGCACCATTTCCCAAAGGGTTTTCCACACCCCAAGCTCCATCCTTTCATTCTGTGACTCTCCTGCAGCTGGTGCAGAAATCATTCCCTGCACCAGCTCAGCTGCAGCAGCTCCAGTGCCTCCTTCCCCCACCTGCTTCCCTCTGGATTGCCCATTCCTCCCTCTGCAGGGCCACTTCAGCCTGGATTTGCACCAGCCAGGAAAGCCCCACATTGCTTCACATGACCATTAACTCCACAAAGGTTCCACCCTTTCCCACTGCTGTGCTCAGAGTCACTCAGCTCTGTTATGTTAGCTCTCCACAGCCAAGGCTCTTCAAAAGCTCTCCAGCCCCTGGAGCACACCCTGCCACCTCCCCCTGGGGCTCAGCATCCCCAGCACACAGGGCTTGGCTTTGGCACTCCTCTCTTAATTTCCTAACTGGTTTGCTTAGCACTGGGCTGCTAAAGCCAGCAGGGAATGAGGGAGCACTGCTGGGACAAGGGCAGCATCATGAGGGCATCATTAGGAGGGTGAGGGTGGCTCTCCCCACCTCCAGAAGCCTCCTGGCTGACACCTGGGGGTGCACAGGAAACCCTGGACATGCAGGCAGGTATGAATGAGATGGTCATTGCAAGGGATGGCAGGAGGGATGTGCCACCAGCCCGTGTCCCCTCAGCCCCACCTCTGCCAAACCACCACAGATGGTCACTGTGGAGTTCACAGACCACACAGCAGCAAGGGCTCAGAAGAAATGGTGTTTAATTATGGTATACATTAAATTAAATGTAATTCTGAGTATTGGTCTCCAAATTCCTGATGACATTCACCAGTGGGCAGCTCCTGTCAGTCCCAGCCAGGGTGAGGGTCCCACTGTGAGTCAAAGAGCCTTTGGCAGCCCAAAGAGAGCATCCAGTGCTCTCCTTAGCATGGCTATCTGTCCATGGGCACCTCTGCTGCTGCCCACCTCTCGAAATCCCTCTCAGCAGTTGGCACATGCCACAAAGTTCATGGAAAATCAGCACAACTGGGGAGCATTAGTTCCATTTACAGAGGGGAGCAGGTACAGAGGAGCTCGTGTCTCACAGAGGGCAGATGATGCCTTTAACACCTTCCTTGGCTTTGGGAGGTTGGATTCGGGCACCCAAACTGCTCCAGGGCTCTGGTGTGTGTGCCTGAGGGGCTGGACATGCCCTCCCCACAGAGCTGGGGTCATCCACAAGCTGGAGATGTTTCTGCAGAGCTTTCCATGCAGGAGCTGGTGCCAGCCGAGACAGAGTGTTCACACCACAGCCCACGTTCCATCCATCCATCTGTCCATCCATCCATCAATCCATCCAGGGCACGAGGACCAGAGCACCCTCTGCACTAAGGGTGGAGCCAACGAGGTTCCTCATCAACTGCTGAAGGTGGAAAGAAGCCACCTGTACTGGCCATTCACTGGGCAGGAGATGAGGCAGTGTCTGGGCACCCAACACCTTCTGTGCCCCGAGGGAGGAGAAAAGGGAGAGTCTCTGAACCCCCCGGGGCAGATGCCATCAGAATTCCGTGTGGCCTCATTCACTCTGTGGCAGCAAATGCTCCAGGCTCACCTGGAAGCTGCTGACAAGCAGCTGGGTGTGCTCACCAGGCTGCTGAGTCCTTCCTCACCCCACCAGAGCCCCCCTCAGAGTCCCCAAAAGCAGGGAAATGCATTGAGATTAATTCATAGTCACAGCTGTCCCCACATGGATCATGCAGGTCCTGCCAGGGCTCTGCTCAGCTCGCCCTGCACCCTTTCTTCATGTGGGATGTCACCATGCAGGGGACACTGTCTGTCTGTCTGTCCTCCTGCACAGCAGAGCCCAGTGCTGCCTGACCAGGGTCCTTGCCAGCCCCAGGACTGCAATTAACTCATTTAAAGGAAAAAGAGAAATACAAAACCAAAACCATCCTCAGCTCTGACCTTTACCATAAAAAAAAGAAAAAAAAAAGAAAAAAAAAAAGACAAAATGAAGACATTCAGGACCAATATATACAGATGGGGAAATTGCACTTAATTACAGTAGTTTACATCCATTGGACAAAATTTACTTCTTTTTTTAATATAAATCTCTATGTATAGGAGTGGGGAGGGGGGAGGATGGAGCAGACTGTACCTGTATTTACAGTTTAATTGGCTCAGTTTAACAACACATACAGTTCCTCCCTCCAAACGCCAAGTAACAGACCCGCTCCCTCTCAGTCCGAGTGGAGGAGTACAACTTAAACATGATCCATCTTCCCCTTCTGCCAGCTCCCAGCACAGCCCGTGCCCTGTTCCTCGGGAGAGCCTCTTGGAAGGCAAATACTTCAGCAAAACAATCCCCAGGACACGTCTTGGAAACGCTGCGTGGAGGGATGGAGAGGCGGGTCCCGGCTGGGCTGCGGGCAGGGCCCGGGAGAGCCCCGCGGGAGGAAACCCCGAGCCCGGCTCCGTGCGGGGCTCCTCGCTCGCTGCTGGGCGGCGCTCCGGCAGGCGGCCCCCGGCGGCACGGGCAGGAAAAGAAGATGCCGTTGCTGTGTGCAAAAGCAGCGAGGTGTGGAGCATCACCAGGCTTGCAGGGGACACTGCGGAGGGAGAGAGAGCAGCACAGTGAGGGAGGAGGAGGCAGCACCACAAACCATTCGGAGGCATCACCTCCTGCATCCCTGCATCCCCTCCTGCATCCCCTCCTGCATCCCCTCCTGCATCCCCTCCTGCATCCCTGCATCACCTCCTGCATCCCCTCCTGCATCCCTGCATCACCTCCTGCATCCCCTCCTGCATCCCTGCATCCCCTCCTGCATCACCTCCTGCATTCCTTCCTGCATCCCCTTCTGCATCACCTCCTGCATCCCCACCTGCATCACCTCCTGCATCCCTGCATCACCTCCTGCATCCCCTCCGGCATCACCTCCTGCATCCCCTCCTGCATCCTTGCATCACCTCCTGCATCTGCTCCTGCATCCCTGCATCCCCTCCTGCATCCCCTCCTGCATCACCTCCTGCCCTGCTCCATGACCACCTTGGTGCTGCCCTGCTCAGCCCCGAGCCCTCCCTGGCACCCCATTGGGGGAGGCAGTGGGAAAATACTTTCTGAGCCAGCTATTGCCACCCCCTCCCAAAAATAATAAAGCTAAAGAAGGCCCTGTTTGTGGCCAGGCTGTGCCAGGCAGCCCAGGAGCAGCCAGGCGTGAGGAGCAATGCTCTCATCTCCAGGGACAAACCCCCTGTGCCACATCCATCCCACTGCAGGGGCCCCTTCCCCATCCCTGTCATGCCGGGGGTCCCCCGGTCCCCGGCGGGCACGGGAGGGGCGGGGTGACCTTGCACAGCAAACATCATCAGGCGGAGATAAGGAGACGCCAGGAGGCTCCCGTGACATGTCATTAGGGACTGGCCCTGGCTATCAGGTGTTTGCCAACGTCATAAACGCGGTGCCTCGGCCCCAAGCGTTGTCAAAGGAACAGCGAGGTATTTGCCCCTTCCAGGTCTAATAGCAGCATCTGATAAGGGACCCACAGCAAGCGAGGGGAGAGCTGGGGGTGAGCAGGGACCTCCCTCCAGCTCTGTCCCCCGGCAGGACCTGGAGCAGCCACATCCACCATGGAACAGGTTTTGGGGATCTGGTGGGGGCTCCCTGCCTTATGCCGAGGCAAAGTGTGGAGGAGCCAGGGCACAGCCCCTGGCAGCCCCAGTCAATGTTAGAAACCCAAATCACCAAAAATATTCAGGTATTTGGGTGGTGAGGTGCATTTATGGGGCCCCTACGCTGCATGTGTCACACTCCATCCACCTCTGGCTGATGAAACTGCTGACCACCAAGAAAGAAATCCATGCCCAAAGATAGATTTTTTCCAGCAGTAGCTTGGGCACAGAATGGTTGGTAGGAAAAGAGACCCTGGGGGCTGGGAGGGTTTGCTGTTGGACACAGCTCACATCCTGCCCTGGTGCTTGCAGGATGTTTATCGTGGATTGGGGGTAACAGGGGGTGGGTGCAGGTGAAGGGTCCTGGCCCCATATCGCTCCTCCTGAGCCCTGCTTGAATCAAAGCGCAGGAAGGTGATGGAGGCAGAAAGCCCCAGCGTGGTCAGGGTAGGCTGATCGCAGGGCCCGCGGGCAGCATCGGGGATGGCCGGGCTCTATCTCGCTGCCAGGGACATTTCCTGTGTCCCGGGGCTGCCGCATCAAAGGCAGCAGAGCTCGATTAATCAGGGGCAGTTCGGGCTGAGCGCGCAGCAGATGGGCCGATAACGCCGCACGCAGGAAATGGAGCTGGGGGGCGGCCGTGCCTGAATGCTCACCCTGAGACTGCCCCGAGTGGGATCCCCCGGGGGGAGGCGTTCCTGACCCCTTCCCAAGCACCCCAAAGCCCCCAGGACTCCCCTTTGCAGCCCCTTCCTCCACCCCCGGCAAGGATCCCACAGCGATGCTGAGGGGCTCTCCCAGCAATCCCACACTGTATTTACTCTGTGGTCATTGCAGACATTTTTTCCCTGTCCCCTGTCAAACCTCGGGAAGAAAAGTTTATCTGAATGCAAGTTCAAGGCTCTCTCTTATTTATCTAGCGATCAATAAGGGCCACATATTTCCCACAGTCCCCAGAGCTGGCTCTCAGAAAGGGACCATTGTCTAAGGAAAACCTCACACACCTGATTTGAACCAGGATAAGTCCAGCCTTACACCTGCAGTGGGCAGATGATAAAGGTTTATGGGCTGGGGGAAGCTGGGCAGCCTTGGACTCCACTTGACTCCAGCCAGGGTTGATCCCCCTGGACGTGGGCAGCAGAGCCTGCTTGGCTCTACCTCCTCAGCCCCAGCAGGATGCTCCACTCCCATGGGGCTGCCCCAGGGATGAGCAGGGCCTGCCTGGTACCATCAAAACCACCCAAATCCCATCCCACCACCACAAGCAGTTGTTTTGGAGCCCGTGAAGGGGCTGCGATGGGGTTCCCATCCTCAGCTGCCCCCAGGAGGGGAGCACAGACAGCAGGACAGGGTCTCTGCTACTCCAGCCCCACATCCAGAGGGGGAAATGCTGCCCCCCAGGTTCACAGCCCAGCCCGTGCCCCCTCAGGCAGCCCTGTGGCATTACCTGCTTGCTGGAAGACATGTTGGTGAGCGTGCTGATGCTGCTGGTGTCCGTCACCACCATGGCCGAGGGGAAGCGCGAGGTGTGCGAGTACTGGGGGGGCTCCTGCTTGTGTGTGTACACTGTGGGCAGGAGGGACACAGGTCAGGGAAAAGCCACCCCAGCCCTCACCACGGCAGGGCCAGGGATGGGGACGGGCAGCAGGGAATGGGGATGGGATCAAACAAGCCAAGGGAAGAACCCAACGCTTCCCTCCAAGCCGCTGCATCCTCAGGCAGCAGCTCACCCCCAGAAAGCCGTGGGGATTGAGGGGCTGTGGCTGGACCGGAGGGAGGAAGGGATGAGGCAGGATGTGACCAGCCTGCACTGCTGAGCATGCCATGGGCTGGAACCACGAGAGAGGGGCAGCAGCCGAGGGCAGAGCAGGGGGAGAGCACAAGCTCATTTCCCATCTGAATCCATGCAGGGGCCCTCTGCAGCTCCCCCAGGCCTTACTGTGTGAGTTCTGCAGCTGGGTCACGGTGGCCATGAAGGGCTGCTGTGCCATGTGGCCCGGGGACTGCTGCATCAGGGGCTGCTGGTGTGGGCTGTGCAGCTGCTGGGAGAACTGCACGGGCTGCAGGGCTGCCAGGCTGCCCGCCACGCTGTTGATGACGGGGACGCTCTGAGCCTGCGAGGTGTTCAGACCTGGGAGCAGGGAGAGAGCAGAGCAGGGTGTCAGCAGGAGCAGCAGTGCCACCCCTGCCAGGGCAGGGCAGGGCACCAGGGGAGCTGGGGCTGCACTTACTCTGGGCGATGGCCATGACCCCCGAGAGCGGCGTCATGATGAGGTTCTGGGACTGCTGCGGGTTGTGGTGGGACAGGCTGTGGATGTTGGTCAGGGTGCTCACCGGGGGCAGCCCGCCCCCCGACACCGAGATCTGCCAGGCAGGACAGGCACAGTCAGGGCACAGCCCCCTCCTCCCCTCCATGGGGACACGGGGGGCACCAGCAGAGCCCCCTCCCCAGAGGGGAGCAGCTGCAGTCCCGCTGGGTTTCACCCCAGACAGCCCCCCCTGACTGCAGCACCTCAGCTTGGTGTTCATGCACAGCAAAGCAGCATTGGGAAAGGCTCTGCTGGCACTGGCTTCCAGCTGCACTGGAGCATGGCACTGGATCACGGCACATCCCAAACCCTGGCTGCTCTGTACCCCTAGTCCAAGCTCCAGCCCCGGGGACAGCTGAGGGCTCTCAACACTCATTAACTCCTAACCATCCTGCTTGCAGGGGAAAGTGGGACCTATAAACTCAGGGAAGTGAAGAAAAATGACAGGAGGCAGGTTAAAAGGGCCTCGTGGTGATGATCTTAGTCACCAATCTGGCAGGATACAGGTGAGACAGGGCGGGTGTGCACAGCCACAGCCAGTGCTGGGGTTTCGGGCCAAAGTTTAGGGATCAGACAAAGGCACTTGGCATGTGCTGCCAGCACTGGAGCTGCTTCCCAGGATGTGTAAGTGCCTTATTTCCTTAATTGCTGCACCTTCCCCTAATTCCTGCTGTTAGCCCTCTTGCACTGGGTGACCCCAGTCCCAGCTCAGAGCCATCCCTGCAGCCCTTCAGGTGACATTTCTGGACACCGGTCCCGAGCACCTTGTTTATTTTGCACATGTGAGCTGGAGATAGCAATTGAAACAAATCCATCAATAAATTCCAAAGCCCGGGAGTGACTCACGTTTCCTGATCCGGTATTTTCCACTTTCAAAGTCCCTTCAAGGCCGGGTTACACCACACTCGGCTGCACAAGTCAAACAGCTCCCGGCAAGCACACGCCGCAGCCCCGGCTCCTGGCTCCTCGCACGGGGTGTTTGGCCCCAGAGCACTGCACCTGGACTGTGCATGACTGGAAAAGCCCCTCCAGGCACTGGACCCTCAGGGCAGACCCTCTGGCACTAACACAGCTGAGGAAAACACCGGAGCAGGAAAGAGTGAGCCACGAGCGATTTCTGAAGCCTCAGGAACGCTCTTTCCTGAGAGATGCAGCAACTTCCTTGGCAGCTCCTTGTTTCACGTGGGGCATTAAAGGCACATGTTTACTTACTAGAAACCACAGCCTACAGCATATTTCTATTAAGTCACTTGCAAGCACCAGCTAGCCCTGCCTGGAGATCGGAGATAAGCTGGCAGAGCCAGGGTCCCCACGGCGCTGGGCAGCGTCTGTGCCTTGGGGAGAACTCGGCAGGGCTCTTCTGCTGCATTTCACTGAGTGCCTTTTCCAGTTTAATCTGCTCCCTCTCCTCCTCCCACGCTGCCCAGCCCCTTCTGGGGGTCTCTGCCCCGGTCCCAGGAGCTGGCAGGGGGTGCTGGCATTGCCTGGTGCTCGGGGACCCCCACCCTGGGCACGCAGTGCTGCTGCTGCTGCTGCTGCCTTCATCCCTGACTCATTTTATGGCTTCCAGGCTGAGGGTTATGAGGCTCAACACACCCTGGGGTGAGCTGGGCGTGCTGGGGCAGAGGCAGTGGGCTGGGGGGGCTGGGGTGTCTCTCTGCAATGTCCCCCCAGCGTGGCAGGGGACGTTTGGCTTGGCAGGGTGAGTGCCAGAGCCCGAGGGGCTGCACTGAGACCCTCCCCAGCCAGGGGGAATGGCACAATGACACGGTGCCATGGCTGAGGGAGGGGACAGTGAGCCCCTCCATGGCCTCCCAGCCTCGCCAGGGCACGGACGGGATGGCCCAGGAGGGACAGCCCTCTGAAAATGGAAGTGAAAACCGGGGAAGAACCGGCTTGGCCCCGTCAGCCAGTGCCATGTTTGACTTTCGATTTCAGCCGGAAAAAAACCTCCCGGAAAAGCAGCAGCTGCAGGCAAACCTCTGCCAGCCCGCTCCAGGGACGGGCTGTGCTCTGCTATCACACCCCATCCCGTCCTGGCCTGAGCCTCTGTACCCCCTCCTCGCCCTCCTGCACCCCTCCTTGCCCTGCTCCTTCACCCACCCCTCCAGGGGCTTTGCAGCAGGAAGGGGCACCCCGAGTGCCATGGCCCTGCAGCAGCAGCAGCAGCATGGGGACGCGTCCAGCACCACAGGGATGCTGATGTCCCTCCTCCACTGCTGCCACGCTGACACTGACAGCTCTGCCCAGCAGAGCCCCATGGCAAAGGGGAGAGGGAGAGAGCCAGCATGAGCAGCTTCAATCCCCTGGGACAGGAAGGTCCCTGCTCACAGGGAAAGCTCTTCCCAAACTTGGGAGGGCTTCAGGAAAAGTAATGAATGAGTATTTTATCGATACCGTGTCATGGGCAGGGGAAAGCAAACAGAGATCCACCCAGCACCTTCAGCCTGCAATCAATGAACCCTGGGCTCTGGCAGATCCACCTGGAGCACACCGTGTGTCCCACCACCTCGGAGGTGGGGACAGTGGCACCCTGGTCCCCCACAATGCCCCATTGTTCAGCTGGGCCGGTGTGAAACCCGGGGAAAGCTCTGTTTGCTCTGCCCCTGGGCCCTCTTATCTTATCAGCGCCGCCGCCGCCACAATGGGCCAGGTGTACTCACCATTTTCCCTTCGGGAGACAGCAAAGCGTGGCCCGGGTCCAGGCTGGCCGGGGAGACCTGCTGGAGCACAGCCTGGCTGGTGGTGACCATGGCAGCGCCGCCGTGGTGGCTGATGGCCCCCGAGGACGCGGCCTCGCCGCTCGCCTGGCTGTACCTGACCCCTGCAACACACACACACACACACACGGGGCTGGCATCACCCAGGGGCACCTCACAGGTGTGCCAGGTGTGCCCTCAGAGCCCTGCATCACCCAGGGGCACCTCACAGGTGTGCCAGGTGTGCCCTGTACTGGCTGTACCTGACCCCTGCAACACACACACACACGGGGCTGGCATCACCCATGGAGTAACACAGAGGGGTGCCAGGTGTGCCCTCAGAGCCCTGCATCACCCAGGGGCACCTCACAGGTGTGCCAGGTGTGCCCTCGGAGCCCTGCAAAACACCCCAGCCTTGGCATCACCCATGGGCACCGCACAGGTGTGCCAGGGTGCTGCTGAGCCCCTTGGACCCCTGCATCACCCACGGGCACCATGCAGGTGTGCCAGGCTGGTGCTGAGCCCCTCGGAGCCCCCCAGCCCTCTCATGGTGTGTGGCACAAGGATGCAGACGTGTGCCAGCTCCTCAGTGACACCTGTGAGTGACAAACAGGGACAGGCTGTCCCTCCCTCTCTCCATCTCCTGGAGTTCCTGTGAGGAGTCCATGGCTGGAGCTGCAATCCCACACTGCCCAATGCCACGGGGGAAAGGAGCCCCACACCCACCTGCACCCCTCGAGTTTCCATTTGCACAGTTCTCAGCCACCCTGCAAATTCCTGCCGTGGCTCCTGGACCCTCACCCGGGGACCCTGCAGCATGGGGAGTGACCCTGCACCCCCATGTGAGCCCCCTGAGGCTCTCCCTGCTCCCCACAGCCATCCCCAGCTCCCCCATCCATGGCTCCCACTGCTCTCTCAGGCCCTCCTGCATCCCATTCCCTCTCAGCACCTCCACAGTGTGTGACTAACAGGGCTCTGCAGTGAGGCAGAGGGACCAGACACCCCCCAGCCCTCAGAGCAGACCCCAGCCCTCCACTGCCCTCAGGGAAATCTGGCCCCAGCACAGGTCCTCCATATAAATATATTTAATTTGGCTGAAGCACCCCAGGCTGATAACCATATGATCAGCCATGTGTCATGGAAAGGCATCCACAGATCACAAATAATTAACTGAGGAAAACCCACGGCAAACAAAAGTGTCTTTTACAGGGCTGCCCTGACAGCTAGGGTGAAAAACCATTTCTTAGGAGGAGTCCAGGCCTGTGCTCGCAGCCAGATTGACTGAACTGCTCTGGGATGGAAGTGGTGGAGCATGGACAGACAAACCATGGCTCTCCTGGGGGAAAATCCCGTGGTGGCAAAGCCCACCTTGCCATCCACCCCAAGGACAGCTCCTCAGAGTGCCCGTCCCAGGCAGGCTCAGCCTGGGGCTGCCTCTGTGAAGGATGCTCTGAGGAGAACTCTAAAATTAATCTCTGAACCAAGGAAAGCCAAAGAAACCAGAACTGGAGTCCAGGAGCTTTTCCCAGCTCCAAAACCAAGCACGGAGCCACCCACGCCCTCCACCAAAACCACAACACAGCCACTCTGTAATCGCCCCCGAATTTCCCCCATCAGCTGCTTAAACACGACCCACAGATAGGAATCTCCTCCCCATGTCTGGTTCCTGATGATTTCCCAGCAAACCCCCTTATCCCTGATAATAAAAGAATGTCCTCTGGCAGGTGGATATTTGCCCGAGTGAACGTCCCTGCCGCGAACAGGGTAAACATTTAAACATTATCCAACCCGGGCACTGTCACACACATTCCCATTCCCATTCCCATTCCCATTCCCATTCCTGCAGAGGGTGCTTCACTGCGGGCCGGGATCCCGGCTGCTGGAACAATGGCAGGGCAGATAAAACAAAGCCCTTTCTTCTGGGCGTGATCTGAGAGATAGACCGGGGCACAGACGGCTCCTCTCGCCAAGGAAATCAGAGTTTCTGCTGTCTTCAGGCTCCTCTGGGCTCAGCAAGAACAACAAAAAAGTCCATTTTAAATGCAAAATCATGCCCTGTGCAGCCGAGGGGGTGGTACCTCGTGAGCCAAGCCACCCAAAGCTGTGAAGCTGGCTTTAAAACACACGAGAGGTTAGTTAAATGCTGATTTTGAAGCTCTTCCTTGCAGCCCCAAGGACGAGCCTTTGATTGTTTGAGGAACAATAACCAGTGCCGAGATCCCCAGATAGGCTGGGGACTGAGATTTTGGGTCTCTAGATAAAACCACTGAAGACTCCGTGTCTTGATGAAGAGTCCTGATGAGGATTAGCTCTCCCCAGGAGAGCCAGGCTGGGCTCTGGGGTTGGTGACAGCGGTGCCACTGTCCAGCCCCACCAGGGACCCTGCTCAGAACCACTTGCTGGGCAGGCAGAATCCTCCTGCAGGGCTCCCTTATTATGGGGTGTTATTATTTCCCCATCCCCACAATGGGAGGGGTGTTATTATTATTATTATTATTATTATTATTATTATTATTATTATTATTATTATTATTATTATTATTATTATTATTATTATTATTATTATTTCCCCATCCCCACAACGGGAGGGGTGTTATTATTTACGTGTCCCCAGGGCTGGGTTGGATTTGGGCAGATCACATCATTAGTATCAGGGATATTAATGCCACTACAAGGCATTGCTGCTGCTGTCACTGCTGGAACTCACGGAGCTCCCTGGGAATGGGGGGGCCTTTCCTCTGAGCTCCCAGGCCTCCCTCCATCACTGAGCCCTGGGATGCAGCCCTGCCCTGGCAGCACAGGCCCTGGAAGCTGCCCAGAGAGCTGGGGTGAATGCAGGGGCACAGCTCCAGCTGTGAGCACCAGGACTGCAGGGTTCCTCTCGGAGCTTTGGCATCCAGGCTTTATGGGCTGGGCTCAGACAGCCATCAGGGCCCAGCACAAGGGTTCTCCTGCTGCTCTGCTGTGCCTCCACAGCTGGAGGCAGCCCTTGTGCAAAGGGATTTATTCCCCCTCAGGAGAGGAGCCTGGATGGGGTCGCTGGGAATGGGTCTGGCTGTGGAGCCTTCCCTCCTCAAGGCTTTTTTTTTTTTTTAACGGGAGCTACAGCCATAATATAAAAGTCTGTTTATGGGATGGGCCATTGTGTGGGCTCTGAGCTGCACAGGCTGTGAAATGTTTTACTGCCCTCCCCTGCCCCAGCAGGGTCTGGCTCCCGTAGCCTTAGCCCTGCTCCAGCCATGGATGGGGACAGCAGAGTGACAGCCCCAGGGCGCCACAGACACCCCCAGCACCTCCTGACTGCTCTGGGGTGCCACACTCATCCTCCTGACTCTGCTTTTGGGGCTGGGGGTGGTGGAGGGAGTCTGGGGCAAGGATCAGTCTCTTTATCACTTTCATCCCTGCCTTGTGCCTTTCCTCAAAACACACCAGCCCGTGCCCCTGGCAGGCACCGGCAGGGAAGCAGTTTGGTTCTGCTTTGCTTTAAGTCGTGTTTGATATTATTAAATTGTATTGAAAAACCCCTCATTGTACTTCTGTCATTCCCACACTGCAGGAGCCCTGCTGCCACCGTGCCACAGCACATCCCAGCCTCCAGTGTCTGCCCCTTCCCCCAGCTCTGGACTTCTGCCCAGACCTTCACCAATGTCCTGCACATCACCAGCAATGCCAAACCCCAAAAGAGACCCCAAAAATTCACCGGTGATCTGGCGGCAGACGGGATGCAGCTCTGGCTCTGCCTGACCCTCCAGGATGCAGCCACTGGCACAGAGCAGGGTGTCAAAGTGGGGTGAGAAAAGCAAAGTGTAATTTTTGGGGAGATGCTGGAGTCAGTGATGCTTCACCCATTGACACTATGGACAGCCAGGTCACTGATGGAACAGCTTCACCCTCCCAAAATTCAGGTCCAGGCAGCACCGAGGGCACCTCTGATTTTTGGGCTGCCACTCAAATTGTCCCTAAAGTGTTAATCTTGCTCAGTTACAGAGGTGCATAGTTTATATCCATTATAAACCCGTTTATGGGGACTAGACCCTCCCATTTCGCTGCTGTCATAAAGTTCTAATTACCCCCATAAACCAGGGAAAAGCTCCTAACAGTGCACTGTACCCAGTGAGCCCCACAATGTCCCTGACAGTAAAATATTACAGCCACTGCCACGGGGTCCCAGGCAGAGGCAGCACCCCCAGACCACGGGGAGAGAGCCAGGTACAAACCAGGGTACCCCAGAGCCAGGGTTTGCTGATGGGCTCTTCTTGTAAAGGGAGGTTAAAGCCCTTCAGCTGCCCTTTGGGTTCTAGGGAGAATCTCAGGGGTGGCACTGGGTTATTTTTATGTTTATCTCCAGCTATAGGGATATCTAAATATCTATCTATCTATCTATATATATATATGTAATGCATTTTAATATAGAGATATCTAAATGTATATATATATATGTATAAAAGTAATGCATTTTAACATATACCTATATACACATATATATGTAAATAAATGTGATTGCTCAGATATTGATCTGCTACTCTGATGTTTGCAGAGCAGGGATGGATGGATGGATGGATGGAAGGATGGATGGATGGATGGATGGATGGATGGATGGATGGATGGATGGATGGATGGATGGATGGATGGATGGATGGATGGAAGGATGGATGGATGGATGGATGGATGGATGGATGGATGGATGGATGGATGGATGGATGGATGGATGGATGGATGGATGACACCCTGATCCCTACAGGTGTGGAGGCCCCCAAGACAGGCTGCAGGGATGCCGTGCCCTCAGGACAGGCTGCAGGGATGCCGTGCCCCCTCCATGGGTGTGCAGCCCTCAGGACAGGCTGCAGGGATGCTGTGCCCCCTCCATGGGTGTGCAGCCCCCAGGACAGGCTGCAGGGATGCTGTGCCCCCTCCATGGGTGTGCAGCCCCCAGGACAGGCTGCAGGGATGCTGTGCCCCCTCCATGGGTGTGCAGCCCCCAGGACAGGCTGCAGGGATGCTGTGCCCCCCGCCCTGGGGCCGGGGCTCTGCAGGGAGGGCGGCCCTTTGTATGCAGGGCGGGCTCGGGGGGCGGGCGGTGCTTCCCCTAATCTCATCAATGCCCCGATTGTCTTCGGGGCTCTTGAAGATAAAAATGGCATAAGCCAGAGTCTGCCATGGCACCGAGATAAAGCCCCGAGTGACCTTCAAATCAAACAGGGAACCAAGATCGCTGATAAAACCCAGAGGAAGGGAAAAGTCCAGCCTCGGAGAGGAGCCTCCGAGATAGAAAGGCTTTAAGTATTTACCTCCAAATAGTTAAAAACTACAGCTCGAGGCTTGACAGATGGGTCCCCGAGAAGAGGCCAGAGGATGTTTGACTTTTACAGCTCTCATCCCTGCCCCGCTGTCATCCCGCCCTTTTGCCAGACCCCATTGATGTCCCAAGGAGAGGCGACCCTCTTTGTGTACGGGCACGGGGGAGCTTTGAGCAGCCCCAGAGCTGCAGCCCCATCGTTTCCGAGGCGGGCCGGGGGACAGGAGCAGTGTCCCAGCGCTGTCATTAAGCTGTTAAGGCATTGAGTGGCCCAGACGCCGCCACCTCGGGGCAAGGACAGTTCAAATCCCAGCATGGACAGCCACCATGGGGTCAGCCGGGTGTGCCCCACCGAGAGGGCATCCCCAAACATGCCCTGGAGGGGTTCCAGCAGAGATGCACCCGGTGATGTTTTGGGAACGTCCCGCACCCAGCTTGGTCCAAGCGCCCTGAAGCTGAGCTCCATCCCCGCCTGCTTCCCCCCAAATCAGCCCTAAAACCCCACGGTGTCCCTCGCCATGCCCATCATCTCCTCTTCAAGACGGATCCAAGCACCGATCGCCGAGAAATTCCCGCAGCCGAGCCCTGCTGACCCCTCCGGAGGGGCTGTGCTCCGCAGCCATCACTCCTGCCCTGCTGAAAGCCCCTCGGGACGGGCTGTCAGCGGCCCTATAGCCACGGCCGGGCCCTGCTGGCCCCGCTCCGACGGCAAAAGAAACCTGGGGGCTTAAGGGCCCTCCAGCCCCGAGATAAATGCCCGCGGTTACAGTAATTGCTGTCCCCTACTAGAAGAACACAAAGGCTCTCGGGGGGTGCCCCATGTGCGCTGCCAGGCCGGGGGCACATCAAAGGCAGCGGGCTTCGTTCAAAGCCCCGGCTTAATTGTCAATTAAGCATGCACGGGGGACAGCGCCGTGACAATGCGGGGCTGCATGCTGGTGGGGCATTGTGAAGCCCGCCGCGACACCGAAAACAGCTGATTCTGCTGACAATGTGCTTGTAGGGCACCTTGTAAGCAATCAGCCGCTGACAGCAGGGCAAACGTCCCGCCCGTCCCCGCCATTGTGCGGGGCATTCCTGGGGCAGGGTCACATTTTGGTCACCGCTGGCCGGTCCCCGGGATGCTGCCGGTTCCTCCGGGGCCGGGAGCTGCGCACGGACATCCCCGGTACCGCTCGGGGGCTGCCAGCACCGAGCGCCGGTGCGCGAGCAGCGTCCCCGGGCACCCGGCCCTTCCCGCGGGGACTGTCCGCAGCACGGGCCCCTTGGGTTTGCCTTTGTGCCGAGCTGGGTCTGTGTTACACCAGGCTGGGGCATTTCCACAGCTGGGTGGGTGTGTGTTACACCAGGCTGGGGCATTTCCACAGCTGGGTGGGTGTGTGTTACACCAGGCTGGGGCATTTCCACAGCTGGGTGGGTGTGTGTTACACCAGGCTGGGGCATTTCCACAGCTGGGTGTGCATTACACCAGGCTGGGGCATTTCCACAGCTGGGTCTGTGTTACACCAGGCTGGGGCATTTCCACAGCTGGGTGGGTGTGTGTTACACCAGGCTGGGGCATTTCCACAGCTGGGTGGGTGTGTGTTACACCAGGCTGGGGCATTTCCACAGCTGGGTGTGCATTACACCAGGCTGGGGCATTTCCACAGCTGGGTCTGTGTTACACCAGGCTGGGGCATTTCCACAGCTGGGTGTGTGTTACACCAGGCTGGGGCATTTCCAGGGCTGGTTCCAGCCTCCCCGGCCGGGCTGGATCCGAGGGGATGTGGGGCAGTGGGGACACGGAGCCCCCATCACCGAGGCCCCTGTGCCCATAGCGGGCTGCAGGTAAGGGACAATGGGGATTGTTCTCCTAACAATGCCTCTCTCGCCCCTGCCCGGTGTGCAGCCCCCTCCCCAAGGCGTTATCTCCCACTCAATCCCCCGGGGGTTTTCGGCGGCTCTGCTCTGCTCTGTCCAGCCCTGAGCACAGCGGGGCCGGATTTCAGGGTGTGAGGAGAAGGAGAAGGGCTCACCCTGCACCCCCTTTCTTCATCCACCTCCCTCCGCTGTGGCACGGGGATGCTGCAGAATCATGCAGCCAGCCCAGTGCAGGGGGGCCAGGACATGCTGCCACCCCTTCCCTCTGCATTGCCCGTGCACCCCCAGAACCAGGGCTCCCCCGTGGGCTACACCCCACGAACTGGCACTGTTACACCACGGCAGGCACGGGGCAGCTCCTCCTGCCCTGCTGGGCACAGCCTCTCCCTGCCCAGCCGAGCCCACACGGAACTGAAGTGCCCTGAGTTAAACCAATCGAGCAAACACTGATTTATCCCGGCACGGCGGAAATCCAGCCCTCACCATGTGGCCACAACGCTGCAGTGACAGCACGTGCTGCCCTCCACCACCACCACCGGGACCCGGCTGAGCATCCTCTCCCTGCATCCCCGAGCTCTGCCCCCACCCCAGCACCCTCGGCAAGGCTCACCTGGCATTTTGCTGGGCGGGGAGGCGCTGGGCTGGTTGTGGTGGGGGGAGCCGTGGGACAGCAGCAGGTTCATGCTGTGTGGGGGCTGGCCGGAGCTGTAGGCATCCATGGCCAGTTTCTGGCGGAACGCCTCCTCCTTGCGCCGGTTGGCAAACCAGTTGTACACCCGCACCTCCGTCACCAGGTTGGAGCCCAGCCCGTGGGCCTTGGAGGGGGACACTCCTCGCTGCAGACACTCGGCCCTGCGGGGCAAGGGACACGTTGGAGCAAGGGGGCTGCTGGGGGCAGGCAGGGGCCTCGGCACATCACAAATCTGGGGGAGTTTCAGCCCCTCCTGCACGCCCACCTGCTCTCTTCAACTAAACACCGTCCCTGCTCCCTCTGGCAATGCTGCAGCATCCCTGTGGTATCCCCTGTATCATCCCTGCAGCACCCCCATCACACCCCTGCCCAAGCATGGAGCTCCCTCTGCCCCAGACATCACCCAGAGGGGGAAAACATGGCAAGGAGAGGCCTGGCAGCTCGGCAAAGCTGTGCCACGAGCCGGGAGCTTGGGTGGTGAGCCTGGAGCACGGCATCTCCCACGGCATCTCCTGCAGCATCTCCCGTGGCTTCCAGAAGGAAGGCTGAGGCTGTGGGCAGGGGAGGCAGCACAGGTGTGTGGGGCAGCCATTACCTGTTGCACTCCTCCACCAGGGTCTCCCTCTCCTCCTTGCTGGGGTTCTTCTGGCGCTCATAGGCTTGGTACAAGATTTGCTGGGAGGCCGGCCCCCACTTGAACCGATTGCGCCGCATCTTCTTGCTGGGCGTTTCAGAGCAGGCGTCGTCGAGCTGGGCAGCCCCCTGGTTCTGCTGATTGAACTCTGGAAAGAGAAACAGCAGCTGATCCTGACTGCCTTTGTCTGTCATATTTCCACAACCCTGGACTGCCTGGTTGAACTCTGAAAGAGAAAGGAGCAGACGTGAGCTGGCCTGTAGCCGCCGCTCAGAGCCACCGTCCCGCGCCGAGGGGGCCCCCCCGTGTCCCCTGCCCAGCACCCCGAGCCCACAGCAGGCTTTGGAGCCAGCCAGGCACTCCCTGCCACCCATCCCGGGAAGGGGCCAGCCTGCTGCCACCCCTGCTTAATGGGGAGGCATGTGCAGGGCATGCTATGGCCATGCATATTCATGGCAGGGCCCCTGCCAGCCTGCGCTTGTTTCGGGAGGATTTTTCCAAGCAAGGAGCTGGGCAGGACGGCTGCAAAGCCCCCCGAGAGGGTGCCCCAGATCTCTGCTCAGCCACAGCTCCCCTCCCAGTCCCCTCCCAGCGTGGTGGGACCCGTGCCCGGGGCGGGCAGCACCAGAGGTGACCTTCGGCGGCCGCCCCAGCCCCGGCACTTGTCACCACGGCAGTAAAGGGAGATTAATGGGAGGGTTTTATTATTCCCAGTTTTGCAGGGGAATTCTCCCTCTTTTTATAATGGCTTTTCCCCCCATGACGGGGGGGGGGAACACAGGGCAAGGCTGGAGCAGGCTCTGTTTGCTCTAACGTCTCAAGGTGTGTTTTCAGAGCAATGGTATTTGGTGCTAAACCCTTCTCTGCACTTCCCCTCTGCTGGATATTGCATCCTTCTGGAAGAGGGAGGCAGAGCCCTTTCCTGAGGGGTGCCAGGGCCACTCGGGGCTGCTTTGAGAGCTATGGGACAGATCCCAGAGCAGGGAAGAGTGGGAGAGGGGCACAAAGGAATAGTCTGTGTGCTTCGTCAAAATAATCTGTGTTTTAAACAGCACAGACTGCCCCAAACCCTGCTACACACAACAGCAATTCAGGGGTTTTTAATTTTCTCTCTGTACATTTTTTGCACTTAGTTGAAAAAAAATGAGCAGCCTGAAAAATAACAAGGAAAAGGTGCAAAGGTGGGAAAGGCACCTAATTGTGAGCCATCATTAATTGCTTTCCCAGCTTTAACAAACACAAATACACAGAAATTCAGCCGTGTGGATGAGCTAGGGGAACCCTGCCACCCAGAGGGGCTCTCACCCACTTTTCCTACACCTTAAATTCATTTTGCTTGGAAAACTGTTTTGGGGAGGTTCTGCACAGCTGGAGTCTGGGGCTGGTGCTGGTGCCCAGGGGCAGGACAGGGACACGGGGACCCCCATTCCCCCCCATTCCCCCCCACTCCCACAGGTACTTACGGCGGAGGATCTCCCGCTGCTTGCGGACGTACCACGTGTACAGGGCAGCTCTCTTCTGGGTCTTCATGGGGGTGCCCTTGTTGAGGTGCTGGGACAGGTGGGACTGGTTGAGGCCGGTGACATCCACCACCTCCCTCTGGGGGATGTTGTGCTGCTGCATGTACCCCTTGATCATCTTCGCTGCCCGCCACGGGTCCTCGCTGTGGGCAGGGAAACCAAGGGTTAATATCTGCTGCCAGCAGGGGAAAGCCCCCAGTATTTGCTTCTCCCCATAATGGAAACCTTTCATTACTATTATTATTAATTATTATTATTAAAACTGTTTCAGAAGGACACAAGATCCTTGGAGTGTATGTTTTTCCCCAGGCTCCCAAAACAGCCCTGTCCCACCCCAGGGCTGGTGGGATGGGGGCTCACACCATCACTGTGTGATCACAGCCAAGCTGTTCCTCCAGTGTCCTTGTGGGACACACCAAGGTCCCATCAATGCCAGCAGAGCTCCTCCAGAGCCCCCATGGAGAGGCACAGCCCATCCATGAGCTGCTGCCCTTTCGTTCAGCGCGATTTCTGCCGTGGAAGACGCACGGGCAGTGGGACACACACATGGATGGGCAGGGGGAGCCCATCCTGGTCTACTAATGAAGAAAGAGAAATGCTGGGGGTGTTTTTCCTGCCCCTGCTCAGGGTGCAGCACCTGCACTGTGCCCGTGCCCCCAGCTGCCAGGGACCCCTGCACTGCCACCGAACCCCACCTGCCGCGCTTGCTGTGGAGCTTCTTCCTTCCATTCCCACAGGGGTAATGACCTAAAAATCTCAATATCCCCTTAAAAAAGACCCTATTCCCTCGCTCCCACAGCTGTGCACGCACTGACCATACGCAAAAGGCTGAGAAGCCAAGGTCAAACCAGGCACACAAACCCAACGAGTCCCCGAACGCAAAACCGAAACCAAACCCCCGAAAATTTTGAGTTACTCCTGATTATTATTAAACACTTGAATCTGGCTCCTGTAGGACCCAGGTGTAAATGACTCTTCTCTAAATCACACTACTTTACTGTCCGCTGATTTAGAGTCTGCTGATTAGTGTCATTTTATTTTAGAATAAATAAAATTACGAAAATTAGCTGAAAATCCAAATGCTGTCCGTGGTCTTAGCTCTATCGAATACCCAGTGTGACAGCAGAGCAACAGGTCAAAACACCTGTGCCGTATCCAAGACGCCAAGGTTTATTCTGGCCTAAAAGGGAGAACTTTCAGCACTGAAAAATCAGTATGAGCCCCGAGCTGGTCACAGTCCTGCACTCAAATAATGCGATGCCCCAATGCCGCGCTTGGAACGTCCAACTGCTTTCCCAATTCATTACCTACTTTGGATCCTTCACCTTGTCAAGTGAAAGAAAAGAAAAAAAAAAAAAAGCAAAAAGCCCAACAAGTAGATTTCTTACTTTTATTCCTGAATGTGGCTTGAAAACAAAGCTGGTTGGATCCACGGCAAAACACCGGAGCAGAGCCAAGCAGGGCTTTGTCACCCCCGGGAAGGAGCCACGGAGCCTTCCTGGAGCTGCCGAGCCTGTGCCCAAACCTGCATCCCCCAGGCAGGGGAACCCTGCTGATTTGGGGGGTCCTGTCCATGGGATGGTTCCCAGAAAAAGTGGGAAGTGAGGAGAAGGATGTGGAGAAAATGTCCTGCCCAGCAGCACCGGGCAAAGCCGCCGCCTGCCCCAGCTGAGGGGCTCGGGCAGACCTTTGTCACCAGCAGTCCATGTCACCCAACTGATCCCACTAATTACTGATTAATAACAAGTTAATGAAACAGAGCTCATTATCATTTCTAAGAGAGGTTTGGTTCACAACCGAGCCCAGGGCAGCGTTTGCTGAGAGAGAAACCGAGAGCCAGTGAATCAGAGCACGCTTGGAAAATGTCAGATGAGGGACTCGGGGGCTACAGAGGAGATTCTGAAATTCAAATAAAATTTGGCAACATTTTGGCTGGAAAAATATCTGAGAATTAGTAAAAAAAAATCCCGGAATTTCCCTCCATTTAATTATTTTTTAAAAGGCTTCACCTTGACATTTCCAACGTGTTTCACACTTACACTTTCAAAACAATTACTCGGGTCTTAATTTCTGAGAAGTGATTTTTCCTTTACGAATCAACTTGACCGTATTCAAAAGGGTTAAACAACCTGAAACCAAACCCAAACATTTTGTTTCATGTTAAACAAAATGTTTGGACTTGACCCAAAATGAAACGTTTGAGTGTTTGTTTGGCCTCTTTTTTTTTTCCTTTCTTTTTTGGTAACCTAAAAAGCCAGAGAGGAAAACCTTTTGAGTCAACACCAGCCCTTATTCTTTGATTCTGTCACCAAAATGAAATAAAACAAACATTAATTGTCCAATCTTCAACAGGAGTTTACTTACAAACAAAACCAAAACCCCGACCCAACCCACGAGTGCTTTCTAATACTGGAAAACCAGTTTATAGCCCTGTCTCCACGGTCAATCTCACCAGAACCATGGAAAGGTGTTTTTCTTGCACAAAATTAGCCCCACAAATCCTGGCTGCCAATGCTGCCCGAGAAAGAGCCTTTTCCCCATTCAGCCTCATACACAGGTGGGGGGCAAAGCCTGTTCCTCTTCCCAGCGATTCCCAGACCAGCTCCCCCATTTTGTCAGCCTCAAAACCAGGTAAATACACTCCACATCCTCAGAGAAATATGCCAAGAATTTATAGAGATGGATTATAAAACCCAGCTCCCTGCAGAACTGCCATCCTGCTCAGCATCTCCCTGCACATCAGCGATCAGTCGGCTGTGCCTGCACTCCCCACACATCTCGGGGTGGCTTTGCTGGGTCCCCAGGGCTGGTGGCCTTCCCAAAGTCCCCAGCCCACGGGTGGGATCTGGGATTTATAATTTCCCTGAGTGAGGTGTGGGTGAGCCCTGCAGGTGGGATGGGGCAGGCAGGGAGCTGTGGGGTGTCTGTGCAGCGCTGGGCTCTCCGTGGGTGACCCCACGGCACCCACCACACCATGGGTGGGCAGCAAAGCCCCGGCCGCGGTCCCAGAGAGCTGCAGGGCTCCTGAGCAAGCCCAGGGATGTGGGAGCAGCCCCGGAGTGAGCCTGCCCTGGGTGGGGACACCGGGGCAGCGGGAGAAGAGGGGGCTCAGCCCCGGCAGGGCTGCAGCCGGTGTCTCCCGGCCGCCCTACCTGCTCCCTCTCCAAGTACAAAGGCCTCTCTCAGAGCAAACACGAGCTCTTTGCAAAGGCTCCTCAGGGACATGTGCCCGCTCTTGTTTGCACCCAAGGCAAACTTTGCACAGAAACACCTGTGGGAGCACAGGGACCCCGGGGCTCAGCCACCCCGGGCACTGGGGGGACACTGGGGACAGGTGGGAGCACCCAGGGGTGCAAGGCTCCGTGCCGAGCAGGAGGGCTGGGAGCCCATCGGGAGAGGCCCGCGATGGATCCTCCCTCGCAGGAGCCCCCTCGGCACCCGAAGGCTCCCGGCCTGGGCGGGCACGGGTGGCGCTGCCCTGTCCCCAAAGGGCACCTGCTGCCACCGGGGCGGGACTGGAGCGCGTCGCTGCCGAGATCCCGGGGGAAGAGTCGGGGCCGTTCCCGGGCTCTGCGGGCTGGCGGAGGGCACGGGCACCCGCGGCGGGCAGCACCGGGGCCGCGCTCCGGGCACCGCGCTGGGCATCGCGACAGGCACGGGCACGGCAGCGCCCGGCGGGGGACACACGGACAGAGCCCGAGCCGTGCCCGCCGCACTCGGGGCCGGCCCCGCGGGGCTCCCACCTGCTCACACCGGCGCCGCTTCCCCGGGGCTCCGGAGCGGGGTCGGTGCCGCCCCCACGGGCCGGGGCAGCGCTGCCCGCCGAGCCCGGGGCTGCCCCGTTCGGCCCGGCCCGGCCCGGTTCGGTTCGGAGCGGAGCTGCATCTCGGGATGGGCCGGAGCGGAGCCGCCGCCGTCGGGGGTTCCCTCCTCCTTCCCCGCTCCCGGTCCGCTTTACAACCCCGGCAATGAATAACCCGCCGGCCCGATCGCCCTGATCGCGGCCTTTTGTGTATCTTTCTGTTGATGATTTATAGAAATAAATTAATAACGCCCCGGGCTCCACGTGGTGCGGTTTACGTTTGAGCCGCCGGCGCGGACGGACGGAGCCGGCGGCCGGTCCGAGCCCCCGCGGCCCCCGCCGCGACCGGGAACGGGAACGGGCAGCCCCGACGGGGCGGGGGCGACGCGGCCGCCGGGTCCGGCTTCCCCCTGCCCGCTCCGCTCCGCCGCGGGGTCCGGACAAGGGAGCGCCGGGCAAGGGAGCCCCGGGAGCCGCCACCGGGACCGACCGCGGGGCGGGCGGGGAGCCCCGGGAGCCGCCACGGGGTGGGACGGACACACACCGAGCAGGGAGCGCCGGGACCCCGCACCGGGC
Organism: Molothrus aeneus; assembly: GCF_037042795.1. Classification (NCBI taxonomy): domain Eukaryota; kingdom Metazoa; phylum Chordata; class Aves; order Passeriformes; family Icteridae; genus Molothrus; species Molothrus aeneus. The sequence continues at coordinate 10,211,451 of NC_089665.1, forward strand.
CCGACACACCGGGTGCGAGCCCCGGGCAGGGCGCCGGAGGCCGGGGCCGTCGGGCCGAGCCCCGCGGGCGGATCCCGGCGGTGCCGGTACCTGATCATCCTCTCCACCTCTGCCCGCTGCTCCACGGCCTCCTCCGTGTTGAGCGACTGCAGCTCGCGGAGGATCTGCGGCGTGTCAAAGTCGTCGCCGTCCTCGGAGCCCTCGTCGCCCGAGAGCTTGCCCTTGCCGTGCCCGTTGGCCAGCGGCGGGAGCGCGGCCCTGCCGTCGGGGGGCCCGCCGGGAGACAGCGGGAGGCTCTCCAGCTTGACGCCGAAGCCGGCGGCGGGCACCATGTCCTCCAGGGCGCGGATCAGCCCCTCCTTGGTGGCCCCGGAGCTGAGCAGGGCGCCCAGCAGCTCCCGTTGCAGGGCGCTCAGCTGGGACACCATCCTCTCCTGCCGCTCCGCTCGCCGCGCTCCTCCCGCTCCGCCCCGGCCGCGGCTGCTGCGGGCCGCGGGCCGCGCTCTACCGAGCCATGACCGCCACCATAAGGCATTATACCTTATGCAAATCAGCGCCAAAGCCTCTCCTCCGGCCCCCGCCCCGGCCCGGCACGGCTCGGCCCGGCCCTTAGCGCCCGCCGGGGCGGACTTTGCCTCGCGGCCGGCGGGAGGCCCCGGGGGAGCGGCGGGGGCAGCGCCGGGCGGGACGGCGCGCACGGGCACGGGACGGCGGCTCCGAGCGCCCCAGAGCCGCCCCGGAGCCGCCGTCGGGGGTCCCGGTGCCGGGCGCACCCCGGGAAGGGAGCGCCGTCCTCTGCCCGCGCCCCCCGGGGCCGAGCCGGGACCCCCGGCGGGTTCGGCTCCCTCGGGCGCTGTGCCCGCGCTGGAAGGGGGCCAGGATGAAAACCCTTCATGGTTTTCTCCCCCGTGTTCTCCAGTGTGTGGCGTCCTGTGCCCCAGCCCCGGCACAGGGCAGGAAGAGGCTGTGAGGGTCCAGGGAGCCCCCCCAGGACGGGGGTTACCCGTGGGGGATGTGGCCCCCGCTGTGGGGCAGCTCTGGGGACAGGCTCAGTGCCATTTAGCTGTGCAGGACATGGCAGGACACCCAGTTGGCAAAGGGGACACTGCGGGGACAGAGGTCACAGGGGACACGGAGCCCCCACTGACCCATGGCAGCAATCAGGGCTGGGAGCAGGGAACAGGTTTGGGAATGGGCAGAGAAGAGATCCAAGCTGTGCTCTGGGATCTGAACAAAACCTGCTTTTCCTACCGCTGTGAATGCACCAAGTCCCAAAGATCAACAAAAATCAAAATTAAATTCACTGAAACCAAAGCAGGCACAAGACAAGAGGCAGAACCACACCCAGAGCAGGGCACAGAGGAGCCCGGGACCCTTCAGGGGAAAGCAGGCCTGAAATCTCCACTCATGACTGCCCAGGTGCCCAAAGCACTTCCCGTTCCTGCTGCTCTTGGCAAAGGCCAACAGCTCTAAACCCAGTGTTCCCAGAGCCAGACTTGTCCAGGGCACCCAGAGTTACCTGCCCATCTCAAAACACAGAGAAAACCCTGCCAGCCACCAGCACCCATGGCAGACCCCAAATGCAGCCCCAGAGCCCCTCAGGAGCGCAGCTGCTGGTCCCTGACCCGCCAGCCATGGATCCCCTCTCCGTTAGACACCCTGGGCAGCTGCTGGCAGTTGGGTTCCTGCAGAGCCAGGCAAGGCAAGGGAAAGGAAAGGAATGGAAAGGAAGGGAAGGAAAAGCCCCGCGGCTGGGCAGGGAACAGCCTGTGCAGGAGCTGGGAGCCGCACGGGCTGAACAGCCTGAACTGTCCCTAAAACCATTCCTGCTCCATGGAACAGAGCAGCTCGGGGCCAGCATGGCAGCACAGCACCCTCAGAGCCCCCTGCCCCTCGGGGGACAGGGCAGAGCCACAGTGGGATGCCGGGGATCAGCAGGGAGCAGGAAACCTCTCTGTGTCGGGAGGGAGGTGTGGGTGAGCACACCGTGGCCACACAGCAGCCTGAGCACAACCTAGAGAAGAGAGGACTGAAAAATCCCAAAAAGCTCCTTCCTGCCTCCCAGCTTGGAGCCAATGCCCAGCTCTGGTGCCACAGGGAGGTGACAGCAGCTCCCTGGGACCCCTCTGGCACCGTGTGAATCCTCGGGGTGAGGGTCAGGGGCTCCCCAGCCCTGCTGTGCCCTGCACCCCGAGGTCTCCAGGGAGCAGGGAGCAGGTCACTGGTGAGTGCTCCCCCTCACCCAGCTCTCCCACCTCCGAGGGTCACTGGCACCTGCCCACCACTCCCTGCACCACAGGTGCCCTCATCCTTCACACCACAGCAGGTCACCCCAAAATTCTCCAGATCCCAGGAGATGGCACAGACACCAAACCACCCACCCGTGGGGCTGAGGGACCGTGCAGGGCCTGTGTCACCCCGGGCAGCCCCTCAGTGCCACCAGGGCTGTGTGGCACCCGCTGTGTCAGCCCCTCAGTGCCACCAGGGCTGTGTGGCACCCTGGGCAGCCCCTCAGTGCCACCAGGACTGTGTGGCACCCGCTGTGTCAGCCCCTCAGTGCCACCAGGACTGTGTGGCACCCGCTGTGTCAGCCCCTCAGTGCCACCAGGGCTGTGTGGCACCCGCCATGCCCTGGGCTGTGCCCCCAGCGCTGCCCCTGTGCCCAGGGCAGGCTGTGCAGGCCCTGCAGGTGCCAGGGCAGAGCAGGAGCCGTGCTGAGCTCCCAGGGCTGTGCCACCCCCGCTGCCCGGCCTGGGAACAGCCTGGCTGCTGCTCCCAGCAGGTCCCTGTCCCTTTCAAGTGGGCTGCTGAGCTTTGCCTTGGTCTTTGCACAGCCTTCATGGCATCGCATGATAATCGTGTTCTGTCACAGTGGGTGCCCTGGACCTTGTCCTGTTTCCACACGTTTGGAACCACCTGGCTAATGAAGTGGGTATCGTTTTCTGGTCCATCTCTCTCACCCCACTGCTCTTCCCCCTTCTCCACGCCCCGCTCCTCGGAGCCTCGCTGCCCGCCGCCTTTTCCCATCGTTGTCCGGCACAGCTCATTAACTCCTCTGAGCAGAGGAGCGCGGTCGCTGCGGCTGGGGGGCCGTGGGTGCCCCGGGGGCTGGGAGCACATATTTTCCCAGATAGTTTCCCAGCCCCGGCCCGGCGGGAGCATCAGCCCGAGCTTCCAGCGGGAGGTGCCTGCGGCTGGCAATGCGGGCAGGCTGCACCGGGTGGGAGTTTTAATCTGTTTTAATCGGAGCATGCTCTGCTCTGCTCTGCCCTCAAGCCTCCGAAGGCGCCTGGTTTGCAGCCAGCCCGCATTGGCCGGCAGCTCCCAGGGCTGGAATGGCCTCACCTCCCGCTCCCCATCATCTCGGAGACTCCAAACCAGCAGCCAGCCCATCCCTTCACACCGTCCACAAGGAGGGAAAAACCATCCCGCTGTACCCGCCCTGCCCAGGCAATCCCTTACCCACGGCCACATCCTCCTCCCTCACAGAGGGGCCAGCGCTGCTTGCCCTGAGCCAGGCTGCAGCTCCCACCTGGCACAGAGCCGTGGGGTCAGCCCCAGGCTGAGGCACTCAGGCACTCAGGGGACTTTGCCCTGGCACGGCACGGCACAGGAGCCAGGCCCAGGGCACCCCCCTGTCCTGGCTAGACCATCCTCGTGTCCCCTGGCACCCCCTGTCCTGGCTGGGCCAGCCTTGTGTCCCCTGGCACCCCCTGTCCTGGCTAGGCCTCGTGTCCCCTGGCACCCCCTGTCCTGGCTAGGCCTCGTGTCCCCTGGCACTGCACGGCACAGGAGCCAGGCCCAGGGCACCCCCTGTCCTGGCTGGGCCAGCCTCGTGTCCCCTGGCACCCCCTGTCCTGGCTGGCCAGCCTCGTGTCCCCTGGCACTGCACGGCACAGGAGCCAGGCCCAGGGCACCCCCTGTCCTGGCTGGGCCAGCCTCGTGTCCCCTGGCACTGCATGGCACAGGAGCCAGGCCCAGGGCACCCCCCTGTCCTGGCTGGGCCAGCCTCGTGTCCCCTGGCACCAGCAGAGTGGGGCCACAGGAGCACAGGACACTGGGGGCACTTTTCCTGTGGGCACCGGTGCGGGCACAGCGCTGGGGGATTTCTGCCACGGACACGTTTATACATTTGGTGTCTGCCTCTCATTTTTCCCTTACAGTTTGTTTCATTTAACGCCTGAGCGCGTGCGGACACCTCTGACCCCGCGGGCAGTGGGCAAGAGAGTTCCCACCAGAGCAGCCCATTAAACCCCCTCACGGAGGTTTTTTTTCTCCTCTGCCCCCACTTGCGCTGAGATTCTCGCATTCCCTGCCTGCCTGCGCCTCCCCCACACGAGGTGATGTAATGTTTTGAGCCTTCTCCCATCCCCACCTTTATTAAATATGACCCGCGGTTGATCCCGCGCGGGCCCAAGGGAAGCTGTGGTTTCGGGAGGGGTCACACATGAAAGGCAGAGCTGTCCGCCCCGCTGGGAGGGCCACGGGGACCCTCCTGCCCTGCACCCCGACAGACAGAGCCCCCAAAGCACAGGGGTGCCACCTTCACCCTCCGGGGAAGTCAGGTCTGTGGGCACCTTTGTTTAGGATGCAAATTGCCTTTTGGCTTGTCCCAGATCATGGGCACAGCCTTGGCTCGCCCTCTGCAGAGCTTCTGGGAGAGAGGCTCAGTGCTGGGGTGCCTCAGCTCTGGGCTGAGCCCTGCTGTCCCTGTCCCCTGCAGTCCCCAGCACTGGCACCCCACAGACACCCCACAGACGCCCCATCACGGGCTGTGCTGCACACCCCACTCAGCTCCCAGGGAAGGGACATGTCCCAGCTGTCACCAAGCCACAGAGCAAGGCTGTGGTGTGGAAACATCTCCTCTTCCCCCTGTGTGCCCCCTGCCCCAAGCACAGCAAACATGAACCTGGGCATCATCCAGGAGGAGATGCTCTGGGGCCCAGGGATGGACTGAAGGGATGGACTGAAGGGCATGGATTCATCCCCATCTGGTGTCCACCATGTCTGCTTCAGCCCATAGGAGCACTCAGGTGGGGCTGGCACCGGGTGGGCTGTGCTGGCAGCAGTGTGGGCAGCAATGGGGAACCCCTGTGTTGCTCCTCCAGCCATGGGGGTGCACCCATGCTGGGGACATGCATCCCCCTGGGGACATCCATCACCCCAGTGCCCTCACCCAGAGCCCCACAGGTCCACTGGCACAGGAGGAGATGAGAGAGGAGCTGGGGCTGGCCCAGGGGGGAACAGGAGCCACCCAGGACCTGCTGGGACAGGGCTCAGGGTGGGCAGGAGGACACCAGCAGCAGCGTTTGTCTGTCACGCTGATAATTAATGTTTCTCCCCTACGCTTTGCAAATAACTCGCGACTCTCTTTGTCTGGTGATAAATGGCCCCTTTGAAGTTCTCCTTTCTCAAAAGCAAAGCAAAGAAACACTTTCATAATCCGTCTTCACCTCCCGTCCTGCGCCGAGGCTCTGCTGCTCTGGGGGGCACAGGGGGCCTGCTGGCCCCTCACCTGCAGCTGGGAGCCCTCTGGGGCTGCTCCGTGTCCCTTTGCTCCGCCAGGGGACAGGCAGTGGGGTCAGGACCACCTCAGCTCGTCCCCTGCCCATGGCCATGACAATGTGTCCTTCTGCACTGGTGGCCTTCCCACCACATCCCCCCCCAGCAGTATCCCCCACTCTGAGCCTCCCCAAACCCTCAGACCCCTCATTTTTGGAGTCTGGGGGCTTCCCTCAACCTCGCCATGTCCTGAGCTGGAGGGGAGGGCAGGGCTGGGGAGGTGTGGGGAGCAGGGACCCTGTGCAGGGCTGTGGGGCTGCAGGGTGTGGACGTGACCCAGCACCCACCACGCTCAGGTCCCCCCGCAGCCCCAGCTCCCGCTCAGGTTCTGCTTGGCTGCCACAGCAAAACAAGTTCTGCTGGGCTATAAAAGGCGCTGCTGGGAGCAGGGCAGGCCGGGAGAGCGCTCAGAATCCATGCCAGAGCTCTCGAGGTTGTCACTGGCTTACGTGTCAGGGCAAACAATGCTATCTGCCCCTGGGATCGGCACAAGGAACACCACAACAGCGGCCCAAACCCCAAACACGGGGTCACGGGGCACAGCCGCGCAGGCAGAGGGTCCCTGAGCGCTGCTGGGCTGCCCTGAGCCCACGGGCACCGTCCCACTGTGCCCAATGGTCAGCGTGGCACCAGCCCTGTGCCCTTCCCATTGCACCCCGATCCCAGTGCCAGGCAGGGTGGCCCTGCTGGCCACGGTGTCCCCACAGGGGTGGGCATTGCACAGATGCCATTCTGCTTTGCCGCGTGTCCTCTGACTCTTTATTAATTTTAAGACAAAGCGGAGGGAAGCGAGCTGGAACCAGTGTGGAGGTGGGGTTGTTTTCTGGGAAAACAAAAGCAGCGTGGCCGCTGCCAGGGCCCAGGGGATGCTCGGGGCTGGAGGAGCTCCCTGAGGACAGGGGTCCCAAATCTGGGGAGGTTTCAGTGCGAGTCCCAGTTGTGCTACAGGGAGGCCCAACCCAAAACCTGGCCAGCCCCACACCCCAGGTGTCACTCCATGGCCATGAGTGTCTGTGTCACTTGCCCCTTCGTGTGACAATGGTGCCACCAGACATGCTCTGAGCAGGGGGTACCCACTGGTGGCTCCTCAGGCTGAGGGCAAGACCTGCCACAATGGAAGCTGAGAAATTCAAAAGGTCCCAAGAAAAGTAAAATCCAACTCTCCAAGCCGTTGGAGGCTGGCACCAACTTCCCACCTGTGGCAAGAGCCCTCCATGGGCACAGCCCAGCTCACCCCAGCCCTGCTGCAGGTGAGACCCCCACTCCAGGCACATTTCCCTGCACCAGGTGCCCTCCCTGGGAGGGTCCAGCCCCGGCCCCCAGCGGGGTCCCCAGCGGGCGTGGGGGGAGCTGGGAGGGCAAAAATCAAAAGCAAATTGCGGGAGTCAATGGCGCGGAGCCGCGGGCGGCCTCGGCGGCTGCCGTGTGACTTTGATTCCCCTATCATAACCCCGAATTAAAAATTCAAGCAATTACTTGCATGGCTTCCCCCCGATTAGGCTGGGCCTCGCGTTCATTAATGCGGGCGCACAGAGAAAAGCCATTAGGGCGGCGGTGGGGACGGTTTCGCTGAGAACAGTTCCGCTCCAGGAAGGAGCTGGGCCAAAGCCGAATTTCACACATCCCCGAGGCCGCCCAAGCACGGCCGGGGCCCTGAACGCTGCCTTTGTCCCTGGGATGGGCCCCCTGGCACGGGTGGCACACAGAGGGGCATTGCTGCTGGTAAAAGCATCAGCCCAGCAGTGGCAGCAGCAGCGAGGGGACTGACCCAAGCCATGGTGATGTTTGGGTACTGAGCTTTGGGTGCCCCCCAAAATATTTACCCAGCCCAACCCCAGCACACAGGGGCAGCAGGAACAGGGGTGGTGAATCACCCGGCCCATCACAGCTCTCTGCACGTGGGCCAGCACTCGAGCAAGATGTGGCAAGCCTCCCATCCGGCCAGCCCGGGTTTATGAGCAAATTTCAAGTTCCACAGAGTTTTCCCTCCCATTCCAATTCAAACGTTTTTCCTGCTGCTCCAGGAGCAGGGATTGGGGATGTTGCCTGCCCAGGTTGTGCCCCCATGGGAACCCCCCCACCCTGCAGATGCCACCGTGCCAGCGTGCCGAGCGTGCCCCTGCTCCACCGCTGGGCCATCAAGGAAATCTGCTGGACTGAAAAATACCAGCACGTCTAGACTGAAATACCAGTCTGGGCTCCCGGGGAGGCAGAGGACCCCCCCGGAGCAGCGTGGGCTCCCTTTTCGCGGGGGTGGCACAGCAAGGCTTGACCCCAGGCACAATCCTGCTCCTCGGGGCTCTCCAAGCCCCTTCAGAATCCCTGTCCCCATCCCCACTTGGCGCTGCGGTGCCCAGAGCCCTGCGGTGCCCGCGGTTTTGTTCCACACTGCTTCCTGCCCACATCTTCCTGCTGGGCTTTAGCCCCCGGGACGAGCGTGCTGACAGCCAGGTGAGGCCACCGAGGGTCGGGCTGCGCCCAAATCCCCTCGCTGTGCCCAAATCCCCTCGCTCCGAGCTCCGATGGCTCCATCCATCAGCGGCAGCCCCGGAGCCGCCCGAGGGGGAGAGCCGGGAGGCTGCAGAGGGGAGAGAAGGAAAACAGACAGGATAAAAATCACCGGATTAGCGGGTCCCAGGGAGGGACGGCCTGCGAGAGGGCGCGGGGCCATTTTTTATGGCAGAGACAGCGGGCATGAACCGAGGATCAGCCTCTTCCCTTTGACCCCGCCACTGGAAGTCACCCCTGCCTCGGCACCCATCGCTCACGGGCCGGTGTCACTGACAGCGCAGTCACAGCCAAAGCCACCGTGGCTGCGCACCGGGAGGGAAAACGTTCCGTGAGTGCCCCGGGGAACGCTCCGTGCCCGGGATCCCCGCTCGGGCCCGGGGCTGGCCGGGCTGGGACAGCGCGGGTGGCACCCGGGTCCTGTCGGGGGACCCGCCGAGGGGACACGGGCCAGCGGAGCCGCCGCTGTCGCCGCCGTGCCCGGGTTCGTGGTGCCACCTCGTGGCCCGGGGACCGGGGCCGCTCCCGGGGCCGCTCCCGGGGCCACCGGACACGGCAGAGCCCGGGGATGCTCAGGGCGGAACAGCCGCAGGTGACGGCGAATCACTGCCTGTGCTCCCCGGTCATGGAGACAGTTGGAGGGGAGCGGAAAATGAATTAAAAATAAAATGAATTAAAAATAAAACTACCAGTCCAATAGCTGGGGTGTTTAACAGCCTGCAGGGACGCTATGAGTGCCCCGCTGTGGCTGCTCCGTGCTGCGTGTCCCCAGGGCACAGCCACCACCGCAGGTGTCCCCAGGGGCTGCAGGTGGGCGACGAGCCCAGGGCTCGGTGCAGGAGACATCCCCGGGCTGCCATCGGGCCGGGCACTAAAGCAAAGCCCTTTTGTTTTCCCCACCCAGTGACCCCGGGAAGAACGGGCGGATTGTCTTTCAAACGGAGCCGATGTGGAGCTGAATGTCCCTTGCCACCTTGGCTATAAATCATCCTGCATGTGATAAGGTAATTACCTTCTCCTTGGAACTATTCATAGGAAAACCTATAAAGGGCCTGGCTTGTAAACACAACAATAAAGAGGCAGTACAATAAAACCTTGGCCAGGGTGGGGAAGGTGCTGCCTTTCCCCAGCCCCCAGCACCTCGTGCCCCACCAGGCCCTGGAGGATGGGGCTGGGGGCTGCCCTGTGGCTCTCATGGGCAGTGAGGGATGGCCCCGGGCACAGCAGGGCACAGCCTTTGTCCCCAGAGGGTTGGCAAAGGGGGATGCCCTATTGGTAATAACAGCAGCTCCCATCCGCTTCCTGGGGTGCACAAAACCACAGATTTCTCTGCTCAGAGAACAGCCTGACATTGGATGGGGCTGCTGGAGCACACTCAGCTCAGGTACACCCTGCCCCAGGTGCCACAGCTGCCCCAGCATTCCAGCTGGTACAGGATGGAGGCAGCTCTAGAGATGTCAGCAACTTTGGGACAGAAATCCAGGCAAAGTTGTGCTTTCAGTGGCTATGGGACAGATTTCTCCCCAGGGCAGCGCAGAAACACAGGCTTGGTTCAGGTGTGGGAGCTCAAAGATGGGATCAGCTACAGCTGCAGCAGGCAGAGAGGAAAGGAGCAAGTGAAGCTGAAGTGCAAATGTGTCACAGAGCCAGGACAGGCCCAGCAGGGATGCTCAGCTCTGCCCCCATGCCAGGTTTCCAGCCTGACCACACTCACAGGGCTGGCAGAGCAGCAGAACTCATCCCTGGCAGAGAACTGGCTCCATCCATCCATCCATCCATCCATCCATCCATCCATCCATCCATCCATCCATCCATCCATCCATCCATCCATCCATCCATCCATCCATGCCCTGGAAAAGGCTCCCTTGCTCCAGGAAGTTTTGGATACTCTCAGCACTTGAGGCCTGCTGGAACCAGCGGCGAGGGTGGAAGAACAAAGCAGATGAATTTTGTATCCCCCCAAGGTTTTATGACAGGCAGGGCTTGCCCTGAGCTCTGTTCAAACATCCAGCCCAGGGTTAGGACAGCAGGCACTTAACTCTGAGAGCCCCAGAGCCCTGCTCATTCCTGGAGCTGCTGATCTGTCCCCAGCAACATCAGAGAGCCCAGCACTCCCCTGGCTATCAGCAGAGTAAGCACAGAGCAAACACAGAGCAAGTAACAGCAGCAGAAAGGAACGGAAGGGGACAGAACTCCAGAACCACAAACAAATCCATGTGCTGTTAGAACAGCACTGCACCTCCCACACAGGTGCCTGGAGAGCCAAAATTCCAGCCTTGGAGAACCTACTTTGAATTTTCTGGCTTAGGCAGCACAGTACCATCCACCTGGAAAGAAGGAATTGTGATTTTTTTGGAAGACAGGATGAGTGGAGGCAGCAGGGAGGCTCAGGCCAGGTGTACAGCACTGGGAACACAGACAGCTAAAGGCAAAGGCTGTTTGCTCTAAGCTATTCTTCAAATATTGGCATATTTGGGTTTATTGCAGGAACACAAGAGTGACAACATTTGCAGTGCTCTGAAAAACAAAATTCTTCCAGCCCCCTGCTTTACAAACACGATTCTGGATCCTGCAGCAATAGGAAGAAAATGCTTTGAGATAAGCTGAGGAACAGGCAGCTTTATAAAACACACAGAGGAGGAAAAGGCGTTTGTTTTCCAAGTGGAGACGCTGTGACAGCAAAGTGCACAAACCAGCCCCAGGGAGGGCAGAGTTCCCCAAACACAACAATAAAAAATAGTAATAATATAAAAAAGAAGTCCTAGAGGCATTATTAATAAAGTCTGGAACAAAATACTTAATATCAGCAGCAGGAAACTTTTCCTCTGGATGTCCTGTGCAGGGGAACACAGCTCTGTGCTCCCTGTGGAAGATTTGGTCACTGGAATGGGTCTCATTTCCCTCAAGCTTCTGCCAGCTCCGTGGCACTGGTGTGGTGTGTCAGGACATCCTCCAGGAACAGGGACACTCTGAGCCTGGCCTTGCCCTGCAGTTCTGTCTCCATGGCACTGAGGTGCTCGATGGCTCCCTGCAATGCTCTCTCCCTGTCCCTCAGGTCCGTGGGCGCCCCTGCCTCGCCCTCCTGGCCCGGGGAGCTCAGGTACTGCAGCACGTAGGGCCGGATGGCCTGGCCGTGCTCCCGGAGGCTGCTCCCGAGCAGGGGCAGGTCTGAGCTCCTGGCCAGCTGCAGCAGGTGCAGCAGGGCCTGGCACAGCTGGCTCCTCAGGCTGGAGCTGTACTTGAACTCCAGGAAGTCCTCGGTGTCCTCGCTCCTCTGCAGGGCCACCACCAAGGCGCTCCAGATGTGGCAGAACTGCTCCGTGGAGCCGTAGCATTCCCTCCTGCTGGGGATGGACAGGGCCATGGCTGACTTGATCCGCACTTTGAAGTTCTTGCAGGACTTGACTACAGAGGAAAGGGCACTGAAAGCTTCTGTGGCCCAAGGAGCTTCTCCTGAAAAAAAAAACAAAAAAGAAAACCCCTTTTTTAATCAGCCAAAATATGCAAAACTATAAATGTCTCCTGAATATTTAATGGGCAGACATTTATTGAATTTATTGTGGTTTAAATGAGAGAATCAAGAGTTATGAAATGAAATATTAGTTAAAACAGTTAATCTCCTGAAGTTTTACAAGAGGACATTTGGCATTTATTCACACCTATAATCCCACTGTTTCCTGACATGACAGATCCAGCTGAACACAGCAGTTACCCCTGCACTGGCACTGAAGGAGCTGAGTCTGCTCCATGGGCAGAGCCCTGGGAGAGCTGTGACACCCAGACTCAGCTCTGCTGCCTTCCCCCTCCCTCTCCACCCCAGTGGCAGCAGAGATGAGGATGTGCTCAGCCCCCACGTGCAGAGCAGCCCGGGCAGGGGACAGGCTCTCACCCAGAGGCAGGGCAGGGTTCTTGAAGACGTTGCCCAGCGCGTAGCAGGCGTTCCAGCGCACCTTCATGGTGGCCTCGCTGCCCACCGTGGCAATCAGGGCCTGCAGGGACTCCTCGATGGCCTCCCTGAACCTGGGGTTGGCCACGTGGCAGGGCTGCAGGAAATGCAGCACGTTCCCAAGGGCACGGACAGCGTTGCTCTTCACCTGGAACACACAAAAACCTCCCGGGTTTTTGCAGGGTTTGATTTGAAATCATCTCAGAGCCAGCAAGGAGCACAGTTGGAATCACACTGGATCTTCCTAAATGCCACCAGAAAGATCATTCTCTGCACAGGGCCACAAGCCAAACCAAACCCCCCCTGCACTGTGGAGAAGCCCAGTCAAATTCCCTGTAATCCAAACAACACAGGAGCCCTCTGAACACCCCCTGAGGGGAGGGTCTGAGCTGCAGCTCCCCTCACACAATGGGGCAAAGAGACCTGAAGTAACTGGTGCCTTTTTCCTTTTCTGTTTTTAATGCAGGGGTTAATGAACTCCACCAAGCCCACTCTCCTTCCCCCCAGCCTCACCTTGTCTCTGTCCTTGGATGCTTCTGTGGCAGAGCGCAGCAATTTCAGCAGCAGGAGATCAGAGAGCTCCTCCTGGAAGCTTTGTCCCATGGTTTCCCTGGCAGGAGAACCACCCTGTGAACACCCAGCTGGGCTGCTCCATCCCCACATCACAGATGTGATACCACCCTTTATAAAGGCCCATGAACAACCTTCACTCTTTAGAGGGCTAATATGTAAGGCAGACCTTTCTGCATGTGACCACTATGTTTATTAATTTAAAACCAAACTATCAATGCAAGAAAGCTGGTTAGCAATGGTTAAATCTGTAATAAAAAACAGAGGGCAAGGAATGGCTCAGGGGCAATTCTGCAGCAGGAATATATGATAACTATTTTCCTGTTAAAAATGTAACAGTAGGTTGGGCTTCCCTCAGTCTCTGGCTTGAGGAAGGGTTAAATATTTATTAATTTTACTTGTGTTATGTTGAAAGTAAAGGAACCATGTAATTACACCAAGCAACACACAAGAAATGGAAAACTGAAAAGTGAAAAGTTTTAAAAAGCCTGTCCTTAGAGTGACAGGACAAGGGGGAATGGCTTAAAATTGAGTAGGTTTAGATCAGATATTAGAAAAAGTCTGATCCCTGTGAGGGTGCCCAGAGAAGCTGTGGCTGCCCCATCCCTGGAAATGTCCAGGGCCAGGCTGGACAGGGCTTGGAGCAAGCTGGGATAGTGGAAGCTGTTCCCAGATGGATACAGGATGCTCAAGCAGTGTCCCACACTGGCAGACACACAGGCAGAGGGTGGTTAAAAAGGAGGATCCAAGCCAAAATTCAGCTTTTTTTGATGTTAAGGATCACAGAATCATCTTGGTTAGAAAAGCCCTTCCAGAGCATCGAGTCCAAGCTGTGCCTGATGCCCACCTTGTCCCCAGCCCAGACCCTGAGTGTTCCTTGGACACCTGCAGGGACAGGCACTCCAAGCCCCCCTGGGCAGCCCCCCCAGTGCCTGAGCACCCTTTCCACAGAGCACTTGCACACACAGGGCAGGGGCTGGCACATACATGTTGATGATCAGGGTGTCTGTCAGGTTGCCCAGGGACCAGGCTGCCTTGGCACGGACGTTGGGAGATTTGTCATGGAGGGAGGTCAGAATGGCATTTGCTGTGTCTGCCACAAACATCACATCCTGCCAAAGCAAAAAGTCACACAGCTCTCAAAACACAGGTGATTTTCTTAGTAACACACTCTGCTTTTTCCAGGGAAAAGGAGAGAGAGACCAGCTCTGCTCATTTACTTTTCCAGGTGACAACTTCTAATGAGCTCATGGTGCTGTCTGCAGCCTGACCTTTAATTAACAGTCCAAGCCTGAATGCTGACCAAGTCCACCATTCTTGGGTAGCTGTTGCTGAAAAGCTTCTATGGATTATTTAATTCCATTGGTGATTTAGTTACTTTGGATTTTAACATAATTACATGGACTGCCAACCTTATACCCATCAAATCCCACTCTTAAAGTAATTGCTTCTCCAGACTCCCTGTTGAGTTGCCTGTCTAATCTTCTCTTCTATGGCACATTACATGTGCCTATGGTAAAGGATTTTCTTTCAAAATATTTTGGAATTAAACTCCAAAGTCAGCTACTGCATATTTTTTTATTAAAATCATTCACTTAGAGGTTACATTGTAAAAACTAATCTTCCAGCTCAGCCAAGCTAAGATGATATTTTGTAGGAAAAATTCCTTTTTTTCCCTCCAAATAAGCTTTATTTCTTAGTTTTAAGCAAAACTGAAGGCTTTCCATTAAAATCTTGTTAGAATCATAGAATCCTGGAGGTTGGAAAAGACCTCAAGGATCGAGTCCAACACCAAACTCCCCAGAGCACTGCAGAGCTGTTCCCTTCATCCCAGCTCCCCCTCACCTCTTGCAGCTCCTCTGTGCCAACCCACCCACTCAGCTCCCATCCCTGAGAGCCTGGGAGGATCCTGACCTCTCTCCTTTCCCCCTCTCTTCTGCTCCACCTCCCTTAAAGCTGCACTGATTCTGCTCTCAAAGGCAAGAGCAGGCCTGGAGCCAGTAAGGAAAACTATAAATACACTAGAGGCCAAAAGTAAAGCAAATTAACTGCAAACAAATCCATGTCCCACATCTTATGGTTCATCAGAGAATGGCTCAGAAGAAGGGATGGGCTGGCTCTGACCTGCCTGAGGCACGGGAAGAGGATGTAGACTCCCAGGGCACGGGCAGCAGCAGCTTTCACCAGGGGGTTCTCACTGTGGTTCAGGCCAAGCAGCAAGGTGACACACAGGATCTGCTGGTCACCCTGCAAGAGGAGCAGCAAAGTGACACACAGGATCTGCTGGTCACCCTGCAAGAGGAGCAGCAGTGGCAGAGGGGGGCTGAGGAGAGCTCTGTCCCACAGGGACACACAAATTCTCTCAAATTCCCTGTGTCTGAAGGAGCTTCCACTCAGAGCATGCTCTGGATAAAGTGAATTGAGGAGTGATTCCAGGAATCAGGAATGCTTCCAGGACACAGATCTCTGCTGTTGGCTAAGAGCAAGAAGGAAATCAGAGTATTGCTGTCACCCACAGCTGAAGGAATGGCCCATCAGGGCTGACTCAGAGGATGGGCTGCTCCTGCCTCCCCTCCCTCTGTGCCCCTCGTTAACCAGGACAGGTTGTCAGCTCACCAGCCCATGACAGAAGGTCAGAGTGGGCACTGACTTGACCCCACTTGGCCACAGGGACAGGAGAGGGAATGGGATCAAAGTGCAGGGGATGAAGTACACGCTGTACTTGGAGAATTCCAGAGATACTGCTGGAGCAGCAATTCCTGGGCAAATGAGATCCGGCAGAGCACTCCCCAGCAAGGACACAGTGACACAGAAGCAGCTGCACAATGCAGAGGGGATCCACTGCCAAGGCTTTCATGTTTAAAAGCATATTTCATGTTGCAAAGGGAAAAAACACACATGCAAACGGCTGCACAACATCAGGCCCTGGCTATTGGCTCAGCCAGCTCTTCAAAGGATTAATCAGCAGAATAACAATCCCTCAGCCCCCCCTCATGCCATGAAATCCTTGTCCTCCATCTCCTGTGCATCACTGCCAAGGCTGGGTATTCATGGCAGGGCCAAACAGCTGCTGTGACCCACAGTTTAATTGTTCTGACAGGCTAATTACTCCCAACACTGCCCTTTCCAGCCTTCAACAGTCACAATGTTCAGAAAAAAAAAAAAAAAAAAAAAAAAAAAGGGAAGGTTTCTTTACTTTCTCCTGGCAAGTTTTAAAAGGCTTTACACTACTGTAACCTGATGGACAAGGACAAAGCCTGAAAGGTAAAAGCACCACATGTAAAGGTGTGTTCTCCTACCTGCAGGAGGCTGAAAGCCTCTGGTAAGATAGAGGACAGGGCATCACAGGCACTTGTCTGGAGAGTGGCATGGGGGGAGTCCTGCAGGGTGCCAGGCAAGGGCCCATTTAACATCATCGTCCAGAAGGTCACAACCTGCAGGAGAAGCAGCCAGGTTTATCTTCTAAACTCAGCAATTAAGCCTAACTTCTTGTCTTAAAGATGATCATCATATGCTGAAATTTGAACTGCTTTAAATAGAGTTGCAATCCCACTCCTGAATCCACACAGCTGAGTGTTTTCATTTGCCTGACAATTTACATTCATAGCAAGTAACAGGAACCTGATGCTACTGAACACATTTCCTGTCTTGTAGGCTCAAAACTTAGCATGAGCCAAAGAGATTTTTAAGCTTGTCTTCTGCTCACAGAAGGAAGACTTAAACAGGCCCATATTACTCAGCTTCTGCAAACTCAGCCAACAAACAGCGAATGAATTTCTCTAAATTCACTTATATTGTGGTTCTGGCCACTCTCTCTGTACTTGTGATCAGGCTGGCACTTTAACAATGCAAATTCACGAAAATTCTGAAAGTTTTATGCAGCAGTAATGACAGACACAAAATCAGTGCTGTTCTCCAGCTCTGAGCTACAGCAGGCTGCAAGAGTTGGGAAGAGGAGAGGCAAAGACACAGGGTTAACACCATGTAAAAGATATAAACCCAAGGACATCTGTCCACAGGCAAGAACAAATGCCAAGTGACTGCAGGAAGTCTCCAGACACTGTCCATACTGGCATGCACAGAGCTGCAGCCCGAGTCCCTTCCTGCCTCCCTGCAATTGTCTGTGTCTGTGCCAGGGACTGTGCGGAGGGCAGGGAAGGAGCTCAGCGAGGGGGAATCTCACACTTACCACGCTGACAGGCACCCTCTGCTCGGGGGCAGTGGAGGACTCAGGTTTGTGCTGCTGCAGGACACCCGTGCCCAGCTCCTCCAGAAGCTACAGAGAACAAAGAGCAAGGGGGTTCTCATCAGGGGTGACTCATGGAGCTACAGAACCTGCATCTACTCACCCAGGGAACAAAAAGCAAAGATTCAGTACTGGTTTGGGCTGTTCTGTCCCTGCTAGTACTGGAATTAGAGGAAAAGCCTTTCCTACATAAAGTCTCCAGCAAGCACAGCATAGCAAACCACTGCAAAGAGGAAATCTTTGGGTCACAGAGTCCAGTCCCTGCCCCAGCTGATGCTCAGCCAGGGAAGCACCAGTGCTGTGCTCCTTGCACTTCCCAAGCTTCCTGGTGACTCAGCAGAGCCACAAAATTCTGCTGAGACTTCAAGACTGGAAGCTGAAGGTGCATTTCTATACTGTACTGCATTTCTATATCACACTCACAGATGCTCTGAATATTCAGCACCACTCATCTGCATTTGCAAAGCACCCAGACAGATAAAACTGACTTGGTAACACAATGTTGACGTGTCTCCTGCTCTTACTTTGGCTCCATGAAGCTGAATGGATGGATCCATTTCTTCCATGCATCTGCAAGCCACTTCTCCAAGTCCCAGGAAATAGCTCTGAGTCATAGGGAAATAACCTTTCACAAGAAGAGCCAACACCTAAACACAGACAAAAGAAATCCCATTCAGCATTTCTTCCTTCTATTTACCCAAAATACCCCAACTACACACTGAAATTATGTTAATGGGCTAATCAACCCTGGCACCATATACTGAGCTCTGATGTAACAGATACTCCTTGCAGCACAACTTCTGGAATACTAGAGCTGATTAAAAGCCTCCCTGTTCCATTTTATTGTTCAAAGAAGAGCCACAGACGCACGATCAGGTAGCAAGGCCATGAATTATTTAGTGTAAGCGAGGGCTCCTGTAGCCAAAAAAACTGAGAGCAAGACATTCTGTACCTCCTGTAACACTGCTGCTGCCTTCTGTGAAGCTGGATTTAACAAATATTTACTGTTCCAGAAAAAGAGTGAGACTTCTTGGGATGCACGTTCCAAAATCTTACCCTTTGCTGTGGCTACATGAATAAAAACAAAGCCAAGCCTCAGCATCCACAGGTACTCCCTGAGTCACTCCATAGCTCCTTGCAGACTGTTCTCTGACTGCAGGGCTCTTCCCCACTGTTTTCCA
Organism: Molothrus aeneus; assembly: GCF_037042795.1. Taxonomy (NCBI): domain Eukaryota; kingdom Metazoa; phylum Chordata; class Aves; order Passeriformes; family Icteridae; genus Molothrus; species Molothrus aeneus. The sequence continues at coordinate 10,229,464 of NC_089665.1, forward strand.
CCAAAACTTTAATTTGGATTCTGTATGGAGGAGTTTGCATGGGGAATACTCACAGTCTGCCAGCACACACCCCCAGATAATATTGAAAAAAGTACAAAAGATAAAAAATCCCAAGCAGATGAACCTGGTGCAGCAGGTCTGCAGTGGGACAGTCCCGCTGTGGCTGAATCGTGTCTCCCTGAGCCACAGCAGCTCAGCCCCACTGCAGCAGCACTCAGTGAGAAATCCCCTGAGAGAGCAGGGAGCAAAGGGACCCCACAAGGGAGGGAGGCACTGGATGGAGGCAGGAGCAGCCCTCCCACCTGCAGGGCCTCCAGGCGCAGGGGACACGGCTCGTAGACGCTGCCCAGGGAGGGGAAGGCAGCGTCACTGTCAGAGCAGGAATCCTCCCGGGGCAGGATGACCAGGGACACGCACAGGCACAGCAGCCAGCAGGGCTCAGGGGGGGCACAGCCTGCAGGGCTGCCCTGGGGGCTCTGCCCTACCCAGGGCACTGCCTTCCTCCACTGCTCACGCCCAGGGGTTGCACTGCCACTGCTGCTCAGCCCTGAAGAGCAGCCGGGCTGCTGCAGGAGCAGCTGCACCTCTGGCAAAGGTGCCTGCACTGAAACGATTGCCCCCAGCAAGGTGAGGCTGGAAACTCGAACGTTGACGTCTGCAAGAGACAATGGGGGGAGAAGAAAAAGCAAAAAAAGCTCCATTAGAACCTCAGTGATGGCCCAGCATCCTCCCTCAGATAGATTATAACACATAACCATCCACTGCCTCTGAATTTTGAATTATGGAGCACAGAGGAGGGGAGGAATACAGCAGAGAGACTGCAAACCTTTGTGAGAGATGTAGGGCTTGATCTGGTTCCACACCCGGGTAAGCAGCCCAGGTTTCAATCTGCTGTAGGGTGCATTGGACACCAAGTTTGCAAGGCACTGAAACAGAGAAAGGTGCTGGTTACAATGTCAGCCTGGCCTCCAACAGGTCTGGTTTTACATTTGTAATTTAGGTCACTCACACAACTCATTATCTGAGGGCACTGAAAAAAGCCACCCCAATTATCTGCTGTGTGAACACTGGATACAAACTTGGTTCCTAAGAACAAGGATTTAAGTACTGTGAGGTGGCACAAAGACCAAGGAATTTTGATAGCCCATGGAAGGATTTGTCAATTTGGATTCCAGTTTTAAAGGGAATGTGAGTCTTCCGAATCATTTTACAGGTTCATTCAGCTCCAAAAAGACTAAAAAAATGCAGAAAAAAGAGAACTGTGCTGAAAAGAAGCCCCCAGACTCTGGATGGAACTCTGAGGAACCTGGTCTAATGGAGGTTATCCCTGTTCACAGCAGGGGACTGAAACAAGGTGATGTTTAAGGTCCCTTCCAAGCCAAAGGTGATTGGATTCTGTGATTCCATGATTTTGTAGGATGACTCAGTGAACTCTTCTGAGATGACAAAGATCTGTCTGTCACCACCACCACCTCACACCTCACAGCAATTCTGTGCAATCTTTCTTCAGGACATAACCTAGAGACCAGTGGGAGCATGTGGCACATCCACAGTGCAGGTACCTTGATTATTTGGGTCAGTGTCTGAGAGGAGGACTCTGCCACCAGGGCCAGCAGCAGGCAGCGGTGCAGCTCCCGGATGCTGGAGGCAATGGTGACAGAGAAGGGAGTAAAAGCTCTCTTGTGATCATTGGCATCTTCAGCCACAGACAGGAACTGCTTAGAACCTTCCAGGAAGGCTGAGAGGACTTGAAGGGCACAGGCACGTGTCTGAAATGATAAAACATTTGTGATACCTTTTAACACCTCCTTTGAGCAGGTGAAGAATTTTAAAATACATTAAATCCTCTGTAGAAAGAGAAAATTCAACTCCAGCTATGGTTTTTTCATAACTTTAGGCAATACAGAACCAATCCTTTGTTTCCTTAGCCAATGCTTTCTATTTAGTTCTTGGGCAGCAGTCAAATACTTACTGAAGGCGAGATAAGACAACTCCTAAGATTAATGGGGGAAAACAGAACATTTTTTGTACTCAGAAGTGCCTCACCTTTGGAGAAGGGTCCTTCAGAGCAATAGTCATCAGAGACACAGACTGGGGGCTGCCAATACCAGGGGCATCAGGAACAAATGCTGACCAGTAGCCATACAGAACTCTCTTTTCTATTGACTTTATAGTGGAGAGGAAACAGGCCAGAGCCCCTTGGCGGACATTGGCTTGGTAAGACCTTAAACACAAACCAAAAGATTAATGAGAACAGCAGGGACAAGGGATGGGCTCCACCTCTTTCATGTGTATTAGTGGCTGGCTGTGAGAGGAAATCTTTTAGACCAAGAACAGGAAGAGGAAGAACAAATTTACTTCCACACCAACACAAATTATTGCCTTCCAATTTTCTCGTACCATCTCATAAATCAAAAGGGAAAGTGATTCCCTCGGCAGTTTTGACTAAGAACAAAGGATGGTGTGGAAGGGTTCTGTGGATCTCACGTATGTTTATGAGCACAGCATCACCTCCCTTTGCTCTGTATCAACCCATGGCACTGCTCTGTGGATCTCATGTGTGTTTATGAGCACAGCATCACCTCCCTTTGCTCTGTATGAACCCATGGCACTGCTCTGTGTGTTTATGAGCACAGCATCACCTCCCTTTGCTCTGTATCAACCCATGGCACTGCTCTGTGTGTTTATGAGCACAGCATCACCTCCCTTTGCTCTGTATGAACCCATGGCACTGCTCTGTGTGTTTATGAGCACAGCATCACCTCACTTTGCTCTGTATTCCACCCTCAGTGTCAGAGTACTCTGACTCGCTGCTGCTGAGGCGTTTGCAGGGCTGGCAGCTCGGGGGGTCCTTCCCAGCACACACATCTGACACACGAGGCCGAGCCTGGGGGCAAGGGCTGCTCTGCACATCCCCCAGCTGCAATTTCACCATGTCTGCTCCCAGCACCGACTCTTCTCCTGCATCCCCTGAATCTTCTCTTCCTTCTTCTCCAAACTCTCCCTTCTTTTGCTTCCCTTTGCACTTTTTTCTTCGGCTCTAAGACAAAAAAATTGATTTTTTTAGTCAATGTTTAATGGATACATAAATGCAGTTACATGTCTCTGCAATACTCTACACACAGTCACTCTTCAGCATCTGAGTTTTTATATCCTTCAATAGGCACAAAATTTCAGTAATACCTAAGTAAACAGTTTATAACTGAATAGCCTCAAAAACTAACCTTTGGTTTCTTCATCCCTAAAGCAAAATATATCCAAGGAAACTTTTAGCTAAAAATCATATTTCACACAAAAGTGATTAAAGAACAACACTAAATACTTCTGTAGTTCTTTTAGATTTACAGTAGGTAACACTAAGTAACTTTCCTTTTCAGCACCTAAATAAAAACAAGTCAACATGACTAGATAACCTTATTTTCTCTAATGTCTTTCAGATAATCAGTAATCCAAAGTATTCACACGTTAAAAAATAACCTGTAGAAGGATTGAGCAGAAGAGATGAGGCAAGAAATCAGTCTTAAATGAACTTGACTTCCTTAAGAAAGAGTCAAACAATTGTGCAAGTGTTAGGAGAGAAAACGTGACTTATAAAATCAAAAGCTTTGGTGAGTTTGCACGCATCAATCCCTTGCCTGCAGGCCAGGAATTCTTGGCTCTGGATGAATAATTGTTGCACAGAGCTTAACTGAGGAAAGCCAAGCCCTGCAGAGCCATTTGTTCCTGTCACCTGAGTTCCCAAAGCAATTTTACTCAGTGCAGAATCTGTAATCATCACCTTGGAAGAAAAGAATTAAATGTGCCACATGCTCAGGACATGAAGAGCCACCAATACCATGAGAGGTAAGACACAACACAAGAAACAGGCTGGAGAACCAGGAGCAGCCCAGCTTACCCCTGTCTGCTTAGAGGTGGCTGGTTCTGACTGCTCCTGCTTGACAGGTGACCTTTTATCATACTGAGGTAAGGGAGCAGGGTACAGGGCTGTGGGCACCTCAATGCTCAGTCCTGGCAGCCCATGGAACATGCATTTCTGCAACAGGAACACAAGGGTTAGAGTTCTGTCCTTTTCTCATGCACAGATTTACTGAATTCACCAATTTCAGCTGTGCTCCTTCCCCCAGGTCCTGCCTCTCCCATGTATAACATCTCCATGCAACATCTGAAATCCATCTACATGTAGAAGGATTTCGAGTAGGTCCAAAAAACCCCAAGCCTCCCATCTTCCTCTCACATTCTGCAGTGGGAAGTGCAGTGAAGATGCTGTGAAAGAAACTCAATATATTTTTCTTTAACATCTCACACTCCATTTCCCCCCATGCCCAGGCTTCTCTGCTCCCTCTTGTTCACCTTCTACTGTTTCCCACTTAACAGCACCTGGAACCTGCCAGGGGCTGCCTCTTCCTCCAGGTGGATTTAAGGATTTACCTTTAACACTGCCAGAAGAGCTCCGATTTGGTCAATTTGCATCAGTTTCATCTTCCCACCGTTGAGAAGTGACTGGACACCTTTCAGTGCACTTTGCAGTAACTGAAAATAAAGAATTACTTACTTTTCCTTCCCAAAATGCTGCAAGTTCACATCTTTCAAGTAACTTTCTAGGCAGTTACAGTTTTGCTCAATTGGGACAGTAACATGTCAAATTATAGACTATTAAAGCAAAATCTTAATTCACAACATTCCAAATTCCATGCACAACCTCCTAATTAGAGTATTTTAGACAATAGACTCACACTTACCATGCAAAAAGTGATGTCATCCACATCAGTGGTTTTTGAAGACTGCAGAACACTTAGGAAAGTTTGAAAACAGACACTTCTGTAGGACTCATCCAGGTATGGCTGCCCAGGGACACTAAAATTAGAGCAGGAGGAGACACGAGGTTGGTTTCTAGTCTGTCCACAGGTTCATAAAGTTACACAAAGTCCCACCCAAGCCCTCTGTTAGCCTGCAGAGGATGGCTGGATGGAAAGGAAGGATGTGGATGGATGGATGGATGGATGGATGGATGGATGGATGGATGGATGGCTGATGCAAAGGGGCCAGCTCTACCACACAGAGCACAAAAGGAAACCTTCTGCACGATAAACCAGGCAGCACAAAGCTTTTCTTCCCCAAACTAACCCCTGTAACACCATTTCTGCAAGACTGAGAGTTAGGGGTTTATGCACAGCTGAAGCTCTGCATTTCACATGCATGCACCTACACCCTGTGCTGGCAGATGTGCACTTTGTAACCCCCCAGAAAGGGGCTGTACCCACCTGAGACACAGGTTGGCCATGCTGCGCACGGCTGCCCTCCTGAGCTCCACGTCAGGCTGGGCAGGGTCACTGAACTGCAGCAGGAGCCCAGCCGTGCCCAGCAGATCCGGGAGGAACTGAAAACAAAGTGAACAAACAAACTGAAAACCCACCAAGAGCCATTAGGGGTCAGTGCTCCTCCCTCAGCCTCCCGGGTCTGCTGTTTGGGGGCTGAACATCATGGGAGGTGGCTGGAGCCTGGCTGGACACCAGGTGCCCACCAAAACTGCCCCTCAGATGGGCAGGGGAGAGAAAATATAAGGAAAGGCTCATGAGTTGGACAAGGAGAGGGTCACCCACTGACAACCATCATGGGCAGAGCAGACCTGACTTAGTGAAATTAATTTAATTCATTACCAATCAAAAATCGAAGAACGATAATGAGAAGTAAAACAAACTCTAAAAATTCTCAGCTGCAATTTCAGATTCCAGAGACAGATTTATGTTTACAAAAAACAGCACGAAAACCTTAATTCCTTAAGTGCTCTTATTTTGTATTAAGAAAGGACAGAGTTGAGCACAGTTCAGCTGAGTCCCAGTTTATGCTCTCTTCCCAGACATGGAGCTGAGCTAGGAACAACTGCTGCACCAAGCTGCTGCCACTCCATGGGCTCCAAGCCCACACAAGCTGGCAGCTCCCAAGCTGTGAGCATCACCACCCCATGCTCAGCCCAACAGCAGACACTGCTTTGCAAGCTGCCACGAGCTGCTGACAGCAGGAGGATTCAGCTTTTCAAACGCTGTCAGCTGCAGCAACAAGGAGCTCACACAGGATTGATACCTGAGAGCCTCTGAGCAAAAGCCCTGATCTGGTTACAGGATGGATTTCTGGAGCCTGCTGGGGAGTTATGTGCAATTTCAAGCTCCCTGTGGTCTTCCTGCCTGAGGCACAGGGTGGTTGGTCTGCAGGCTAAACCTGTGCCCTTATTTAATGGTGATCCCAACAGCTGCAGCCTGCAGGTACAGAGTATTCCACAGGGGAATAATAATTATTAATAAATACAACTGAAATTCAGCTTTCCTATAAATATCAGCCACTATTTAAATGGGATCTGATCTTAGCATGAAAGGTAACACAATTTGAGAACTTTTTTATTCTTTCTCTCGGAAAAAATAAAGTACAAACAGCAGAGGTGCAAATACTTTTGTTGTTACTTTCTCTCTGTTTGTAAACTCACCTTCTGACACTTAGGCCCATTATTGTAAACAAGAGCTGCTAATGCTTGCAGAATTTCAACATGTGTCCAGGAGCTGCACTGCCTCAGAGCAGAGATGCAGTAGGAGAGAAGGAAATTCAAGCTCTGCTCGTCAACCATCACCTGTCATAACAGAAAATGTCAAGATAAATATAATCTTGTACTACTGCAGTCAATAAACCCTGAGAAACTGGTCAGAGATTTGGGTGATGTGGCTGTTAAAATCATACTACAGCAGAGATCACACCTGACCAGGAATGGATAAATCTGTACAAGTGTCCTAAAACCAAGACTATTTCCCACGGTGAATCCCTTCTGACTGAGAGGTGGTTTTATGAGGAACCATGCTAAAACCAGATCAGTGCCTCAACTACCCAAAAATAACTAATACAGTGAAAATCCAAGAAACTCTGCCTGAAGGTTGGCTCCACAGCCCTGGAAAAAGTCAGAATTCCCCTGGCTTATTGAGGGACATGGCCAAACTTTTCCTACCTGATATCTGTTGAGTAAGTGATGGATAAGCTGACAGACTTTGCTGACAAGATGTTCCTGATCAAGGGGAACCAACTGACAGCCTTGGACAAGCACAGCACAAACATCCTGGAAGAGAAAGCCTCAGTTTATTATTTAGGGACTACAAAGACAGCAATAACGGCTCACGAAAAATACCAAGTTAGATCAAGGAACAGAAGAGTACTGTCCAAAAATCAATTAATTCCAAAGTGCAAAGTAAGCCTGCTTTGGAAATGAAATGAAGACAAACCAGTGTAATAATGAAGTACTGTGTGTTGCCAATGGAGCAGCATCCATGTGGCTCATCTAGACTGCTCAGCTTTCAAGGGCTTGCTTTAAGGCTTAAAAAATTACTGTTTTTCCAACATCAGACTATAAAAATTGCCGAGTCCCACCCATTGGTGTCACCCACACCTCCACTCGGCAGTGCTTTGGCACAGGGCAGCAGAGCTCAGAAGCACCAGAGAGGGGCCCAGGGGAAGGTGGGCAGAGGGAACATCCCGCCCGCAGCGGGGGAACGGAACGCGGGCTGGAACCCTCGGGGCTCCCGAGGAGGGGACACGGGGATGGCACAGCGGGGCACAGGGATGGGCACAGGGATGGGCACAGGGATGAGCACAGGGATGGGCACAGCCGCAGCACGCCGTCCCCACAGCAGCCCCGGCCCAGCCCAGCCACACGTGCGCTCCCACACGAGCACGGCCGCCTCCTCCTCCTTCTCCCCGCGCGGACACAGCGGCAGTGCCGGTGCCCATCCCGCGGTACCTGCGGGCCGGGCGCGGCCGCGGGCTCGGGCCCGCAGCTCTCCGAGATGAGCTGGTCGAAGAGCAGGTGCAGCTCCGTGCGGCGGCCCCCGCCGTCAGGCCGGGCCCGCAGCGCGCCCAGCCGCACCAGGCAGCGCCGCAGCGACCCGGCCGGGCCCGGCTCCTCCGGCTCCGCCGGCTGCCCCGGCCCCGCCATGGCCTGTGACCCGGCCGGGCCCGGCCCCGCTGGCTGCCCCGGCTCTCCCGGCCCCGCCGCCGCCATGGCCCGCGCCCCGCCCCGCCGCTATGGCAACCGAAGCCCTTCCGGGGCGGCCGCGGCTACGGCGGCCCGGCGGGCCCGGCGGCTCTGAGGGCCGGGCAGGGCCCGCGGCAGGTGGCGGTGCCCGCCCGCCTGTGGGACAGCCCGGGGCTACGGGAACAGCAGCAGTGTTCCGCCGCAGGGTCACCCAGCGTGGGACAGCCCCTCGAGAGCAAGCCGGCCCTCGCTCACCGTGTCCCTAAGTGCCACATCCACGCGGCTTTTAAATCCCCACAGGGACGGGGACTCTGCCCGTGCCAGGGTGGACAGCGTGTTGCATGGAGATGTTTTCCCGGTGTCCAATCTGAACTTTGCCTGGTGTGGAGGATGTGATGGCTGTAAGCCAAAATCAGGTGCTGTGCTGTGAGAGCCTGCTCCTGTCCCATACCCCTGTCCCAGCCCTGACTGTACCCAGTTCAGGCCAGACAGAGAACGTGCTGCCATCACACAGCTCTGGGGACACGGGGACCGGTGGCTGTGAACACAAACCCGCTCCCCGTAAGGGGATGGGATCTGCATTAACATCTCGCTGATGGGTAACATCAAATTAACATTCCCTGAGAACAGGGTCGGGAGCAGCAGCCAAGGCCTGAGAAGCCCTGGGTGACGGGGACATTCGCTCCAACAGGGCTCAGCCCAGTGCTCCTGCCTTGCCGCACACAGACTGCTGCCAACGCTGGGCACACATCACCTGGGAAGGAACAGGGGGCTCCAGGGCAGGACACGCTGCTTTCCATGTCACATCCAGGCAAAGCCTCACCTCTGCTTTACCTTCCTTGCATTTCCCTATCACACTGACCACCTTAAGTAAGAACAGTACGTTCTGTGCCACCAGTGCCCTGGCCTTGGTGTCCTTCTGTGCCCTGGGCTGGCTGGTTCTGGGTAATTGCTCTGCTGCTTCCCTTTATCGTTCCTTTTGTCCTGTGCTGTTTGTTCCTCAAAGTCCCTAAAGGCCTCTGAGGCAGGCACAGGGAAACACAGAGCAGAGACAGCCCCAGGCATGCTACTATTGTGCAGGGATGATTTTCACAGAATGACAGAATATCCTGTGTTGGAAGGGACCCACAAGGATCATCAGAGTCCTGAGAGATTTTAGAGAGCTCTGTGCCAGCCCAGCCCGGACATTGCTCCAGGGAGAGCAGCTGCTTGAGATCCTGTGAGTGCTCTGGGAGGCAGTGTGAAAAAGTGATGTGGCCTCCTTCATTATTGATTTGAGATTTCAAACCCAGGAATGCCAGTGTTGCCTCCCCAGCTTCTCTACTCTGCATAAATTCCTACCAAACCCACACTCAGGGACCTTTTTTCAGTTTTGTTTCTTTTGTCACCATTTTATTTTGTGATTTCTTATTTTAAAAACTTATTAATAAATATTTAAAGCTGTTTCTTCTTTTCCTCTTTCCTTTAATGGTGCTGAAATGTGCATTCTGACAGCAGCCCCTGCTTTGTGAGGCCCCAATAAATCCATGACTGGGTTGTAAAGCAACAAAACCGGCTGAGAGCTGGGTAAGGACACTGTGGGTTTGGGGAATAACTCCACTCAAGCCAGTGATGTTACACCAAGATACATTTGCCAGTGCCTGGCAATATTCCGGGTTTACTCACCCCTCCAAATCCCCCAACTGCAGCATTCAGCAGTGGCCAGGAGGGAAAATAGCACAAGTCCTCCTCTGTTAAACGTGCACTGCTACTATCATGCAAATCCATCTGGTTCAGCAGCTCTAAGCAGACTTCAAAGGACAGAGAAGTCATTAGAATCACAGTTCAAAGAAAAAAGTGAGCAGCTGGTCTAGGCCATCTGGTAGGGGACATAAAATGGTCTCTTTCTTCTCCAGTCAGTCTATGAAATTTTCATTAATTGTAGGAACATCTTCCAACATTAACCAACATCATCTTGTTAAAAATGTAAGTCTTAATAAATCATCAAAACTGATGTCTTAGGGAAGCAAGGAAGCTGCAGTCTGCTGGGGTCTTCCCTCGGCAGTAAGGCACCAGGCCATAATTACAATTTTAAGTTGTGTTTTCAAAGCAAATTAGTGGGAATTAAATTCCTCAGCTCCTTTGAAGGCCTCAGGGAAGAATGTGGACAGGGTGGTTCCCTAGGCTGCAGAGGAATCTCCTTTTGTATTGATTTCAGGAGCCACTTCTGGCTTAAAAATGTGGAACAAGTGTCCTCCCTGTGCTGCATGCTTGGGCTGGATCCCAGCATCTGGGATGGGGCCCTACCCCAGGACACCTGAACCCCAAAAGGACCAGGGGAAGTTTAAACAACTCCCTGCACCCCGTCCAAGAGGAACTGCAGCTGTGGTGGGGGGAGCACAGCTCAGCAGAATCCCTGTATTAGCTGCTGTGATCTCAGGGTCCCCCAGAGCTCCTGGACATTGATATTCCTGTTGAATATGTGGATGACTTCCTTGAAACTCAGGCAGGTGGTTTGAAAATGCAGGGATAGTGACAGCTGCCACGGGGAAACCAAAGTGGACAGGAGCCACAGGAGAGCTCCAGGATGTGGCAGGGACCTGCTGAGCCTGAAAACACAGTGACCTGGAGCTGCTGCAGCTCTCCTGGCCTCCTCCTTGCCTCTCTGCCTCACCAGCTGTGTCCTTCCTCCAAAAGGCAGACTGGAGAGTTCATCTTAACCTCATCACTCTGGGAGCACAACTAGCCCCAATCTCAGCAGGCAATTTCAGGGGTTTCAAGCCCAGGCTTTCCAAGGTGCCTGTTTCCATTAATTCTGTCTTAGCTCCTCTTTCCTGTGACTGCCCAAATTTACTGACTTTTCACTTCCTACCAGCAGCATTTCAAAGCAGATGGGAAACACCTGCATGTAGAAAAATCCCAATCTTCTGGGGTATCCCAGGGAGCCCCAGGGGTACCCACAAATGTGCACATGCAGGTACCCCATCCCTGGCAAGGGGATTCAGCCCGTGGTGCCTCTGCCTGCACCAGCTCCACCTTTCCCACTCTCCAAAGGTCTGTGCAAATTCAGCCCCTGGTGCTTAGCTGGGTGTCTCCCACTGCCTTCCCTGGCTGTTTTCCCAAGCTTTGGGCCAGCTGACAGGACAAACAGCACTGGCTCCAGCTTTGTTTGCCACTGAACAACAGACACAAATGCTTGAAATACTTTCCTAATCTCATTTTCTCGTGCAAACAACTGCTGGGATGTCAGGGGTGTTGATCCAAGGCAGCAGCAGAGATGGGACATGCAGTTTGGTGAGGGAAGAACCCATCCAGGGAGCATTCCCAGCCCCTCAAGCGTCCCCACAGGGCCCTGTGCTCACTCCCACCCCAGCCTGGACCCCACACCTGGGTGCAGGTACCCTGCTGACTTGGCCAGTGAGGATAATTCCCTCCCTAATGGCAATGAGGGCCATTGAAATTCCTTACAGATGGAAACATCCATGGCCTGGGGTCACCAGCCCTCCTGGGAAGGGAGCTGAGGATTCCCAAGCAGATTTTCCTGGAAGGATTGCTGGCTTTACTTGAGTGTGTGCTGGGATTGCAGTTGCATCTGGTGAGATTTTGGAAGCCCTGCTACTGCCTTCCCCTTCTCTCCTGGGTTTATCTCCCCAGAGCTGGCAGAGGCCAAGATGTTTCCACGTCTGCCTTCCCCAGGAGATGCTGGGGACCCGGGGGACACCGTTGAAGGCTGGCTGGTGGCAGCACAGCCTCCAAACACCTCCTCCCCTATACAAAATAGCACAGACCTGCTTTTTTTAGTTACACCCAAATCTGCTGTCATCCCTTGAGTGTTTACAGAAGAGAGGCATTCAATTAACACAGAAAAACGACTTGCACAGCCTGTGAGGGGTGCAGGAGCAGGGGCTGCCATGGTTCCTGGGGGGCTGGATCCCCAGGAAGCTCCGGGAGCCCTTGGGGAGCAGCTGCCAGTGGAGCAGGGAGCCCAGGACCCAGAGCCGCAGTGACCTGCTGCGAGCTGGAGCACACTCTGCTAGCACCCTGCCAGGGACGCACACCAAACATGAGCTAATCTGGACAAAAATAGGAGTGAAATCATAATTCAGATGCATAATTCATGTGCATAATTTTTCTTGCTGTATATTCTCCCGGGATGTATTCTAGAAACTGCTCTCTTTCCCCTCCCCTCCCTGCTCCCGTCCTTCCAAAAAGCGCCGTAGATGCAAATCATTGGAGGCAGCAAAAGGTAGTAGTTTTGCTGGGTTACTAAATAAATGCTAAATTTGTCTGAGTTTCTAGCCTACATCTTGGCAAGTGATGCAGATTGAAGCTGGTGTAGAGACACGCAGCCTTGTGATAATCACAGGATTTTAATTGCTTTCATTGTGGGCCCCAGCTACTGATTGTATCTGCACGGAAAACTGTAACAGTTTGCACTTGCAAATACTAAAAATGTTAAACAATAATGGCAATTAAGAGATAATTATAGTTATTTTGAAGCAAGGATTGTAGTTAAGACTCCAAGAAGACATCCCAAACGAGCAGGAAGCGTTGCCCTGTTTACTGCACAGGCTTCAAGCTGCTTTTCTATGATGTGAGACCCACCAGATTTAATTGCTTAATGATTTTCTATAAAATATTTAAGTACCACGGTATCTTTAGCCAGCCCAGGCTCTGCCTGAACTGCATGTGTCAGTCCTGCCCAGGACAGAGGCAGTGTCCAAGCCTTGGTCTGGCACCCCTTTGCTGAGTCACCCAAAGCTTTTCTTCTGCTAATGAGAGCCCAGGAAATCTCATGGTGCTCCCCAGCAGCACCCCTGGGTGGGCACCCCTCTGGAAGGGGCCGCATGGGTGCCATCCCTCAGTGCCCCTGGCAAGCTGTGGTTTCAGAGGGAGCCCTTGCAAGGTGGGTCAGGGTTTCCTCCAGCCAGGCTGACCCATGGAGAAGCAGATGCTTCTGGCCAGGTCACTTTGAACCCTCTGAGAAAGCAGAGCTTTGAAACCCAGCTTTAGGAAGAGGTTGTGTCCTTGTCGGAGCGTTCTGGGCTTTCCTCAACAACAACAAAGGCATTTCTTCTTTTCCAGAGCCATGTTCCGGGCCGGGTGCCAGCGGGCTGTGTGCAGGCTGCGGCGGGGCCCGGCCTGGCTCCGAGTCAGCCCCCGGCCCTCCCTGCCGGAGCGGCCCCGCAGCCGGGCGGGCAGCAGGAGCAGCAGGAATCACCCCCCAAAGCTGCCACCCAACCCCGCGGGGAGAGGGAGCCCTGCAGGAGGGATTTCCATCCCTCTGACTCAGCTTAGGCTGGGGTCACAGGCCCGGCTCGGTACAGCCGGGGGAAGCCTCTCTCCAGTGCCCTGCTCACCCTGGCCGGGGTGAGACGTGGGAAAATCTCGCCGAGGGCCTGAGTGCAGCGTGGCAGGCAGTGGGAGCACGCATCCAGCTCTGCAGATTCCAGCCCTCCGAGGGTGTGTGGGACCGGGCTGCAGGAACAAAGGGCGTCTTTCACTGGCTCACCCCGCGTAGGGCCGCCGAGGCGAATTCCTGGGATGCTTTTATGGGCTGCTACCAATGCACAGGCAGAGCTGGGCTCCCAGCAATCTCCTCCCCCTGAAAGCACTTCATTCACACTCAGGCTGGAAGGAGGTGAAAGAAAAGGCCACGCACATGGTTAAATGCAAGGGGCCCGAATGCAGGGGGGTCAGAGCACTCCCCAAGAGCTCCCTGCCCCAGGCTGGGAGCGAGGGCTCGGAGCCCAGGGGTCTGGACAGGCAGGGGAGCCGCAGCCAGGCTGCTCCGCAACGGCCATAAATCATGGCAGAGGCGTGAGCAAGGAGGGAACAAAGGACATGGAGAGATGCCATGGCATCTGGCAGGGAAGGACCGCGGCGGCTGCACCAGAGGATGGCGTCTGAGGAAAGCCTCTGAGCCAGCCCAAGAGGCTCCCGGTCCCAGGGAGGAGAGCTGGCCCTGCTCTGCCTCTCCCCAGCCCAGCCCTGCCAGCTTGGGGCATGTGGGGACAGGGGACATGGGGGATCATGACATCCCACCTCACCCATGGCCCCACAGCGCTCCTGGGATGTCTTGCCACACTGCCCTGGCCCACTGCTGATTTTTCCATCAGGCCACAAGCAGCTCTGGCACATCGGTTCCGAGTCCCCAGCGCCAGGATGGAACAACGTGGCATGCAAAGGCCTCTCCAGCAGTCAGGAACATGCTGCACCAGGGCTGGATAAAGCTGGTCCTTGAGCTTAATCCAGGGCCAAACCCCACTGAGCAGCAGAGCAGAGCCTGGGGCTGCCCAGGCTGCCCCAGGGGAAGGGACAGGGACTGGAGGGGGTCTTCTTACCCCCTATTCTGGGTTCTGAGCCCACCAGTACTCAGAGCACCTGCCACCACTACCAGAAGGGCTGGCAAAGGCACTGACCTGATGATAAGCAGTTATTTGTCTCGTTGGTAATGAGTTATTACTCAGCCTCAGATAGACACTGCCTTAAGGAAGGAAACATCTGATCGTCTTTTAATAAACACAGTTGGCTCCTGCGAGGCTCCTGCAGCTCCTGCATCTACAAAGTGCTACAAGACACATGGCTTCTGCACAGACAGAGCTGCTGTGAGTCACTGTCTGGGAAAGGGTGTCAGGATCCTTGCTCAATAAATAGAACAAAGGAGGGAAACCTCGGGTGGGCAGGGAGGGCACAGCCCTGCTTCCTTCACTGTGTGCCATCGTTCTCCTCAGGATTTACCCAGCAGAGGCTGAAAGTGAGATTAAAATGATTTCCACGTTCTCTCTCATCATCACTAATCACCTGCAAAAGCACTGGGAGAAGGAACAGGTCTGTTGGGTACTGGGTTTTGCAGCCACAGGCTCTGCTTGCACGTGCCTGGAGTACAACACTGCAGCAGCAATGCTGCAGGCTGGTTGGGAGACAAGGACAGCCCTGACCTGCAGCCTGGGCGTTCCCACGGGAGCAATGTGCAACTCCCAGGCCTAGAATGCCACTTGTCCCTTTCCAGAGTCCCAGGTGGTCACAGAGAAGGGGAAGAACATTGTGCCAGGCAGGAAGGCAGGGGGTGGACTGACACCTTCTGCCATGGCTTTACACAGTGCTCATTCTGCAGAAGGGTGAATCCCAGGCAGTGTCTAGTAGGGATACCCACAGCTCTCCAGTGCCACACAGCCCTGCTTTGTAAGGCACTTCCACATCTGGAAGGAATACTCGGCATGAGGAATTGAATGACTTGGCTGGCAAGAGAGAAAACAATGTGACACTCTCACCAGCCACAAAGCACCCGGCTCCCCGCAGGGAACGCACATCTGCAGGCACATCTGCACCCAGAGCCTGCCCACAGCAGCAGCCTCAGAGTCCCTCCCCTGCACCCAGACACTGAGAGGCAGCACAACATAAACTGAGTTTACATTTCAATAAACTGAGTTTACGTTTCAAGAGCGTTTTTGCCCAAACACATCTGGAAGCAGTTCCTTTCTCCAGATGATGCCCTTGCAGATACATACCTTCCAGTCTGTGTCCCAGATCCAGATGCTTCCAAATAGCTTGAAACTGAGCAGCCATCCCAGGAATGCCATTGGTTTGTCCAGCGTGGAAACAGTTAATGCTCCAAGGCATCATCCAAGACACCTGTGCCGGGTGGAAACTGGAGACAAAGTGGAGCCCAGCAATGGAAAAAGTCAAAGCCAAGAGCCTCATCAGCTGCTGGGGAGTGGGAGGGGAGGGAAGTGGGACACAGCTCCAGGATCAAACCTCCCCCTGCTCTCAGATGTGTAGAGGGAAGCACTGCTCAAATTCAGGCAGTTTGTGTTTTCCAGGGCCCCAGTGCTGCAAGGATGATGGTTTAGGGGAAAGACTGCTCTGTTTCACTGCCTAGTTCCTGAAGATGTGAGCAACAACAACTCTTCCTCAGCCTGAAGCAGGACTCCTGCTGCAGAGACACATCCAAGGAAGCACCAAGCCCACTTTGTACTGGTGTGTGTCCATCCCCCCAGCCTGGCAGGGCCTCCCCATCCCACCAGAGATGGATTTCCAGCAGTACCACAGCCCCTGCATACATGGCTGGAATGGGGGTTTCCCAGATGAAACTCAGGCTGCAAGCGTTTCACCTGAGGTTTGGATCAGCAGCCTCCTGCACTGCAGCTGGGGTTCAGCATCCAGCTTCTCTGAGGGCCCTGTGCACAGAGGGGGCTTGACTAGGCCAGCCCCACATGGCTGCACATTTCCTTGGAGCCAGGCCTGGAATGCAGAGCCCCAGCCCAGGCGGTGCTCAAGCCCAGCAATTCCCCTTCCAGCTAAAAGGCTGGGACTACAGAGAAAAGAGCATCACTGCCAGCTCCCCTAAAGTGGAAACCACCCCTGCTCTGGGGCACTGGCAGGTGCAGGCTGGAGCAGATGGCCCATGTGTAACAGCCGTGCTGCTCAGCCCGTGCGGATGGAGCGCCGGGGCTGAGTCACGCTGCTCACGCTGCTGTTACTGTGCCTCAGCAGAGCTGTTACACTGCTGTGCTTGGGAAGAGCCCACAGCTTTTCCAAAATATCACCCGGGCCACAACCCCACATTGAGGTTGCATCAGGAGCAAGATAACAAGCTGAGGGGGTTGTTTAAGGGCAAGCCCACAGCCCCCGCCTCGTGAGAGGCATTAAACACATCAGATTCAGCTCTCAGCTTTCTCTCCAGCACAGGGAGGAGGCCTGAAGGGAAAGCCTGCTTTCCTGGGAAGCAGGGAGACACCTTCCTGTGCAGGGAGCTGCTGTACCACCCCCTGGCTGCCTCAAGCCGGTAAGAGGTCAGCTCCCAGCCATTCAGATGCAGACTCGGCACAGAGCATCCCATCAGGGGGCACTCCCTCAGTCCCTCCCCTCTGGCTCAGCCTTTGAGCTGAGCTGGACATCAGCACCAGCACACAGGCACCGCCTAAGCTCCTCTGGTCATTTCTCCCTCCCTGACCTGCCTTCTTTGGGTCATCAGCACCTTCCAGGGCACAGAAATCACTGCTCACCCTCTCTGGACAAGGACTAGCTTTGCTCAGGAAAGCTGGTAAGGAAGAAGAAACCAGAGGCTGTTTAAATGTGTCAATTCACCTTTAATGTTTGAAAAAAAAAAAAAAATGGTATTTGAGCAATTGCAGTTATGAAGGGAACAGATCTTGCTCCACGAGAGACCGTGAACAGATTCACATTAGACTCATGCTTGGAAAAAAACAAACCGAGAACATTCTCCTTTCAGACCCAGAGTGGAGTTCTGAAGAGACAAGACCACACGAGTGCCCCAGACAGTCCAAGGCACATTATCCCAGTGCAGACATTTCCATCGACATGAACTTATGACAGCTACATTCTTTCTAGTTACAACATTGTTCTACCCATAATACAAAATTAGGCATACTTTGGATTTTGCACAGAGACAAGAAGGACTTTTACTTCAGGAAGTCATCAACCTGGGTCACCAAATCATTTCACAAAGAGCTCGCTTCACTCTGCCCTTTGCCCCCAGCAATGATTTATTCCCAACACCAAATTAATCTCAGAGACACAAGCTGGGCTCACCAGCCCAGTGGTATTGCCAATGCATTAGTCAGCAAACCAATAATTAGAGCTTATAACAAGCACCAGGGATTTATTTGCCATCACACAGCATTTCCTGCACACCCAGGTCAGAACTTCCTGCAGTGTAATCCCGAGTCAGTACGTACTAAGACAACATCACTGCTGAACCTATTGGAGACCAAGACATTTGTCTGCCTTTGAAGCAGATGTCACATGAGTTTCCTTCACACAAACATCACATGTAAATTTAAACTTCTTGGTACTGTGCTTTAAGAACAAAAGCAGATATCAGAACATAGAGGACAATCCTCCAGAAATAGCTTATTAGCTACAGAAAATAAAATAAAAGAAAAAAAGAAAAAAAAGAGACAGTGGCCACTTACAAGTCTTCCACACGACTAGCTTGCTTTAAGGAGAGCATCAAGTTAAGGCAGTGTTGAGACAACTGGCTACAAACATGCCGAATCGAGCTGTTGTCAGTAGTCACCAATTTGATATCCTACTCCATTGCGGGGCCGGGCCACGTGGCTTTAGACTCAGTATCGGGGTCTAAAGACTTCAGCCACAGGATTGCTGCTTTCTGCAACAAGCAGGAACTCAGGGGCTGGATCTGAAGCCTTCTAGACCACGCTGAATTGCTTACTCAAGTCTAGGTCAATGTTTCAGTAGAGCCAAAAATACAGCGAAGGGCACTGAGCAAGAACACCGAGGGGTGCCAGCTGCAAGCCTGTATCACAGTCAAAGGTGGAGATCACCTTGGGTGTGGAAGCCACGTCACCCAGAGCCACCCCACCAGCTTTCAGGGAAGGTCTGAGACCTGCCCCGAGGGTACTGGGAGAGCCAGCTCTCTACAGTCTGCAGGGTGGGACAGAGGCTCACACTGGCTTTGCTCCTCTTTGCAAGATTAACAGTCTAACGGGACTCAGTAAGGAAGTCTGGGGCTTTTGGCCTGCCCAAAAAAAGTTTTCCCAGCCTCAAAGAAGGAGTTACCAGTGAGGGAGCTGTTGTGGAATAGTTTTATTTCTTCCCACGTAAAGGCCATTGTTTAAGCATTTACAGGTTTCCTAGTGCAATACAACCAAAAAAAGCAGTAACAAAAAAATGCCGCCTTCTTCCCAGGCAACTAAACAGAAGTAGATTTTTACTGCAACATATACACATTAAATATAGTATACAGTCCATGCAGCGGCATAGCCATGTTAGAGGGAGTCGTGGCTTCAGCCATCAGTGCATTACAGTCCAAATTTCAATCGCTCCTACTTCCTATCCAGACTTGAAGAGAAGAATTGCAACCTGACCCAAGTAAAAATAGATGAAGTGCTTTGTCTCGTGTGTTACATAGCTGCCAAAGTTTCTGCCAACAATGCAGTGCCAAGTTGGGTTGTATTTCTTGTCAAATTCCTGAAGAAAGAGAAGAGAGGCATTAAGGCCAAGAAAGCCCACATCAGAACAGTTCTAAGCACAAATTCTGAGCTGGTTCTGTTCACACACTATCACCTCTCCTCCTACCTGAAGCATCTTGAGATACCCACTGCAAGACACTATTAAATTAAGCAACCAAAGCCTCTGCACTGGATTGTCTGAAGGATTCGACACAAGCAAAACATCTTCTAAGCCTTGGAGCACCACCAGCCCTGGGCAGGAAGAGCAGATGCAAGAGCTCTCCTTGGTACAGCCCTGTGTGTAGGCTAATCAGGGGAATAATTCTCTCCCATTCCAAACCCACTCACAAAAAATAAAAAAAGGTTTTGGCATGTCTGCTCCAGCAAGGCATCTGAGCTTAAAGGTCACCTAAAAAAAGGAAGGAAGAAAAGCCTGGCTTCTGCTATTTGGGACTCTTGTACACAAAGGGGAGAAAATCCACACTGAAAATGAGCAGGCAGAGTCACAGGCCAGAGAGCAAAGACCCAAGAGGTCAGAGGTAAGCAAGCTGAATGCTGGTTCAACAGTCTTCTCCTGCTTAGCAGGCAGGATAGGGTTAAAGACCATTTTCCTCCCTCTAATTAACAGGACTCCCAAGAACACCCTTCCCTCCCCCCCGAGACAGAGCCAGAAGAACAGACTCAACATCCAAGATTAAAGCCAGTTCTAGTTCTCAGACAGCAGAAGAGTTTGAGCTCTTTGCAGGTAACCTTTGAAGTTAGGAAAAGGCTTTCTTGCCAGGGCACGAGGGTGCATCAAATTTCTTCCCTCCTCCCAACACACTCTCATGAAATAAAGGCCAAGTTCTTTTTGGATGCCTTCTGTTGCACTCCCTCACTTTACAGGCTGCATTGCCCCGAGCACTTAGAGCTAAGTCATGCCTCAAAGTGATCTGAGAAGTCAGGAGACACCTTTGAATCCTTTGCCTTCAAGCTTAGATTACAAGCAAGGCCCAAACACCAGCCCAGGTGCCAGGACTTCACTGCCTCTGAAGTAAGATTTCCCTCCTCCAAGAGCACTTTTCCTGACCATTCTGAGAAGCTGCTACAGGGGGAACCAACAGCTCCCCAGGTGCCATCATCAAGCATGAGACTCAATTAACAGACTGCTGCAAATGGGGAGAGAACCTCTTCACCAGCCAGGGCAGCTGCTTGCACTGTTTCTAACACAGCAGCTTCCACAGCCCCAGCAGCCAGCACAAGGCCCATCCCAGAACCACACATGCACTGCTGCCCAAGTGATCCCACCTGCACTGGTGCTGCAGTTCTGTGGAGCAAGTCCTAAGCAGAGGCAGCTGCCAGCCCTTTCCAGGCTGGCAAATCCTGAGGGACAGCACTTGCAGTTTGCTCAGAGCTTGCCAGAGCTCTGCCACAGCCCTCCCCTGACCTTGGAGAAGTCACTCCATCCTCTTGAAAACAGCAGTAAAGCAGCCAAGAAGCCAAGTATCTTCTCCCTCCCAGCACGCAAGCATGAAGGCTCAGCCACTCAGCTCCTGACAGACTCAGGAGCTTTGGGAAGTCGCAGCCAGCACAGCACCCTCATCCCGGAGTTACCTTCTTGATATATGCTGCAATGTCCTTTTCTATGTTGTACTTCTCCATGGCCTGTGTAGCACAGTCTACAGCATCCTGCTGCATGTCCTCGGACATGTCCGCATTCTTGATCACAGCCTTTCTGTCAGACATGGTGAACCTAAGGCAGAACATAGATTCCTTTAATCCCTTCCCAAACAGGAGACTGCTTCCTGTGCATCAGAGGTTGTCCTTTCCGTGCAGGCTGCGTCACAAGGCGATACCACACACCCTGCTATGGCCACAGTGAGTTTATCGGGGCTGCCTATGCAGCCCCAGGCCAAGGTGCCCCTTACAGCCGGAGCACTGGCTGGAGCTTAGATCAGAGGTAGTCCAGCACCACCACACGCAGGAAAAGCTTATGTGTGGGAGGAGACGGGATCTGCAGAGAGCCACAGCCCTCCTGCACATCAATAGGCTACAGCCAAGTTTGCCATCCAGGTGTACCAGTGCTTTGGAACATCCCCTGCTCAGAGCCTTGCAAGCAACAGATCCCAGACTGTCTGCACGGGCACAGAGCTCAGGAAGCACATTCAGAGCAGCAGTGCTTTTATTCTACCCCATCCGAGGTGTCACAGCTCTAGTTTAGCCTGGAAGGAGCATTGTTCCACATTCAGCCATCATCACACCTCCACTTCCCTGCTGCTCTGCCATGAAACCAGCCTTCAGCTGTTCCCACGGGACAGAGCCAGTCTGATGAGGCAGAAGCAGGTTAACAGCACACTGCAGCCTGGAAACAGGGCAGGGGAAGCAGGTCCCACCACAGGGACAGAGCTTGCCAAAGCTCTCCTTTCCTGCCCCCTCCTCAACTGGGAACCACAACTCAGATGCCAAAACCAGCATGCTACTGCAGTCCCAGACTTGTCCTGGAGTGAGGTGTGCAACCCCTTTGCTCTCAAAATTAAACTGCCTTGTACCAGCCACTGCAGCCATCAGATCTGACATGGCCTTTCCAGGGAGGTGTCCAGCACGGTTCCTATTATCGTAGAAAACTGGGATTTCATGACCCCAACTCTGCAGTCTTTCTTCAAGCCCTGGAGAAGGCCCACCATGAAGGCCTGCTCTGGGCACCACAGCCCTCATTCCCATTCCTCACTGAAGGCCTGGAGAGGCACATGGTACCTGGGGATCCAGCTGCTCACCTTGCAGCAGCTCTTACCCCAGCACATTAAAACTTTGTGGGAATAAGCTTCTTAATGGCAAGGAGTGCCTCCAATTAAGCCTGCAGAGCACCATTAAGTTTCCTAAATCCTTTTACAGCACTCTAAGTCTTGAGTGATACTACCAAGTGTGTTTTGAAACAGTGAAACTACACATTTTTAGCTCTGCTGTGGAGTGAAAAAAATCTGCTGCAATGATCACTTCCTGGAAGAGCCCCAGAAAACTGAAGGAGTAGCTTTGTTACAGCAATTAAAGGAGCTTGCTACCCAGAGAGAAAGAGAATCCGGTTACATAATTGCAGCCCTCTGATTACAATACTTCAATTCTTCCCTCTGCCTGCACTTGAAGACTTCTATTGCCACCTTAATTTATACAGTTTAGATATAGTGTTTAATAGAGCACTGCTATTAACACACACTAACAGCAGCGGGAGGAATGACAGGAACTGAGCTCCACTGCCAACAGAGAGCACATGCTCCTATCACAGCCCTAGAAAAGCCACTTCCCGGCTGTTTGCTCCTTTCCATGCCGTGGTTTCAGCCAGTGGGGCTTTGCCTGCAGCACAGAAGACGAGGGAAGGAAAGACACGGCTCAGAACAGCCCAAACCGCCTGTAGATAACTGACCATTCCTTGGAAAAGTCTTCTGGGTGTCAAGTTCACAGGAAGAAGGAAGCAACAGAAATCCACTTGTGGGTCATTCTTCCAGAAAAGCTTCTTTAGGGAAAGAGAGCAAGCAAGCGCTGACACACACCAAGCCTTCACACACCTGCACTGCTCACAGAGTTCAGAGGGCACCTGCCATTGCATAACCAGGCAGAGTGACCTGCAAAAGGCACCTTCCCTCCTCATTGTCTAGGCGAGGAGCATCCCAGTGCAGGCCTGTGCTGCCGCGGGCGACAGCGCCAGAGGAAAAAACGCTCATCCTTCAGCAGGACTGCACCCGCTGGCCAGGAGGCCTCCCCTGCACTGCTCCAGGGCACAGCATCCCCCAGGGCCAACACGGCAGGGGCTGTGCTGCTGCACCTGCCACAGGAGTGTCACACCCTGCACCCACCTGAACACCAGAGCAGGGCCCCAGGCTCTGCTCACTCCCTGGGGGTTACAGCAGCACCACAGACACAGCATAACCCTAAACCACAAGATCACAGGTGGCTCTTGGGGTCTTGCCACCCAATCTGACCCTCTTTGAGGAAAACCACAAAGCCCCAGCGCTCATCTCAGGGCAAGATGGGCCTAGGAGGGGGGTAACATTACAGCTCCAGCAGCCACCCCTTCCCCCCAAGGGCAGGATGTGGTCTGTGAGGAGGAAGACCACAGCCCCAGCTGCCACTCCAGGGCAGAATGAGGCCTTGGGAGGGAAATTAGGCCCAAGGCAGCACCCAACCCTTTTCTTACCAGAGTAGGATACGGTCTTAATTGTACGTTCAAGCCCAGTACTCCAGCAGGACAGGCTGGGGTTTTGGGAAGAGCAGGAGACACAAGCCCCCTGGTAACCACTCCTTCCCTCTCCGGGCAGGACAGAACCCTAGAAATGAGATGGGGCTAAAGCCCAGCATCCACCACTTCCCCCATGAGGACAGAATGGATCGCGAGGATGGGAGCACCCATCACTTCCCCATCAGGGCAACACAGACCCCACGGGTCGGAACGGGGGACAAGCCCAGCATCCACCGCTCCACCACCAGGACAGTATGAATTTCGCAGCTGGGGACGGGGCCCAACCCCTCCACGAACCGCATCCACCACCTTGGCCGAAAAGGGCCCTGAGACGGGGTGCGGCACAGCCCCTTCCCCCGCAGGGCTCCCGGGAGCCGGAGCCCTGCATGACCTTCACGGGGGGAGCTCCGGGGGCGCCCGAGGCCGCGGTGACCTTGCCTGGAGCGGGACCGGCTCCGCAGCAGCGCGGCCCTCCAGGGAGGGGCGTGCACCGATCGCTCCCCAAGAGCCGGTTGCGCCCGGCCGCGGCAGCGACCTCCGCCCTCGGGGCGGCCCCGCCGCCACCCCGCACACGGAGCGACCGGTGTCGGGCGAGGCTTGGACAACCAGAGCCCAGCGAAGACATCGCTCACCTTCACAGTGACAGGGCCACCCCGGGAGGGCGAGGCACGGCACCGAGGAGAAGGAGGTGTGAGGAGGCCCGGCCGTGCTGCCTCAGCCCGCTCCGCTCCGCTCGGCGCCCCGCGCGCTCTGCGCCCGGGCGCCGCGCCGCTCTCAAATACCGCCCCGCCCGCTGCGGCGCGCGGGCCGCCGCCACCCCATTGGCCGCGCCGCCCCGCGCGCCGCGCACCCATTGGCTGCGGCGCGGCGCGGCCCGCCGCGCCCGGCCCGTCCGCCCGCGCTGTTCTGCCTACATCCTGTTTCATCCCACAATGCCGCGGGGCGGCGCGCGGCGGGGAGGGGCGGGGCCGGGGGGGGGCGGGGGCGCCGTGAGGGGCCCGGGCCGGTGTGAGGGATCGGTGGTAGCCCGGGAGCTCTGCGCCCCCATCCCCGGGGAAAGAACCCCTGGAGCGGCTGATCCCTAGAGGGACCTTTATTGCCCTACGGGGTCATGATTCTTCTGTGGGGGTCCCCTGTGCCTTGGGGATCCCTATCACCGGCGGGAGCCTGAACCCTTCTAAGAGGAACTCACTGGGTTGGGTCACACACCAGAGTGTTCTCGGTCAGAGGGCTCAGCCAGTCAAACTTAATCCTGTCTTGGTGATGAGTTGCAGCTTGGCACCTTATTGGTACCTTTCACCTGAGATCTCCAACCTGTGATGCTCATGGATCTCCTGAGCCTTGAGATATCCTCCAACAATGGCACATATTTACAGCCGAAAGGCACTAACAGGAGAGAGGGACTTGAGAAAAGTCCCTGAGGCTGTTTGCACCCCATCTGGGACAGATCCGTGTTCCCTGGAGCTGCACCCCATACCCCGAATGTCCAGGTTTTCAGGTCACAGCAGGCCGGTGCTCAGTGTCCCCCACAGGACTCAGCTTCTCCCCAGACACATTTCCCTCTCCTGAACACATCAAAAGCGTTCCCGTGTTTCTTGGGGTTTTCTTACAGGGAGCAAAGCATGGAGAATGCCCAGTGAAGTCTGGGGAACAACCAGCTCTCACTGAACCACCAGCCCCACATCCTGTGGGAGTCACCGCTTTTCCATTGGGATGTCTCAGGGCATCCTGCCAGCCATGTTTCGTGTGGGAAAGCTGATAAAATCCCAAACCTGGGCACTGCGCTGCTGAGAATTGTCCCCACACACCCAGAGGCTGGGGGTGACATTGACTGAGCTGCTTCATCGTACGTTCACCCCGAGAACATGCGATGTTCCACACACACACAGAGCCAAGAGGGCAGAATGAAACCTCTCTGTTCACACACCTGCTCGTGAGCTCTCAGCATCCTGTGCCGGGGCGGCAGCGAGGGATCACAGCCCAGCCAGACCCTGGCACACAGGTGTGACCCCGGTGCTTCGCACACCTGGCTTTCCTGCACAGGGGTCCGCAAGCACAGGTGTGACCCTGGCCCTTCACGCACTCGGCTGTCCCACACGGGGCTCCTGGCCTCGATAGCTGTGCTCCAGGCACACACCTGCCCCCCCGGCTGCCGGGCTGGCCGACAGCCAGCTCCCGTTTTGGTTGCTCCATTTCACTTGAGCAGCAGTGCCAAGAAGCTCTTTGCAGAAGCTACCTGAAGAAAAGCCCAGCAAAACAAAAAATCCTGATTCCTGTGCTGTCCCCGTTCCCACGCTGCAGTGCCTGAACAGTAGTGAGAGGGAGACAGCACTGCCCAGTCTCAGCTGCCTCTTAATAAGACCAGTTTTAATTGCCTGCATAGCCTTGAGAACCAAGAAAACCACTGAAGGTCCTGAAACCTCCCTGACTTGATTGCTGAATGAAGACAAGCTTACAGCTGGTAACAGCACCCAGGGGACAGACTGGGTTCACTCCACGAGCCCCGGAATGGGCCAATCCCGTTTGTTAATGAAATGGATATTTCCTACTGTGCCCTTTGTAGCCTCTGAGATACTGGTCAGAACTCCAGCAGCAAATAAAATATTTACTGTTCCTTAATGTGTCCAGACCTGAGCCCTGCTTTAAGAGAGAAGTCAGCAGCAGAAAATGAAGTGAGGATGAATGAACACTGCAGTGCCTGGCACTGAGGCTGTAGGAGCACGGCGGGGGGGACAAGGGGACAAGGCCATGCCCGGGCAGGTGACACAGTCCTGGCCTGCCCGGGCAGAGCGGGGCAGCTCCTCGGGCCGTCCCCACATGGCTCCCGGAGCTCCTGCCCACGAGGGCAGCCGGCTCCGCTCAGGTTCGCTGCACCACGCTTGGCTGGGCTATTTATAGCTCTGCCGAGGCTCTGTTGAGGCAGCACATCTGAGCCCTGTGGATCTGCTTGATGAGCTTTCCAGAGCCTTGGAACGGAGCCGCCGCTTGCACCGGCGAGGTTTGAGCTCTGCTCCCAGGGCTCAGCTGTGGGGCTCGGCAGGTTTGCAGGCCAGAGGCAGCTGCTGGGCAATGCTCATCCTGTCTGTCCCACCCAGTGGGAGCCCCCAGCTTTCCCACGAGGGCTCCCATCACGGAATACTCTGAGTTGGAAGAGACCCACGAGGATCATTGAGTCCAGGTTTTAATCCTGCACAGGACATCCCCAGGAGTCACACCATGTGGACCTCCTGGTATTTTTTCAGTGCAGAACCAGCACTTGTCTCCCTCCTGTCCTGGAGAAGCCTGTGGGTACCTTCAGCCCAGGGCAGGAGGCAGCTGCCTTTAGGAGCAAAGGGACAAGGTATCAAAGAGTGGCCCTGAGCCCAGCTGGTGACAGTCTACAGTCCCCAGAGCTGGCTCCAGAGCTGGTGGCTGCTTCTATAATCCCAGTGTAACCCTATCCCAGTTACATCCTGCCTCCTCCCAAAGCATCTGCAGCAAGAGGAAGCAGAGGAGCCCTGCTCCTGCCTGGCTCAGTCCTGCTCCTTCCAGTGCAAGGAGCGTGGCCTTGACAAAGAAAGTGCTTGGAGGATTGATGGAGGGAGATGCATTCCTGAAGAGTGACAAAAGGTTATTTGTTTATAAATTCCTCTGAGTGCCTATATAAAGCACTTCACAGAGATCCACAGGAAAAGGGCCTGGCGTGAGAAGCAGTTTGCCATCTAAGGCTGTGCTCCTCCTGCCCTGTGACCACATGCTTCCCCTGGGATGTGTTTCCAATCCCAGGCGATTACAAGTAAAAAACCACACACTTTGTGCCCATCTGCCACAAGGAATGCAGAGATCCAAGTGCAGGGCTGACAGTGTGAGTGTGGCAGCATTTCTTCCACCAGCTCTACTTCCATGCTGTACCTCTGTAGAAACATCCCCCACAGGAAATTGTTCTTGTTTAACCTAAACTCACTTTGATATGACTCAGCCCATTATTTCTGCTCTGCCCTGCCATGGACGTGGCACACTGACTTACTTTATAGCACAGATCCACAGCAGATAATGGCTGAAATGTCACCTTCATCTCCTGTCCTTGCAGGAATTCCTTCCCTCTCTCTTCCTCCCACATGTCTCCTGCACCTCTGCTCCCCTCCTTTCTCTAGACTCCACCATCAGTCACTCTCTTTGCCAATAATCAATAAAAACAACAGCAGCAGTAAAGCACCTTCAATTAATTCTCTTCTGGAGCGGAATGGAGGGTGTGGGCACTGCTGCTCCATCCCAAGGGGGCTTTGGCCACTTCATCATTTCCACAAGAGCCCTTGCTCATGGCTGCAGCCCCCACTAGCATTCTGGCTGCTGGGTCCCTCCCTGGCACAGCCCCCCAGGGCTGCCCAGTGTGTTATTTTTTACCAGGTTTCAATTGTTTTGGCAAGTGTTTTGCAAAGCACATTCCGGAGGGTTTGCTCTCCATCCTGGCTGCTTTGATCAATCTTGTTTGCAAAGCAGTTTCCAGCCTCTGGTTAATGTACGTTATTATCTCCCTGAATCCCTGCTATTGAACCTGGACAAATCCCGTGGAAAAAGAAAAAGCCCTATAAAAGGAAAGGCTCTAAAACCTCCCGCGGGAGCTGCCACCGCTGACGAGGAGGGTTTGGACACCATGAGTGGTCCTTTAACAGCAACAGCAGCCCCAAGTCCCCTGGATTATTGCCTGATCTGCAAAGGCTTTCATCCCAACATGAGACCAGAGTGCAGCAATACCAGAGCTGGGACTGCGCCCCTGGTTTCCCAGCTGGGAAGAGCGTGTGCCTCCCTGTAACTGCTGTGGAAGCAGCTGGGCAGTGTCTGCAGAGGCTGAGGTGTCCCTGCCCAAGGAGAAATGCTCCTCTGTGGAATCAGACCCCACACTTCCCAGCAGCATCACACACCAGGGCTCTGAAACCCCAGCACGGCCTTTCCCTGGCTCCAGCGTGCAGGGAGCCATGGCTCCTCATCTCCCCAGGTCTGTCCTGGAGCAGAGGCAGCGTGGCACCATGGCAGGGCAGCCTGGGCTTATCTCCAAGGCAAACGGGCTGAAAAATGTGGCAGCTATAGACGGCTTTTTGTGTAAAGCCCGTGTGCCACAAGGCAGCGCGTTCCTGCCATCCCACAGGCATGAGAGAAAACACTCCACGACTTGTGAGCCTTATTAATATGGATTCAGGTCAGCTGCTCCCTGCAAGTTTTTGTGAGTGACTCGCGGTGTGCAGTTCATGCAGGATCCATAAATAAGGACGTCTCTCTGGAATCTTGCCAGGGCTGTATGAGCTCAGGGATGTGAGAACTGCCTCAGTGCATGCAGGGGGACAAGGGGTGAGAAGCCCCCCCAGCCCTCTGCTCCCAGCTCCCACCACCCCAGCCCAGGCTCCTGGACCAGCTGGATGCACTGAGGGCTGGCAACTCCCTTTAATCTGATCTCTCCTGAACAGAAAAACGGGTTTGGAGACAACATAAACACTGAAGGAAAGGTCACATCAAAGCCACATGCTCTGTGACTGTGTTTTGTGGCTTCACTCCCACACTGGGCTGTGCAGGGCTCTGAGCTGACCATGGTGCAGGGGTTGGGGACATAGACTTGGTACCTGCAGGGCCAGGGCCAGGATGATGGGTAATATCACCTTGAGTTTCTCCATTTTTCTGTGCTCCCTCTCCTTGGGCTGGTGCTCCAGCACAAGCCCTACACCACACATGGTTTATCTGCAAGGCATCCTGCCTGCACATCAAAGGCTTCCTACATTTTTAAGGCTGGAAGGGCTGTTGTGATCATTTACTCCACCCTCCTGTGAGCCACAGCACTTGCCAGAGCTGGGTTCCTGTGGTCACACAGAGCACGGTGGTGCTGCCGTCAGAGGAGCTGGGAGGCGCCAAGACGTGACAGTGGCTTTGGGCTGACTGCAGGGTGGGGGCTCCTCCTGCCCCTCCTCAGCACATCCACATCAGCCACGTCCCTGTGCTGCACTCCCTCCACTCTGCCACGCTCCTTGCTCCTTCTTCCAGCCACGGGCTGCAGTCCCAGGGGAGCCCCTGCTCTGAGAACACACTGGGTGCTCACCAGTGAGCCTACTGGGAATCCATGTGCAAACCACTTAGTGCTCATGCATGAAATGATTGAGCAGTCATGCACAGGCTAATTGGGCGTTTGTATGCCAAATAACGGGCACTCATGCATGAACTGCCCGGGTGCTCATGCATGCCCTGATGGGGGCTCACGGGCACAGAATGAGCCACAGGGATGTGCTGACCCCCCTTCCCTGCAGGAGCAGCCCTGCACCTGTGAGAGCTCCAAGTGTGACCCTGTGTGTGCCCCTGCAGGGTCAGTCTGGATGCCGATGCACGACCTCCTCGGGTGCTCAGATGCAAATTATCTGGGCACTTGTGCATTCCCTGATTAGACACACATGCGTGGCTTCATTAGGCACTGGAACAGGCGGAGCCCAGCACAGCGACAGCCCCACACAGGGCAGGGAAACCTGCCAGCACCCAGCACGGGATGGTGTGGCACCAAAAATCCCTGCTGGCTCCCCCGGCGTGTGTGAGCTGGTGGCTCTGCCTCCCCAGCAGCCTTGCTGGCACACACCAGCCGATCTCACACCTTCCCCCGAGCTCCCCAGGGTGTAGGAAGGAGCTACTGCTGAACAGACAACTTAAACCCTGTTCTGGCACAGCTTAAATACAAGAATCTCCGAAAGCAGGAGACAAGGTCTCCACTGTGTAGAATAATTTAGGTCAGTCTCACTTCTGCAACGATTTATTTAAGCTTTAGCATTCCTGGCCCAAGTGAGGGAAAAATGAGGGAAAAAAAATAGAATATAGAATCCCCCGTATTTACACTATTTTTCTGTAATGTTTATCTTGTGGAAGCTATCTGCCAGCACTGCTTTAATCCAGGCCTGCAGACATTTCCACCAAACACTCACATTTCTTAGGATTCTGCCTCAAATTGGAGCAACTTGTTGAGCACAAAATCTCAGCCTGCAAAAGCTTTAAAGTGGTTGCTTCTCTCTGGAAAGTATGTCCTGTCCTTCAATCACTCCCAGGCTTTACCAGAAATGCTTTTGCCTTCATGCAATCAAAAAAACCAGCCATTTGAGTGGGCTCAGAAACAACCCCCTGTGGTACAACTCCACAAAGCATACCCAGGGACCAGCCTGGGAAAGCATGGGTGTTGGAGGTGATGCCTAGCTGGGCAGCTGTGTATGTCAATGTACATAAATGTACACAAATGTGTACAAATGTATTCACAGCAGGCAGTACCCACAGGCTGGCCCTGGGCTGGCATCACTTGAGAGCTCAAGTCAAACCCCCTCCTGCCCTCCTCACCAGCCTGCTCATGGTGATGCTCTCACTGAACTCTACAGAAGGAGCTGCAACAGCTGATCTGATCAATAAACACACACTTTATACAACCCTTAGGTCTGTAATATCTGTCTGTATATAAGAGGCCATAAGGGATTTTGTTTTAATTAGAGGAATGCTTAAGGCTACTCTGCCTCCTGCTTAATCAGCCTTGGAAATGCAGAGGGAAGGGCTGTC
The DNA here is from genome assembly GCF_037042795.1 of Molothrus aeneus. Taxonomy (NCBI): domain Eukaryota; kingdom Metazoa; phylum Chordata; class Aves; order Passeriformes; family Icteridae; genus Molothrus; species Molothrus aeneus. The sequence goes on from NC_089665.1 coordinate 10,260,143, forward strand.
CTTGTGCAGGGCACTGCTCTGAGCAGCACAACCCAAAGGCTCAGTGAGGGCACGAGGGCAGGAGCAGGGAGAGAGGGGAGCACAGCCCATATCCACCTCAACTGGCATCTCCAGGACGAGCCAGGGAAATTTCTGTCTGGAGCTGCAGTGCACCCCATGGCCTGCTTGACAATTCCCAGGGTGGGAGTAACTGGGCAGGGTCAGCCCCATCCCTGGTCTGAGGAGATGGTTATCATGGATACACAGGGAGAGGTGTCAGGAATGCACTTCATGGCCAGCAAAGAGCAGAGGCTTCCAGCCAAACATTGCCAAAGCTTGCAAAGGTGATGGTTTGATTACGGGAATGTTGCAACTGCTTAGGTCCCACGGCCCAGGAATATCCGTGGGAGGAGAGCACAGCCCTGCACAGACACGTGGCCTTGGGAACAGCCCTCGGTGCCCTGGGACAGCTCTGCCCCCGTGCTGGGAGCCAGGTGAGCCCCTGTGCTGGGAGCCAGGTGAGCCCCAGCCTGGGATCCAGGTGAGCCTGGATCCCAGGATCCAGATGAGCCCTGTGCTGGGATCCAGGTGAGCCCGGTTCTGGGATCCAGGTGAGCCCGGTTCTGGGATCCAGGTGAGCCCCGTGCTGGGATCCAGGTGAGCCCCTGTGCTGGGAGCCAGGTGAGCCCCAGCCTGGGATCCAGGTGAGCCTGGATCCCAGGATCCAGATGAGCCCTGTGCTGGGATCCAGGTGAGCCCGGTTCTGGGATCCAGGTGAGCCCCGTGCTGGGATCCAGGTGAGCCCCAGTGCTGGGATCCAGGTGAGCCCCGTGCTGGGATCCAGGCCAGCCTGTGGTCACCCACCAGCACACACACCTGGCTTTGCTGTGGACAACCCAGAAGTCAGTGACACCCACAGCCACTGTAAACCACCAATGTAGGGGTCTGGGAGATGCATTTCCAGCTCATTCCAGTCCCACCAGTCCCCAGGGGCACTTCAGCCCCAGTCCACCACAGTGCTCAGCTCGTGTTTAACTCCAGGCAGGCATGCAATCAGTTTGGGAGGATAAGGAGGAATGAAAGGGGGGGTAATAAACAAAAATGAGCCCCAGAGGAGAAAAACTGCTCACTGGCAGATTGATGCTCTTGGAGCAAACAGAAGGGGAGGCGCTGCTTTGTGCTCACCCTTGGCCCTGCAGCACAGGTATTGTTTGCTGCTAACAGCAAAAAAGCCTCACAGGGATGCCCCGTGTGTGTGTGGGGGGTGAAACCCTCTGGAGCAGGAAGACAAATGAAGAAGCAGTAAAGTCCTCCATATGCCAGGACATTATCCAAAGCCTTGGATTTATGGTTAACTGGTTCCCTTTTGCTGGTGCTGCAGCTCCCTGCCCTTGCCGGCCTGTCCCAGGCTCCTCATCCCAGGCAGCTTCGGCTCCGTGGATCCTTTCTTTCTCATGTGTATTTCAGAGGATAAAAATATTAATATGCTTCTTGGGAAATGATCAAATTAGTATCCATCTTTCATGCTCTAAATGACACAGCTGACAAAGGCCTGATATTCCTATTTACTGCCCTCAAGAAACTGCACCTAAAAGGCCTATTAGGAAAAGGAAAAAAATAGGTTCTATTTCATGTTTTAGTTGGGCTATGGTGGTACAGCAAGTCCAGTATTATACATAAATCAAATTGTCTTGTTTTTTCTTTGCATTGCAGAGCAGAGCATGGAACAGCTGCTGCTGGGGCTCCACTCCTAATTTCTGACACATCTTTTAACCTGCTCATTGAAAAGCACTTACTTTGCATCCTTCTCCTTAAGAGTTAGTGGGATATGAACCATGAGGTTTCCTAGATTAGGGATGTCTGGATAATAAAATGCTGTGGAACAGGATTTCCAGTGGGGGCAGAATCCTTTCACCAGTACCTGGACACTGGGATCAGCAAACTGCTCTGGACCTTGGCGGCTGCTCCCACGCTGGCCCTTTTGTAAACGTTGAGTTTATTTTTCCTCGTTTATTTGCCTTTCATTGAGTTCCAACAGGAAAAATATATGGCCCAGTGTCCCTCCCACCCTGGTCTCTGTGAGTTTTTGTTTCACATGGTTGTCACAGTCCCTTGCCTCTTCCAGTGTTTACATAAAGTTACAGCGCCCACAAAACGGCTCCAAAAACTTTATTTGTGTTTTAAAATATTCTGCTAGAAACCAATCTTAATGCATTTCTCTCTCGTTGTAGTTCCTTGTGTTAAATAAAATCAGCAAGCCCACACTGATGCCACAGGGGCTGTGTGGTGCTGAAAGCCGGGGAGGGAGCAGGGACGTCGGCAGCGCTGCCAGCGGCTCTCCACGGAGAGCTAATGGAAAACCTCCTTTTAAAAACCACTCAGGCCTGGCAAATCTGGGTTATTTTTGGAGAACAAAGAGATCCAGCTCTATCCACGCTCCCAAGGCTTGGCTGGGCAGCATGGCCCCCACAGAGACATCCCGGGGATGTGTAAGTGCAGAGCTCCTGCTGGCCGTGGCCCTGCGGTGTCCTGGCAGGGATGGTGACAGATGCCACACCATGGCCAGATAAGAAGCAGTCAATACCTCTAATGGACAAACACAGTTTCAGCTCCCTGTGTCAGGATGGCACTGCTCACTCCCAGCTGGAACACAGGTGGTGGGAAGGGAAGAGCCAGGAGGGGCTGGTGAGCCCCAAGCTGTGCCACCCGTGCACTGTGGCAGAGACTCCTCACCAGATCCCAGTGTGGATGGCACAGCCGGCTGTGTGCCACACGCCTGGAGTGTGGGAATGCATCGAGGGGAAAGGAGGCAACTCCAGGAAAATGCACAGGGAAATAAAAACAGCAAAAGGAAAAGGAGAAGCTGCAGGAAAACCCTCGCTGCCCAGTCCCCACAAACCACGAGGTTCCCTCTGAAATGAGCGGCCCAAATGGATTCGCTCCTTTCCACTTATTTATTCCTTAGCAGGAATAAATGTCAGCAGGTTTATTTACATTGACAGTTTGCATTCATTTTCCTCCCTCTCCTCGTCAGGCCCTGGAGCATCCCACCAGGCAGGGAGAGGGAAGAGCAATGCAAGCAGCTGCCACGATATTCGGTGACAGCGGGAGGCAGGGAGCAATGGCAGAGCTCAGGATGAACAGAAAAGCCTTCCAAGGGAAATAAATCCATGAAAATGGATTGGGGGGGCTCACTGAAACTTTCTGGTCTGCGCTAACTGCTGCCCCTTTCCCTCCCAGCCCCAGCCATGGTGTGCTGGCATGTGGGAATCGCTGCAAATCCAAGTAACGTGAAAACAAGACAGCAGAAATCTCAGCAAACCCATGATTTTTATTATTTTTAATTTTTTAAAATTAACCTTTTATTGCTACCAGCCCAACAAATAACCACACACGATTTAACTGATTCTGCTTCCCTGTGCCCCGTCACTCTGCTCTGGGGACCTTGGATCTGAGCATGCCATGGGGCCACCTGTATGGTGTGGCTGCTCTCACAAAGGGAAAACAGCAGGGTTTGGAAATTTAAAAAATGAGCATTCCCAATCCACCTGGGACGATTTGAATTCCGGTGGCGTTACCTCTGCTTGTCTGGCTTTTCTCCTTTAAGTCTCCACCCGTGTGTGTCCTTTTGGGCTGGCTTCCAGGAAAAACTCCCACTGGCAGTGTGCTGTGTTTTCTGTTTGCATCCAGACATGCCCCAGCATGTGCAGAGGAAATCTCTTTGCTTACAGTTAAATCTGCATAAACAAAACGAGCTCTGTCACCATCCGCTGCTATGGGAATTCTTTTCAAGCTTACACACACTTTCCTTGTCTTATCTTAAGCCCAGAGTTTCTCTGAAAAAGTCAGACTGGTATTTTTGCATCCTTTTCCTACATGCAAAACAGTAAGTTTGATCACTTTGAAGCACTATTTAAAATGGACACACACACACACAAAATATCAGCTTTGTATTTCACCTCCAAAGACACAACCTGTGTGGTTTCTAGTTAGTGGTGAAATGCCAAGGAAAGCCCTCCAGCAGCAGATTCCAAAGGACAGTTACAGGAGGGAAATGGCAAGTTTGGACAGTTCATCCCTCAGTTCTTAAAAAAATAAAAGACTTCAGATGCCTGTTAAGAAAACGACCCTTTTGTCCCAAACAATCTGGGCTTTGATGAACTGTTATTTTGCAACACAGTAAGATTAGTCAGGACCAATCCAGCTGGATTAGGACAAACAGGTTCTCTGTGACGGGAGCTGGGCGATGAGAGGCGTGGGCCACAGCCCCAGCCCTGCAGCTCTGCTTGGGAAACCTCCTGCTTCCCAAGCTCCATCAGCAATAACAAAAAGCAATGATGTTATGTGGGCAATATTTGCATTATTTTCCTTTGGAGAGCCCTGGTTTCCATTGCTCCCATTTTGAGGACAAAACCTTGACATTTTACAGTGGTTAGCTTCTTTTTTTAGTAAGATTATTTGCCTTTGCCTTCCCAGGAATTTATTTTCTACGTAACTTATTAATTCCCCACATGTGTGTTTTGCTAGAAAGGCAAAAATTACTCTGAGAAATAAGTATTGTGCAGCATATCCAACTAAACAGTCCAGTGATAACACAGACCTGAGGAAGGTAATGAGGAAGAAAACATCTAATACTTCTATAAAGAGACACTTCATTAAGGTAATTAAGAGAATCATTTAAAGCAGTTATGAGGATTATTAAGACACAAAAGAAATTATGCAACAGGGTTTTCACCAAGCAGGCAGACCTACCATTGGTTTATTACGCCTTTAAGAATAACTTTCAGTGGTTTTAATGAGTTTTTTAAAACAGAGACTAATTTCTTGGCAAGGGATGGCGTTTCCCTACACCTGGGACAAGCAAAATCAGGATCTTCGTGGGGTTTTATGTGGGGAGGGGACTTGTTAGGTGTTTTTAATATCACAGAAGGGTTTGGGTTGGGAGGGGCCTTAAAGCTCACCCAGTGCCACCCCTGCTATGGGCAGGGACCCCTTCCACTGTCCCAGGCTGCTCCAAGCCCTGTCCACCCTGGCCTGGGACACTTCCAGGGATCACAGAATCCCTGAATCAGAGGCTGGAAAAGACCTCGGGATCACCGGGTCCAGTCCTTGACCCATGCCTACCCTGTCACCACTGAGTGTCACATCCTGACATTCCTCAGACACTTCCAGGGATGGGAACTCCAAAAAGTGTTTCTGCTGAGCTGAACAGCTGGTTAAATTGTGAGCAGCTTGTTAAATAATCTCAAAAGACCATTATTTCCCCCAGATTACCCCCTGAGGTTACACAGATCCATGGCTGTGGTTGCTGTTCCCCGTGTTGTGTCCCACTACAAAGAGAACTGAAACCCCAAAACTCTGTCTCAGGTGAGAACATCCCCAGACGGGATGGGGGAATTTACCCTTTGCCTCTTGTGAGGATGGGCTCTCTCACCCCGCTCTGCTGCTGTTTAACCCCTTGGTGACCCAACAGGGACATTCCTCCTTAAAAACCCTGGGGGAGAAAACGAGCAGCACCTGTGTCAGCCAGAGTCCTGATGTCACACTGCACACCCTTCCTGCCAGCCACCCCGCTGCTGCTTTTCCAGAGGAATATGCATTTGTCATTAACAAATGTGACAAATGAGGGCAGCCAGGAAGAGGCAGGATGCATTTTTCACAATCCCTTAATGAACTCATCAGCCTAAAAGGTTTCTCTCCACACTCTGACACTTTTAACCCCTTGTGGTGGTTTCGGTGGCTGAACGTCTCCAGCACCACATGGGTCTCGTGCTGATACAAACAGCCAGGGATCCATCAGTGACAGACACCTAGACTGCACAAGATCATTTATTTCAGTAATTTTTAGCACGAGCTCACTCACATTTTTGTATTACCTCGTGGACAGGGGCACATGGAAGTGGTTTCTCACTCTGAAGCTGCTTTAACACATCTCTGAGGGCTTTATGACAATGCAGAGTACTCCAGTTATTTTAAAGTGTCTTTATTCAAATTATAATTTTATAAACAAACACATTGGGGGATTCTCGTCCTGCTTCTTCCCCAGGATATCCTTTTTTGCATTGAGTCTGTTTTTCATGTGACCCTACATTAAACCTTCATAAATATAGAATATTCTTCAGCAGGAGCAAGCAGCCCTCAGCAGTGTTCTCAAATGCGTCCACTCGGGATGCAACTTTGCCCCAATCTTTAACGCTTTTTGTTCCTCCACTTTTATTAACTGAGACACCAAGTCAAGCCCACCCCTAAAGTTTATTTTGCTCAAGCCCATCATGTTGGGTGCAAGAGCCCCAAGAACCATCCCATGGGTTCAGCAATGGGAGACACACCGCGAGCGGGGCAAAGTCCCAAACCCAGGAGATTTAAACCCTGAAGAAGCTGAGTGAGCTCGGTGCCCCCCTGAGCCCCCAGAGCGGCCATTTTGGGTCCTGCCCCCCGGGGAGCAGGCACAGCGCTTTTCTCCTGTCTCGGGGCACGGCACACCGGGACAGCGCATTGAACGAGCCCTTCAGCCCACGGCGGGGCCACCCGGGGGACACAGCGGGGACACCGAGAACAGAGCGGGGACACCGAGGCCAGCGCCATGGCGGCCCGCTCGCGATGCATTGTGGGAGGCGCCCCGCGCTTGGCGCCAAGCGCGCCCGCCGTCCGGCGCGGTGCATTGTGGGCCGCGCCATCCCCGGCCGGGCCTAAAGGCGCGGGGCGCCGCACCGGACGTGACGTCACGCGGCCTCCGCCGTTTAAGGCGCTGGCGGGAGGAGCGTCTCTCATCTGCCGCGGGGACCGCAGGCTCCCCACGTTATAATCGAGCTCCCGCAGCCCCGCGCCCCACAGCTGCGGCCCCCCTCACGGACTCGGCTTCGCCGAGGCGGCGAGAACCGAGGGACTACTTTGCGGTGGAACCGCGCATGCGCGGGGCGGAAGAGCGAGGGCGCGGCGGAAGACGCGTGCGCTGCTGGTCCGCCGTGAGCGCGGGCGGTGCTGCGGCCGGTGCTGCGTCCCGGGGTGAGATCGGTGCGCGCAGAGGCAGCGCGAGCGGAGCCGCGGGCGCCATTTTGAAGCGGCGGTCGGGGGAGGTGACGAGCGCTCCGAGAGCCCGGCCCGGCCCCGCCACCGCCGCCCCGCGCCGCCCGCACCGCCCCGCGCCGCCGCAAACATTGCCGACCTCGCCATGTCCGGCGGCGGCGTCATCCGCGGCCCGGCCGGCAACAACGACTGCCGCATCTACGTGGGGAACCTGCCCCCCGACATCCGCACCAAGGACATCGAGGACGTGTTCTACAAGTACGGCGCCATCCGCGACATCGACTTGAAGAACCGCCGCGGGGGCCCGCCCTTCGCCTTCGTCGAGTTTGAGGACCCCAGGTGAGGCCCTCTGGCGCTGCCCCGGGTCTCCCAGCCCCGCGGAGCCGTCGGTGCCCGCCTGGGAGCGTTGCCCCGCGGCCCGGGCCGCGCTAACGGGGCCCGGCCAGGCGGCGGGCGGGGAGAGGCGGGCGGGAAGCGGGAACAAAGGCGGGCGGTGCGGCGGCCGCGCTCACCGCCCGCCCCGTGCCGCCCGCAGGGACGCGGAGGACGCCGTCTACGGGCGGGACGGCTACGACTACGATGGGTATCGCCTCCGCGTGGAGTTCCCCCGGAGCGGCCGCGGCACCGGCAGAGGAGGCGGCGGCGGCGGGGGGGGAGGAGCCCCCCGGGGCAGGTACGGCCCCCCGTCCCGGCGCTCGGAGTACAGAGTGATCGTCTCGGGTGAGTCATTGCTCTCTCTCAGCCTGAGTGCTCCCCCGGGGTCCTGCGGGCGCGGTGCTGCTGCGAGCTTCTCCTTAAAAAGCGTGGCCTCGTGTGCTTTGGGAGGGGAGCGGTGCTGTCCCCGCGGTGCTGAGCGCTCCTCTCCCTCGCTGCGCTTCTGCTGCTGTAATACGGGAGGTGAGGCTCTAATCTGGTTTTAAAGTCACGTTTTGGTTTTTCTCTAGGGCTGCCTCCAAGTGGAAGTTGGCAGGATTTAAAGGATCACATGCGTGAAGCAGGTGATGTATGTTATGCTGATGTTTTCCGAGATGGCACTGGTGTCGTGGAGTTTGTGCGGAAGGAAGACATGACCTACGCTGTGCGAAAGCTGGATAACACTAAATTTAGATCTCACGAGGTAGGTATCACACTTACTTTCTTTGGCCAGAATTGGATACAAGGGGCTTAACAGTAGGATGTGAAGGTAAGGAACGCGTGGTGGTCATTGTTTGGTTACGGAGCAGCTAAATAAGTGTGTGGTCAGGCTGGACATAGACGTGTAAGCTCTGCTGTCTGTCCCGGCCGTAGTAACGCTGTCTACAGTCTGTCAGCATGCCTGAAACATGGCCCTGAAGCCTCGACGTTTCAATCGAAAGTTCTGTCTATCCAATAGGGAGAAACTGCCTACATCCGTGTTAAAGTTGATGGCCCAAGAAGCCCAAGCTATGGAAGATCTCGGTCCCGCAGCCGTAGTCGTAGCAGGAGCCGTAGTCGCAGCAACAGCAGAAGCCGCAGTTATTCCCCAAGAAGAAGCAGAGGATCTCCACGCTACTCTCCCCGCCACAGCAGATCCCGATCTCGTACATAAACATCACTCTAGCTCTGATCTTTTTGTAGAACCCCATGTTGTATACAGTTTTCCTTTACTTAGTACAGTCTTTCATTTATTTTTTTTTAAATTCCAACTGTTTTACTCAAATTGGCTGAAGTGTTGAATTGCATTCTTGTGTAAAATCCCTAGTGAGTATTTGCTCCTCGACACCGACATTCCCCTCCTGTCTTTGGTAAATTGTATTTTAATTGCTGTCAGTCAGGATTGTTCTGGTTTAGTTCTAGTTCAATACCAACATTCTTGGAGCTGTGGTATTGCTGTGTAAATGTCTCAGTGTTCCGCTGTGGTCGAGACGAGCTGGGGATGTTGGGATGTTTGTGGCTAACTTGTCTCTTCTGGGGGATCTTACATTTTATCTTGCCTTTTCGTGTGTCTTTCTGTAGACATATCTGAAGAGATGGATTAAGAATGCTTTGGATTAAAGGATTGTGGAGCACATGTCAATCATTTTAGGATTGTCAAAAGGAGGATTGAGGAGGATCAGATCAATAATGGAGGCAATGGTATGACTCCAAGTGCTATTGTCACAGATGAACTTGGCAGTATTGACCTTATACTGAGAGACAGGGGAATTGAGGCCGAGCACCTACGTGTCCCCACGTGTGGCTTCAGGCATGTCCTCGTGACCGCAGGCTGCCATTGCTCTTCTCTTTTAAAACTTCCTTCTCTGGGGGGGCAATTGTGGCCAGATCCCTGCTTTTGTAATTCTCTATTCCATTCTAGTTTTCTAAAGGAATAACGGGCCGGGGGGGAGCATTGGTTTATTTGTCCCGCAGCGTTTGGTTACAAGTGTCCATGTCCGTAGTATCCGTACACTTGTAGTAGAACTTGCAATCAGAGTATAATATCAATACTGCTAAAATCTGCATGTCCTCTGTGTGACTGATACAGCGTGGCTGTTGCATTTTTATAAGTACCAGAATGAAAGCAAAATAAAAATAGCAAACCTAGTGGGGAATAATTTAAGTCTCAGCCCTGCCCCCTCAGACTAATTCACGATTGACTCACGATCCGTGTGAAAACACCGATTGTTAATGTTCCCTCCAGCTGGGAGTGCAGCTGTAGTCCAGCCATTCCGTAGTAGGTGGATAGACCGAGCAGTTAAAGCTTTTCCAGTTTAGTAAAAACCATTTTTTACAACCACAAAACCTCGTACCCACCAATGCGCTGAGTATGTTGGCATTTCCAGTTGACATATTGTAAATATTTACAATGTTTCCTCCAAATAGTAATTAACATTTCTAAAGAAATTATCTGAGCATCACCATTGGAAAGTTTGTTTTGGGGAATTGATAGTTATTACTGTACATCTGCATTTATTGATGGCAAACATAACTGATCATTCCCCAGAATCCTATTTTTTCATTACAGTATCTAACTTTTTGCCTCCTCTTTTTTGGTTTTGCTGGTTATAAAGGTTTGGATTGGAGAGGGCTCACTGGATCCCAATCCTTGGAGCTGGATCATTGGATTCAAATCATAATGTGGATAGGATAGGGAGGCTGAATTACAAGGATTCATGGAGCGGGATCAAATTACCAGGAACATAGGAGTGGATTCCTGCCCCAACCAAACCGCATTCGTGTGGATTTTTTTATTCAACTCAATTGGCTATTCCAAAGATATTTTTTTTTCCTATTTTTGACGATTGGAGCCCTTAAGATGCACGATGGAGTTTTGCATTTTTTTGGTAAAAGGAGCAAAGCGAGGACCTGGAGAGGTACGCTGGAGCAATCTCCTTGGAAGGATTCAGCACGAGTAGATGGTAAACCTTAAAGGGGAAAAAGGGGGGTTTGTTTTAAAAAAAAAAAGTAAATAAGTCATTTGTCTAAATTTAAAGACCAAAATTGGAGTTAAAGATGACGTAGGTTTCAATTGGCCATTGCTTTTTTTTCTTTGACAAATAAAATTTTTACAAAAACACACCCGTGTCATTGTTGGTCGCAGTCTCGCCCTCGCGTTGGGGCCCGGACAAAAGCCTTTTGTGTGGAACAGAGCTGGAGTGTTCCACAGGAAACATCCATGTTTGAGCTTCTCCTCAATAAAGGATCAGTTCCCTGGGAAATGGGTGGAATCCAGCAACGGGGAGGGGAAAAGAATGAATTACCCGTGTTTAAAGGAGGGAGTGTTGATAGGAGATCACATGGGCTTGTCCTGGGCATGAATGGGGCAGAACTGGTCTGTGTGACCGTCCCTGCTGTGGGGGGATGGAGGAGGGAGCAGGAGTTGGGGTCTGGGGTGACCCCTGGGCTGTGGGCAGGGCCCATTGCACCCCTGGGGCCAGGCTGGACCTTCCTTCCCCCTTTGGCTCCCTTGGGTGCCCAGAGCAGGCTCTGGCCCTGGAAGGCTGGGCTGTGCTTACCAGAGCTGTTTGTGAGGGTGTGGGAAATGCCAGTGGGGGCTCCATGGCACACGGGTGGGAGCTGGGCAGCAAAGGTGAACTTCAGCCCAAAACCCCAAACTCCACTGGGACTGGATCTGTTCCATTGCTGGTGAAGGAAAGTGAAAGGGGTTTTAATGGGTACAGGTGTGCTCAGGGTGTTTCACAAAGAAAAACCTGAAGAGTTTGGTGTGCCAGGACTGGAGTTTGGAGAGGATCCCTCTCAAAGGACCCACGGGCAGGAGGAGTGACCCACTGGCACTCCTGAGGGATCGCTTTGGAACAGCTGAGCCAGGGAGTGCAGGCAGAGCTGCTGGCTCTAGGCAGGGTCACCAGGAGCTCATTGATGTGTGGAGCACCAACTTCAGGGGCAATTCAGCCAACTGGGACTTGAAATTCCTTGTGCAAGGCGTGTGCAGGAAGGCTGGAACTCGGAATTCCCCATGCAAGGTGTATGCTGGAAGGCTGGAACTCGGAATTCCCCGTGCAAGGTGTGTGTGTGCAGGAGCTGCAGGAAGTCTGGAACTCAGAGTTCCTTGTGCAAGGCACGTGCAGGAAGGCTGGAACTTGGAATTCCCCGTGCAAGGTGTGTGTGTGCAGGAGCTGCAGGAAGGCTGTAATTTGTCAAGCCTGCTTCTGGTGGGTGCAGGATGTGCTCCAAGTCTCACCTGTGTGTGGATCAACTCCTGGAGCAGGAGCTATGTGAGGATTTTTTGCTCCTGAGATTATCTCAGTGGTTTGGATCACGCTGTGGATGCTCCAGGAGGGCACTGACACCCAGGAAGAGGAGATGGCTGCACAGTGTTCTCTGCTTTGGGATCTGTGGAGTGTCACCTTCCTGGAAAGCTGCTGACTGGAGTCTCAGAGCTGGTGGGGCCCACACCTCTGCCAGAAGGCTGCAATCCTCCCCGTGGAGAGGAGAGGATCCTTTCCATCTCACCTGGAGAATGGGAGGGAACAGAGCCCTCCTGGGTTCTCCCTTGTTTTGGCTTTCCCCCTCCAAGGGGAGAGCTGGGCTCACTGCAGGAGGAGCTGCTGGTCTGTTCCTGCCCCAGCATCACCCACTCACTTTGTTCTCTGTGTCCCAGCTGTGGTGTCTGTGAGATCCTGTAATAAACCTGCTCCCAGTGTGGAGCTCTCATGCATTCCCTTTTCCCTCATAAATTGTTTCCATCACCGTGCTGTGAGCAGCCAGGCAGTGCTGGAGCAGGGAAACCACAGGGTGAGGCAAGGCTTTCCCCAAGTGCCCCGTGTTTTAATTTCAGATTCTGATCCAGCGTGTTCCACCGTCCTCGGGGGGAACATCATGTTCTCTGATTGACATAAAATAGAGGAATTAAATTAATATCTCAGAAATGTGCTATGAACCAGGTTTGACAGCAGTAGGAGAAGTTAACTGGAGGAGGCTGTGCCTCCTGACACACTCTCAGTTTTTAATTATACCACGTTATGAGTTCATTAACATTGTGACAGGGATGATGAGGAGTTGGTGAGTTTTGGGAGCAACACTCGTGCCTGGCACTACCCGGGGAGCCTGCTGCCATCTCCTTTGCCCTTCAGCTTCTCCGAGGGTGAAAGTGAATCTGGTAAGTGCCTGTTTGGCTTTCCCCGTGGGGAATCTGCTTCCTGGGAGCCATCCACCGGCCTGGCTGGGCTGGGGGGCAAAGCTGGCACTGGTTTCAGTATCTTTGTGCATTGGTGGGAACAGGCTGTTCCACCAGCACCTCTTCCAGGAAGGTGTTTGCTTGGATTTCAACAGATGCCAACCAAGGCAAGGTGTCTTCTTTCATCAATGTGTTCTTCCTGAAACTAAATATTTTGAGAGTCCATTCTCTCTGAAGAGAGAGAAGGGGTGGGGAAATGGAATTGCAGGGGACATCAAACGCAGCCCCCTCTCCTGACCCAGAGCAGGTGAGTTCCTGCTGCGCAGCGAGCAGGGAGCGTTCCCCGTCCGTTAGCGCGGGATGAGCTGCACCGTTCCCGCGGGGAGTCTGTCCCGATAGAGCCGCTTTGTTGGTACAACTGAGGCCGATTGTGCGCCCGGGGCTGGCGGCCCCTCCGTGCCGGCCTGGGCCCGCAGCTGCCGGAGCCCGGCCCGATACTGCCTCCTTTGTGCGGCCAGCGCTCCGGGCAGCGCCTGCGGACCCAGGGAGTCTCTGCTCCTCCATCGCACAGCGTCCTGATAGCCCCGTACTTCATAAAGCCAGCACCAGCTCCGAAATAGAAACGGTTAGAAAACTTGTGGTTTCTCCCAGAAACCACAGTTTGGGTTTGTTTTTTTTTTCTGTTTGTTTGGGTTGTTTTTTTTTTCTAACAGAAACTTCTGCTTTAGAACAGGAGATCCTTTCATTGATCTGTGTGTGTTGGTTGTGCTGTGAGGTTTCTTGCTCCTGATAACAGCAGAGGTTTTAGCTGTGCAGCAAAATTAGAGTAATTTCTAGACTGGCTTAGAACAGCCCCAGCTTTGGTGAGTCCCCCATGCCGAGTGCAGAATGATCCCGGCTGCACCTGCACGGGAAGAGCAGATTTGTCTGGAATTGCACTTGGAGCGGTTTCAAACGGAAAGCTGAATTATTGGGGAAAATGAAGATTCCAGGCAGTTCCCCGGGTAATAAGCGTTCCCTGAAATCCCTCTCTGAAGGTGAGCCAGTGATGCACCCACCTGCCCTGCGTGGTCCCTGCAGTGCTTTGTGCTGCCCTGGCGGAGCTGCAGGATGGGATGGGATGGGATGGGCACGGAGCCCGGCAGAGCTGCAGGATGGGATGGGCACAGAGCCTGGCAGAGTCATGGGACAGCACGGGCACGGAGCCCGGCAGAGCTGCAGGATGGGCACAGAGCTTGGCAGAGCTGCAGAATGGGCATGGAGCAGGGCAGAGCTGCAGGATGGGATGGGCACAGAGCCTGGCAGAGCTGCGGGATGGGATGGGCATGGAGCAGGGCAGAGCTGCGGGATGGGATGGGCATGGAGCAGGGCAGAGCTGCGGGATGGGATGGGCATGGAGCAGGGCAGAGCTGTGGGATGGGATGGGCATGGAGCAGGGCAGAGCTGCGGGATGGGATGAGCATGGAGCAGGGCAGAGCTGCAGGATGGGATGGGCATGGAGCAGGGCAGAGCTGTGGGATGGGATGGGCACAGAGCCTGGCAGAGCTGCGGGATGGGATGAGCATGGAGCAGGGCAGAGCTGCAGGATGGGCACAGAGCCTGGCAGAGCTGCAGGAGGGTCCTGGAGCTGGGCACAGCCGCAGGACAGGCACAGAGGCTGGCAGTGCCGTGGGATGGCCACAGAACCTGGCTGAGCCATGAGATGGGCACAGAGCCCGGCAAAACTGCGGGACAGGACGGGCACGGAGCCTGGCAGAGCTTCGGGATGGGATGAGCATGGAGCAGAACAGAACTGCAGGATGGGCACGGAGCCTGGCAGAGCCGCAGGATGGGCATGGAGCAGGACAGAGCTGCAGGACGGGCACGGAGCCTGGCAGAGCTGCGGGACAGGACGGGCAGAGCCGCAGGACGGGCACGGAGCCTGGCAGAGCCGCAGGACGGGCACAGAGCCTGGCAGAGCTGCGGGACAGGACGGGCAGAGCCGCAGGACGGGCACGGAGCCTGGCAGAGCCGCAGGACGGGCACAGAGCCTGGCAGAGCTGCGGGACAGGACGGGCAGAGCCGCAGGACGGGCACGGAGCCTCTCCCGGCGCTCCCTCGCCCTGCCCTGGGGGCTGAGGGGGTCCCTCACCTCTGCGGCCCCTCCCGCCGGGCCGGCTGGGTGGATGTGCCGCTTGCAGAGCCATTAACATAATTTTATGCACTAATTTGTGTAATCATTAAAGAGTGGAGCGGGGCATTGTTCTCATGAGTAATTACCTCTATATTCTAATAGCTCTAATTCATCCCTTTAGTGAGTTTCGTGTTTCAGTGACTCAGCCGCGATTCACGCTCCGGGTCCTGTGTTTTTTGAAGAAATGCCCGTTTCTCGCATGACTTGCTCGCCCTCTGCGCAGCTGCTGACGTGACAGATCCTGAGGAGCTCAGAGCACGCGGATGCCGACCGGGGAAGGTTTGCCAGCCTGGATCCGGGGCTCTGGGGCTGCCTGCATCCCACGGGGCGTTTGGCTGGCCGGGATGCTGCGGAGAGCAGCTGCCAGCGCAAATTTCAACATGGAAAACTTGGCAGTTTGCTGAGCTCTGGGTATTTTCCTTCTGACAAAAGGCAGGGCTGTATTTTTGTCGTGATTTTTGATACAAGATGAAACGCGGGGATAGAATCCCGCTGCGCAGGCTCTGGCTGCATTGATTATCCATCCTCACACGTGCGTGTCTGTACAGTACACAGGCAGGAGGGAAGGCACGGGGAGCATCATTTTCTGCCTGATTTGCAGAATGACACAGGATATTTTCCCGACGGCACCGAAATTAATTTGAGGCAGAGCTGCCTGCTACCACCAAAGGTTTTGTTTCCCCCCTTGGAAACATGGAGCAAAGTTGGTTCCTCGGCCAGTGAGAGCAGGGATGCTCTGCCCGGGGCTCCCGCCGGCGCTGGCTGCTCGTCCCTGTGGGATCAGCTGAGCGATGCAGATGAATGCACAGACATTGATTGTTTTGGAGACAATCCATAACTGCCAAATGAGATTAAACACCACCCAGGTCCCAGCAAAAAATAAAAGTAAATAGCAAAGAATAAAGAAAATGGGGCACGGCATTGGCAAATGGTCCTGGGGGAGCATCTAGCCGAGTATTAATCCCTGCCATCCCCATCCCGGGAGGATTTCGGAGCTCTCTGCCGCTGTTAATCGCAGCAGCCCTGCAGGGAAGGTAATGCAGCATTATCCGTGTTCTCCAGCTGTGGCTGGGGAGGAGGGGAGCAGCCGGCTCGGCCGAGCTTTGCCGTGTGTCAGTGAAAGATCAGGGATTAGCGTTAGGATTTCCTCGCTGCCTGCGCTGCTCTAATTCAGTGGTGGTGTTTTTCCCTAAATGCACTGACCCCGTGTGCCTGCTGCCGTACGCGCCGTGCCCGGGAGGAGCCGGGGCAGATGGTGGGAAGGGGAGCGAGGCAGGAGCGGATGTTTCCCTGCAGTCCTTGGCCCCGCAGGAATTATTACTAAAAATGGTCACTGGTGATTAACCGGAGCTGTGCGCTGCTAAGGAATTGGTACGGGCTCTGGCTCAGGAAGTTTTTAAATCAAACTGGGAAACAGTTTTCCTGGAGAGCAGCAGAGTTCAGCGGGTTCAAAGGCAGAGTGCTGAGGGCAGCCCGGGCAGGGGAGAGCAGGGGGTGAGCAGGGGTCGGTAGCACCTGCCAGGAGGGCTCTGAAATGTCCCATGTGAGACAGAAAAAGCTGCGATCTCCTCGCGTCTGTGCACACCCTGTAAACCACAAGGACACACAGGAGCTGTGGCTGCCCCATCCATCTCTGGAAGCGTTCAAGGATGGGGCTTGGAACACCCTGGTCTAGTGGAAGGTGTCCGTGACCACGGCAGGGTGTGCAACTGGATGATTTTCAATATCCTTTCCACCATCCTCGGGTTTGATATGAAGTGTGGGCAATCCCCGCCATGTGGCACCGGTGCCACCCAGCCCCGGGTGCGGCTGCCCCGGGGTGTCCCCCCTGTGTCCCCGCAGTGGCAGTGGTGCCGCAGATGGGCACGGGCGGTGACCCCGCGGGCCACACCAGCAGCATCGCCGGGGCCCGTGTGACAGCCAGGGGCGGCTCTGCCCTCCCTGGGGTGCACATGACAGCGGCCGTTTTGTGGCAAAAAAAAAAATTAAAAAAAAAAAAAAAAAAGTTGTGACGGAGATGACCAAAATAACAACAAAAATAACAACGAAAAGCCGCTGGGCGCTGGCGGCGCGGGGCAGCTGCGGCGCTCAAGGTGCCAAGCAGAGATTATTAGCCCAGGCTCGGCTGAGGACAAGGAGGTGGGAAGAGATAAGGGGATAAGGGGATAAGGGCACTTCCCGGCGTGCGGCCGCAGGGCCAAACACAGCCCAGGCTCGCTGTCCCTGCCCGCAGGAAGCTCCGAGCGGCTCCCGGCCGGGCACGGCGTGTGCGGGGCCCGGAGAGCCCCGGAGAGCCCACAGAGCCCCGGAGAGCCCCACAGAGCCCCACAGAGCCCCGCAGAGCCCCACAGAGCCCCGGAGAGCCCCGGAGAGCCCCGGAGAGCCCCACAGAGCCCCACAGAGCCCCGCAGAGCCCCACAGAGCCCCGGAGAGCCCCGCAGAGCCCCGCAGAGCCCCGGAGAGCCCCGGAGAGCCCCGCAGAGCCCCGCAGAGCCCCGGAGAGCCCGCAGAGCCCCGGAGAGCCCCACAGAGCCCCGGAGAGCCCCGGAGAGCCCCACAGAGCCCCACAGAGCCCCACAGAGCCCCGCAGAGCCCCACAGAGCCCCGGAGAGCCCCGCAGAGCCCCGCAGAGCCCCGGAGAGCCCCGCAGAGCCCCGGAGAGCCCCGCAGAGCCCCACAGAGCCCCGGAGAGCCCCGGAGAGCCCCACAGAGCCCCACAGAGCCCCACAGAGCCCCGCAGAGCCCCGGAGAGCCCGGAGAGCCCCGGAGAGCCCCGCAGAGCCCCGCAGAGCCCCGGAGAGCCCGGAGAGCCCGCAGAGCCCCCGGCACGGCACCGGCCGGGGCTGCAGGCACAGCCGGGCTCGGGCACAGCGACAATCCGCCCGTGCCGTGCCCCGGGGACAGCACACAGCCGCGGATTCACAGGGTGGCAACGACTGGGGAGGATGGGGAAATCCCAGGGAGGCAGGGAGGGTTTCTCGTGGCAGCCGGGCTGGAGGGGACAGGGGCTGCAGGAGGGGCAGCAGGGAAGAAAGAGCTCGGGAGCGCTGCAGGGAAGGGAGGGACGGTGGCAGGGCAGTTTGCCATGGGAATGCTTTCACCAGGGAATGCCTAAAGCACGGAGTAACCGCGGGGCTTTTCCTGCCTGGCGCTGGGGGAGCCCTGGCGTGGTGAGAGAGGTGGGAGCTGGCACCCAGCGGAGCCGGGGGTGTCCCCCTGCCGCAGCAGCGAGTGGCCCTGGCACCACTGCCCCTCTGCCCTGCCTGGGCATCCCCCTGGCTGCTCCGGCTTCCCTCCCTCCCTCCTTACACAGCCCCGCAGCAGCGCACCTCGGGGCTGGGGGCTACAGCCAGGAAAGCAGAGCAGGGACTGGGCCATCCCTGCTGAGCCCCGGGGACAGCGCTCCTTCCCCCGGGGCAGCTCCTCGCTGCTCCCCGCCGACCGCCGTCCTGCTCTCGGTGCTCCAGCCGAGCTGCCTGGTGCTTCCCTGCATCCTCTTTCCCTCTTTTGGAAAGTGAAGCGATCTCTCACATGCGCTAATTACGAGCAGGCTCCGGCCGGCGCTCCCGGCAGTGGCAGCGCTCCCGCCGAGCCGGGGATGGCCCGGGCAGGACAGGGCAGGACAGGGCATCGCTGCCACCCTCCAGGGCGGGGTGGGCACTGGCTGTGGGCAGCCATCCGGCCAGAGCTTCTCCTTTTCCTTTCCCTTTTCCCTTTCCTTTTCCTTTTCCTTTTCCTTTTCCCATTCATTTTCCCGTTCTTCCCTTTCTGTTCCCATTTCCATTTCCCTCTGCCTAGTGAATGGCTTGTCTGTCCCTGCAGCACCTTCCACCCTGGTTTTGCTGCGGCTCAGGGATGCTGGAGCTGGGCAGTGAGGGGCTGTGGGATGCTCTGGGTCAGGGATGCTGGTCCAGCAGGAGCCGGGCAGTGGGGGGCTGTGGGATGCTCTGGGTCAGGGATGCTGGTCCAGCAGGAGCTGGGCAGTGGGGGGCTGTGGGATGCTCTCCTGAGGATGCTGGACCATCCCACGGTTCCTCCCAGCAGGCACACTCTGCTTCCAGCCCTGATTCCAAGAGATGTAATTCACTGTCTCTGTTTAGTGTCCCTGATCACTTTGAGAGGGAAGGCTGCAAAGAGAGAAACCAGAGAAGACAGAACTCGGGAAGCAGCTGAAGGGAAATTGCCTGCGGGGAGCACATTCTCAGCACCATCAGCGCAGCTTATTTACACTCTCGAGGGCTCTCCAGCCCCACAGAGCTGCGAAATTCAAAGCCTGCTGTGGCACTCAGAGCATGAACAGAAAGGGGTTCCCGCAAAACTGAAATATTTGGCCACAGTTTCCATTGTAAGTGGTGCAAGCACACGCTGGCCCAGCAGAACCGGAGCAGGGCTGTCAGCAGGACGTGACAGGGGATCCGTGGGGCTGGCACTGGGACAGTGACAGGGGATCCGTGGTGATGGCACTGGGCACAGTGACAGGGGATCCGTGGTGATGGCACTGGGCACAGTGACAGGGGATCCGTGGGGCTGGCACTGGGACAGTGACAGGGGATCCGTGGGGCTGGCACTGGGCAGGAGCTGACAGGGGATCCGTGGGGCTGGCACTGGGACAGTGACAGAGGGATCCGTGGTGCTGGCACTGGGAGAGTGACAGGGGATCCGTGGTGATGGCACAGGGCACAGTGACAGGGGATCCGTGGGGCTGGCACTGGCACAGTGACAGGGGATCCGTGGGGCTGGCACTGGGACAGTGACAGAGGGATCCGTGGTGCTGGCACTGGGACAGTGACAGAGGATCCGTGGGGCTGGCACTGGGCACAGTGACAGGGGATCCGTGGTGATGGCACTGGGACAGTGACAGAGGATCCGTGGGGCTGGCACTGGGACAGTGACAGAGGATCCGTGGTGATGGCACTGGGACAGTGACAGGGGATCCGTGGTGATGGCACTGGGCACAGCGTGGCCGTGGCACCGAGGGGCTGCTCTGGTGCTGGCCTGTCCCTGGAGGCTTCCCACAACCATCACCAGAGCTGGCACTGGAGGCAGGAGAACCCGGCAGCATTCCCTTCCTTCCTAACCATGTGGGAAGCGCCGAGGGAGCAGGAGGGAAGATTTGAGTTTGAAAGGCAGAGAAGCAGAGCCTCGGGAGGGTGGTAAATGGGCCACGGGCTCCCAGTGCCCTAGAAATTCCCTCTGCCTGCACAGCGGGGTGGCTGCTGATGCTATCGCTGTCCCAGCTCCATGACTAAGGGAGCTGCAAGGTATAAATTAAATAACACAACACTTCAAGCCGCCTGTTATGTGGGTTTGTCCTAAGCAGTGCTGCTTTAATTAAGATGGAGAGTTTACAAATCTAACCTTTGTTTATTCTGCTTTGGGGCATATATAATGTAAACACGTGTTTTCAAACACTGTGGCTTTTTAGACTTCCAGTTATAATTCTGGGTAAAGGAAAGTTCGTCAGGTTTGGCACGGGCTTGCCCTTTCTAAATAGAGCTCCTGCGAGTGCTTCCCCCCGGGGGCTCTCCCAGCTCCCAGCCCTGGGCTGCGGGAGGTAAAGGAGGTAAAGGAGGTAAAGGAGGGGCCGGGAGGGCCCAGCCCGGCTCTGCCCAGAGGGAAGTGGGTTCCAGCTCCGTTTCCCTCTCGTCTGACGTCGCTGCGAGTCTTGCAGGTTTTGTTCCTGTGTCCCCTCTCGGCGCTCTAGCTGTGAAAACAAGAGCAGAGTTTAGGCGGCTACGTGCTGGTTGGGATTTCTCCGATGAGTCAGTGATACGCTTGGGTAGTTTTCTTAGCCTTTAATTGAAGTGAGTGTGAGCCCTTAACAAAGAGCTCTCCCAAGTCTTCCTTAATAAGCGTTAACAAAAATAACCGAGCGGCCGGGAGGGAAACAGCCAGGGGCGGCAGCGGCGTCCCCTGTCCCCGAGCGAGGGGTTCCTGCGGCTCTCCTGGGGCAGCGCTGCGCTCACAGCCGGCAGGACAGGGCACGGCGTGCACTGATCCAGCTGATCCCACACCGCGGCTGGGAAAAACGGCTGGGATGAGCAGAGCGGGCTGGGCTGGTGGAGTGCTGCACTGGCAAACACCTTTGGCTCCTTTTTTTGGTGTTTTTCTCCAAAAAACCACCAAAAAACTCCGAACAGGTGCGCGGGGCTGCGCAGTTAGGATCTTCTGCAGAGCAAGGGGAATATTTTACAATTTCCAGTGCTGTGCACCATCACAGAACTCTACTGTGGTGCAGACAGGGGGGACAAATCCGAGCAGGCTCCAGACTCCCTGAGGCAGACGGACCCTTGGAGCTACAAGTGCTCCCAAGCAGGCTGGGCCACTCCAGGCAGCCAAGCCCACACGTAGTCACAAACTTCCCTCTGGGGTCACACGGCTGAGAAACTCCTTTTTGTTTCAAATGCAAACACATTTTGACATAACCACTTGACTCTGGCACTGGAGTTTCAAGGAAAAAAGCCTGAGAGGCGTGAAAGAACCGCAGGCATCTCTCGGAACAGAACAAGGACTATTTTGCAATGCCCTGGGAAGGTGAAGAACCGTGCTGCAGGAGCCAGGTGCCCTGCCCAGCACTGAGCCAACACAGCCAGGGCTGAGCCCCTGCTGTGTGTGCCCTCGTCCCTGCTCTGTCCCCATTGTCCCTCCTCCCTGCCACGCCGAGCTGCTGCTTCAGGACCGGCCTTTGCATTATCTGTAACAGGAGACAAGAAAAACCACCCGGGTGTCCTGCACGGGAGGAAGTCACAGGGGCCAAATTTAGCCCTGCACGCTGCAGCCAGGGAGCCTCGGCCGCTCCTTCCCGCGCCCGGAGCCACCGAGGCCTCGGATGCTCAGCAGGGATCCAGGCCAGAGCAAAGAGGATTGACCAGAGCTGGGCGAAAATAAATAATAAAGTGCTGTAAGCCTGTTCTCATCTCTCCAGTGGCAGGGAAGGCAAAGGGAGGTCAGGATTAAAACCCCCCCTCCTGTGGCAGTGTTAAACCTGCCACACTCAGGTGTGGAAGAAATGCTGGGTGTCCCTCAGGTGTCACCTGAGGCAGGGCACAGATGTGCCCCGCATCCTTCCCTGTCCTGGCAGCACGCGGGAGGTGCAAGGAGCCGTCCCTGGGCCCCGTCCCGCCGCCTGTCAGGGACGTGCTTGGTGTATGTAAACACGTAATTAACGGTACGTATGTATTTAATTGCTCGTGGCTATGATTTGCATGCATGTGCTGCGCCGAGGATGCCTCAGGTACGGGCGCATCCACTCCGCTGGCCCGGGGGAGGCGGCGGGGCTGCGCAGGGTCACGGCACCGCCCGAGCCCCACACGGCCCGGCCCGGCCCGGCCCGGGGGAGGCTGCCGGGGCCGGGGGACAGGCCGGGCCCGGCCCTCCTGGAGCCCGGCCAGGCGGGGTGCGCGGCAGGGCCGGCCCGGGGAGGCGGCAGCAGCCCCGGAGGGCCGAGGGCGAGCCCGGGTGGGCTGGGGACGAGCCCGGCTGTGCCGAGGTGGCGGCGGCGCCGGGCGACCCCCGGGGCGGCCCCGAGTTCACACCCCCCCCTCCGCCCCCGGCGCTGCCGCCCGCCCGCACCCGCGGGCGAAGCCGCCCCCCGCCGCCCCCGCGGCTCCCTCCCTCCCTGCCGGCGCGGCGGGCGGGGGCGGCGGGCGGACGGGGAGGGGAGAAGGGGCGGGCGGGCGGTTCGGCGGCCTCGGGGCCGAGCCGGGGCGGGCGGCGGCGGCGGCCCCGGACACCTCGGCCGCTCCTCCATCTTCTCTCGCCACAGCTCGGCTTCCCCAGCCCGGGACCGGCCCATTGCCAGCCCCGCGGGGGGGGCGGCCGGCCCGCCGCGCCGCCCCGGCCCCGCCGCCCGCGCTGCCGCCTCGCCGCGCCGCCCCGGGCCCGCCGCCCGCCCCGCGGCGAGGGGAGCGGCGGGGGCGGCGCCGCGGCCGCCCGGGCCATCGCCGCCCCGCCGGGGCGCCGCGCCGCCGCCTCCCCCCTCTGGGCCGCAGTGGTGCAGCCCGAGGTTAGCGGAAGCGGCCGCTCGGCGCTGCCATGTTGAGCCGCCGCCGCCGCCGCCGCTTTGTTGTCGGCTCCATGTAGCTGCGGCCCGGGGGAGGGAGCGACGGGGGGACCGCCCGCCGCAGCCGCCGCCGCCGCCCGGGGCCGCGCCGCCCCCGCCATGGAGGCCAACTGGACCGCGTTCCTCTTTCAGGTGAGGCCCCGCGGCGGCGGCGCTGCCCGCGCCCCCCCTCTCTCCCTCCCTCCCTCACGGCCGCGGCCCCGCCGGTCCCCGCCGGGCCGGGCTGTCACTCAGCGCGGCCGCCCGGCCCCCGCCCGCCCCCGGCCCGGCCCGGCCCGGCCCGACCCGGCCCGCCGGGCAGCGCCTCACCGGCCCCGCGGCTCCGCTTCTCCCTCCTGCACTTTCTCCCTCCGCCGCCGCCCCGCAGCGCGCTCCCTTCCCGCTTTCATTACAAACCACCGATATTCATATTTGTATTTTATTTTTGTTTTTTCCCCCGCAAAACATGAGATCGCGCTTTATTTTTTTTTTTTTTTGGTGTTTGCTTGTTTTTCTCTCCCCCCTCGTCTAAAGAGACAAACAACAACAGAAAAAAAAAAGCCACGAACAAAAAAAAAAAAACAAAAAAACAAAAAAACAACAACCCCAAGCTTCCACCGGGCTCCAACAAAACCCCGATGGAACAAACGCCGTGTCTGGGAGAATAAATTAATCCCTCTTTAAACAGCCTGACTCAGGGCCGGCTGACGAGGGAGCTTGTTTTCTTTTAAAATAGGACGCGAGCGGGCCGGATTTCTGTAAAAACTGGCGAAATCCTAACGGGAATGGGGAGGAATAGGGACGGTGGAGCGTGCAACCCCTCCCTTTGCCAACTGAGTCACAATTTTCCCCCTTTCTGTCGGTGAAAGACTGACTTAAAAACACCGCTGTTTATGTAATTCCGGAGAAAATCCAATGTACCAGAAAAAAAAAAACCAACTAAAAAAAAAGAAATCTTTGCCTGGCTTTTGTGAGCCTCGCGAGCCCTTTCTCACCAGATTGTTTTCTCCTGGATTTTTTTTTTTTTTTTTTTTTCGCGCTGGAAAACATAGAATGTGTGATTGCAGCAGCAGCAGCGGAGGGAAAAAAAAAAAAAAAAAAAAAGCGCCCAGCACATCACCTTTCTCAAGGTAAAATAATCCTCTTTGCACGTTCCCGGTGGCGGCCGCTCGCTTCCTCACTGTCCTCCTCGGAATTAAACCCAGACCCAACCCGTGACACGAGTTTGAAAACCTGAGTTGAATGAATAAATCCGCCAAGAGCGAGCACCATTCCTTTAGGGAGGAAAAATTCGTCCCTTGCAAGTAGCAAGGGATGAGTCACTCGCTCGGGTTCTCTGCCTCGGAAAACACGCCGGGAATGTTCCGGGGAGCCGGTACCGGGAGCTGGGCGCTGGGTTTTCCGCCTTTTCCTGAGGGATGCGGGCGATGCCATCGAGTTGGGCTGAGGTCTGGTGAATTATTTCTCACTCTAGTGGGCAGTTGTGATTCGCACGTAGGAAACTTCACGCTAAGAAGTTAATCTCCTTAGTTTAGGGCCATCTCCCTCCGAGCCGGGGCTGCTTTAGTGCCTTGCTGCCTCCCAGCTGAGCATTTTTCCAGGGGAAATTTTTCCTAGGCTGGCAGGACTGTATTGCAGCAGGCTGAGAAATGCCAAGTAATGCTTCGAGTACGTGTCCAGCTCCTCGCTGCTCGTCCGTGCTTTTCTGAAGGTGCTGAGTTTTGAAGTAGTGATGTCACACGCTGATTTAGGAGGCAGCTTTGCTGCTTTTAATTAAGGAGTCAGCAGTTCGCTTTCCGAACGTGCGACTCGGAAGCATCTTCATAAAACTGTGACGTGGAAATTTTCCTCTGATTTTTTTTTCCCCTCTCTAAATAATAAAGCTTTCAGAGCTCCTGATAAACGCTGGATATTGTTTCTTGAATGGTTTTGTTAGAATCGGTGATTTGGGGTGCGAGCGTGCCAATGCACCCAGTAGAAAGCAGCACTGAGGTAGTCCTGATGTGACTTTCATTTTTCTTCTTCCCATTCTCACAGCAGCACATCAGCCCCGATCCAGCTGATTAGTTAAAACTAGTTAAAAAGCGTGGATTTCAAAGCCTGTCCCCAGTGTCAGTTAAATAACAAATGGAAGTGACTGAATATTCACACTCGTTCTTCCTGGGGGGAGTGTTAAACCAAGTGTGTGTTCCAGCTGGGACAGGATTCCTAAGGGACAGCCTAATACGTGGAATATAAAGTTGTAATTTTTAGCCAAATGTTTTTAGAGGAGGATTCGATGTCTTAATTTTAGTCCCGTGGCAGTGGGCTGTGGGACTGTAAACCGTTCCTTCCAAATAAAGTTGTTTGATTGTTTTTAGGTGGCATTTTGATGAATTGTATCCCTTTCTAAAGAAACAATCGTGCTACTGAATAAGCAGTTCTTGTCTGGATCTTCTTTTAGTCCCCAAAATGCATAGTTGGAAAACCGCTTTTAGGATGTGCTCAGGAAGTGAAAGTTGTATCTGTTAATGTGAGGAGGACTCATCCATCAGATGGAGTGTTCAAGATATGACTCATGCTAATTTGTTGCTCTCACATTAAGGCTGAAGCACAAAAATATTTTAGCCTCTGGCATTGGAAGTTCACAATGCCACATCCTACACTCCGGGTCGCGAATTGCAGGGTTTTTTTGTTTACTGCCCCCCCAGGAGAGAAGGAATTAGTGACAGAACAAGGGGATTTTGCAGAAGAGCCTGTCCCAGGCCATCAAAATATCTCCAAAATGTTGACTTGACGTTAATGCTGGGTGAAGTAAAACCGTGGTCTGAGCCTGCATAACTGCGCCTGCCAGAGGCATGCAGCAGGTGCTGGCTTCCCTTCTCCAACAGGGAGTTAAAAAAAATGCTGCCTGATCCTTTTTTAAAAGGCTTTAACAGCCCTTGGAAACTGAGGAACACAGCTCAGGGCAGAGGGGCTGTGAGGAGCACGCTGCTGTGAATAATGCTGGCTCCCTTGGAACCAAGATAAGCAGACTTATATAAGCAGCAGCTCCATAGCCTGTCGCTTGATGAATGTACATTGTTTTATGTCCACTGTCTCCATCAGATCTGTAGGAATAAGTGCATCATTACCTTGAAGTGCTGACGATTCTTTGAGGCTTAAAAATATCCATAAACTGCCTAAGTTTGAACCTTGTCCAAAGGATTTGGGCTCTCCATTATCCGATCTGCTAGCTCTGCCTTTGAAATTGTATCTCTGGAGCTATCATTAGGTGCTCTGCAGTGTCTTCTGGTGCAGTTTAACAACATTGTTTAATGCCGATTTGAAGTTGTAAAACATTTCAGAATTTTTTTAAGTTAAAATTGTGTTGAAGTGCACAACTTGCTCAGTATTGTGCCATCGGTGTGTATCATGCAAACTCTTATTTTCATGCAATGTAGAAGTGTCAAAACCTTTTTAAAAACGTGGAAAATAAATGGTTGAAAATGCACAATTGTCACTGAAGTCAGGGAAAAGTTTAATGGAGCTGCTGGGGCTTGTGCCATGCCCTGATTTAGCAGTGTCGCCTCCAGGAGAGTTCTGGATGCAGCTCTTCAGCAGTTGCTCCCTGGAATAAACCAGCCCCTGGGGCTGTTGTTGGGGGTGGCTGCTGTGGCCAGGCAGGTGTGCTAATATCCAGCCTACCTGTTGCATCCCGAGCTTCAGCACAGACAGATCTAAAAAGCAGATACAGATGGACAGCCTGGCCTGGCTCCTAATGGTTCCCACAGGTTTTGTCTCCTGTTAGTGTCCGGAGTCCAGGCGTTCTCCCGTGAACTGTCAGATAGGCTGGGAGTGTTTGGGAGCTTGTATTCCTTCCCACGTGGGTTAGTGTTGGTATCCACCCGTGGCTTTTGTCCAAAGATCATCAGCATCACGCTCCCAAAAAGCGAGATGGGAATGGTGCAGGAGCTGCCCCACAGCAAGGGAGAGATGCTCTGTGGGGGCTGTAGTCCCTGCTGCGATCCAGGCAGGCAAAGCACCCAGGATACAACTAGGAAAAAGGCCCAAAGTGAGGTTCTAGAAATACTGGCTTGTCCAAAGGACGTGTTGAAATGGTTTTCCCATGGGAAGAGCATTAGCCTGAGTGTGCTTCCCAGTACTGTCCACCCCAACAGATGTAAAAGTAGACAGGTCAGGGTCGTGCACTGGCACAGTGTATTACTCAGCTCTCACAGCTTTCAGTCATGTTACTTTGTGAGGAAAACCAGAGGAAAGGAGTCCTGGAGGCTGCAGTACTGATCTAATGGGAATGCAAGTTTCCCCAAACTCAGCTTCAGGTCTGGCACGCTGGGTTAATAACGAGCCTGATTTAAAACTGGTCTGATGAGACCAAGGCACATCTTGAATACAGATGCACTTAAACTGGCTTAAGGTGCTGGAGTGATTTATTTTAATGCTCCATTAGGCTGAATTGGTCTGTGTGGTTTCTAAACCACATTAAAATTGTATCTGCCAGGGTTTTGTCCCAGTCTGACTGGATGAGTTTTAATAACAGTGTTTCTGCCTTAGAATAACCACGCGTGGTGCAGCACAGCCCGTGGCAGGCAGGCTGCAGCTCAGCTGAGCACTGCTGCCTGCGGGCCCCCCCTTCCCTTCCCTTCCCTTCCCTTCCCTTCCCTTCCCTTCCCTTCCCTTCCCTTCCCTTCCCTTCCCTTCCCTTCCCTTCCCTTCCCTTCCCTTCCCTTCCCTTCCCTTCCCTTCCCTTCCCTTCCCTTCCCTTCCCTTCCCTTCCCTTCCCTTCCCTTCCCTTCCCTTCCCTTCCCTTCCCTTCCCTTCCCTTCCCTTCCCTTCCCTTCCCTTCCCTTCCCTTCCCTTCCCTTCCCTTCCCTTCCCTTCCCTTCCCTTCCCTTCCCTTCCCTTCCCTTCCCTTCCCTTCCCTGTAGCTTCTGCCACACATTCTGTAGTTCAAAGTTAGTTGGTATTGGCTGCTTTCAGACAGCTTTCAGGGTTTATTCCCAACACCCCGAGCCGTGTTCTCCAGCATCTCTAGATGTCTCCCAGTATGTATCGATCAGCTTCTCTTCCCAGCACAAAGTAGCTGCTGATGAAGAGAAAAAGGCCCTGCCGCTATTCTTGTTAGTTCCAGACGCAGAGAACACAGTGGTCAGTGGATAAATGCATCAGGAACCTGCTAAATATAGAGATGTGGCTTTAGACAGCTCCCGATTCCAGTTGCTTTGGTTTCAGTGCTGGCACAGGGGTATGAACACACTGTTTAAATAAGACGCCTTATCACATCCTGGCTCCCTGTGCCTGCGGTTCAATTCTCAGTGTGCACTAAGCTCGGCTTAAAGGTGGGGCCTTATTTTGCAACTCCTGTCAGTACCTTCATCCCTTCCAGAGACAGTCCTGATGTGCCATCTGATATGATCATTAGCAAAATGAGTTATCTGTTATGTAAAGATGAAATGCTGTTATTAAAAGATCTGACAAGCACCTAGTTGTCTTCCATAAAAAGTTGCCCTCCAGAAACTTAATAATTCCTTGATTGTTGTGCTGTGTCCTACACTTACCACAGGGTCTGCACAGCCAGGGCATTTACAGCGCGAGCGGTTTATCTTGTCCAAAACCAGCATTATGTAACCTTCCCCTGTTGTTCCTTCCGTGGCTTTTGGTCCAGAATGTGCTTCCCTGTCGTTTGTAAATGTTCTCACCGTGCCAGAGCGAGCGCCCATCCAGAGAATTTAAGTGTGAATGTTTGGTTTTAGGCACACGAAGCCTCCCATCACCAACAGCAGGCAGCACAGAACAGTTTGTTGCCTCTCCTGAGCTCTGCTGTTGAGCCGCCCGATCAGAAGCCGATTCTGCCCTTACCAATAACGCAGAAACCTCAGCCTGCACCAGAAACATTAAAGGATGCTATTGTTGGGATTAAAAAGGAAAAACCTAAAACCTCCTTTGTGTGCACTTACTGCAGCAAAGCTTTCAGGGACAGCTACCATTTGAGGCGTCACGAGTCCTGCCACACAGGGATAAAGTTAGTGTCACGGCCAAAGAAAACTCCCACCACAATGGTGCCCCTTATCTCGACCATCGCTGGTGACAACAGCCGGAGTTCGCTGGTTTCGACTATCGCAGGCATCCTGTCCACTGTCACTACGTCTTCCTCTGCCACCAACCCCAGCAGCAGCGCCGGCGCCACGGCCATGGCGGTGACGCAGACGGTGAAGAAGCCCAGCAAGCCCGTGAAGAAGAACCACGCCTGTGAGATGTGTGGGAAGGCCTTCAGGGACGTCTACCACCTCAACCGACACAAGCTGTCCCACTCGGACGAGAAACCCTTCGAATGTCCCATTTGCAATCAGCGCTTCAAGAGAAAGGATCGCATGACCTACCACGTGAGGTCTCACGAAGGTGGCATCACGAAACCCTACACCTGCGGGGTGTGTGGAAAAGGCTTCTCAAGGTACCACCTAGCAAAGCCCAGGCGTGCTCCGCTGTTGGCTTTTCCTGAGCGAGAAGGGTTAAGCTGTGGTAGTGAGGAGCTGGGAGAGCCAA
Source organism: Molothrus aeneus (assembly GCF_037042795.1). NCBI lineage: Eukaryota > Metazoa > Chordata > Aves > Passeriformes > Icteridae > Molothrus > Molothrus aeneus. Next base: position 10,289,459 of record NC_089665.1, read on the forward strand.
ACTTCTGAGGAGATGGGTGAGGGGATAAAGAGCCTTGTCTGCAGTTAGGGTGGGGGAGTCTCCATCTGAGCAAGGTTAGCAGTGGCTAGAAGTGGTCACTTTTTTAGGAGAGTGGTTTGAAATGGTTTCTCGACCTCATCCAGAGCCCATAAGATGTGTGTCTGTGTCACTGGGGGTGGGCACAGAGCCCCTTCAGCAGCCTTTGCCACGGTCTGTGAATGGGGCAGGGCAGAGGAGCTGTCACCTGGTCTTACAGCAGGGTGGAGGGACAGCACAGGGGGAGCCTGCACTGCTGCCGGCTCTGTTCGTACCTGTGCTTGCAACAGAGAAAACTTCAACCTTTAGAGCTGCTGCGCTCTCACCTTTACACAAGGTGTGACCGAACGTGCCATTGCCAGGTGTGTGAGGAGAACAGAGTTAAGATTTAAACCGCAGGCTGGTTCTAAGCTGTGAGGTGTTGCAGGGGAAGCCCCTGGTAGGTGAGGGGAAGGGATTTATCCTGGCTGTCAGAGGGATGGATGGGGGCTGCAGGGAGTGACCAGCTCGGGGTCAGCTCTGCTAGCCAAGGTGTCCTGGCTCTGTGTTTGTAACAGTGTGCACTTTTCTCCTGTTCCTCTCTTTCTTGCAGGCCTGATCATTTAAGCTGTCACGTTAAACATGTTCACTCAACAGAGAGACCCTTCAAATGCCAAGTAAGGGCTGAAATGGTTTATTAAGAACAATACCTTATTGTGTCAGTGGTACTCAGGTGAATCTTTCCAGAGCTGTAATTACTCCTGGACTTTTGAAAAGCAAGTTTAGGAGTAAAGCCACATTTGCCACCACACCACAGTGCTGGAGTTCTGGTGGAACTTTAAAAAGATACCGTGGTTGCTTTTTTAGGAAGATTAGAGGCTTTTTGCTTTCTTGGAGAACAGCATAGTTGCTCTGTTTTACCATATGCTTAACTTAGTAGTAGGATTGTAGCAGCATCCTCAGCTCAGTGCTCATTTCTTGGGTAATGTGTGCAGTGTGTTCCTCAGCATGTTCAAATGAAATGTCTTTCTCAGCACTTCTATTTAAAATGGGTGGGAATGGTTGATTCTGGATCTGTTATTTTGCTGGAAGGGGAAAGCAAGTTGTCCTAAGTTGATGACTGAGACTAGATGAAATAATTTGATTGCCCTTGAACAATTAACTGTTTTGCTTGGAATATCCCTGCTTATTCCAACCTGTTTTAGTGAATCATCTTATTAAATAAAAGCCTTGGATAAAAAGAATAGTGTTAGGAAAAGGTTTTGTTTCCTTGTTCTGGGTGGGAACAGAAGTAATTGAGCAGTGTAAGGTACCAAGTTCATATTTGTACAGTAAAATTACATTAGAAACCAACTTTGCCTATTGTAGGTGTTTTTTACAGGCTCCCTCTTGCATCGGTGGGTAAGGCAACCCACTGTTTTCAGAAAGTTCAAGCAGTATAGAATATGATTTTTGTCCTGATTATCTCAGAAGCAAATTCCACTCTCGGTCTCTGCTGAGTAGTTTGATTTTTGTTTCTCTATAAATGCAGGTAGAAGTTACAGTTGTCAATGCACTTAGGATACTGTTAGGACCTGCCAGGCTCCCAGAGGGCCTGTGGGTGATGCTGTGCTGCTCTGTGTGCCCCTCAAGTGTAACTTTGTCCTCCATCTAGACGTGCACTGCTGCCTTTGCCACCAAAGACAGACTGCGGACACACATGGTGCGCCATGAAGGAAAGGTATCGTGTAATATCTGTGGTAAACTTCTGAGTGCAGCATATATCACCAGCCACTTAAAGACACACGGGCAGAGCCAAAGTATCAACTGTAATACCTGTAAACAAGGCATCAATAAAAGTAGGTGAACGTTTTACAAACATTTCTAATAACAATGTGTGTGCGAAGGGAATTGCCTTTGATGACGTTAAACTCGGCTACGTGTCTGTCGGTCTGGGTGGTCACACCTCCTAAAAGGAGATCTTTAGTAACAGAATGTGCTTCAGCTCAAGAATTGGCATGTGTGGAGTTGGTTTGCTGCAAGACTGTGCTCTCATCCCTTGGGAATGCCCTGCAGTTCATGACAGTGACCCATCTCTTGAAAAGAATTGCCAGGTTTTCAGTGCTACTTCCTGAACTGTGCAGGTCTAAAAGTCCAACAGATAGTCTGGAGATTTTAGACTATTTAAGAACTGCTAAGATTTGCCAGGTTTCAGGTCTCAAGCCTCATCCAAAGCTCATCGAAATCAGGAGAAGGATTTCTCTGCTTTCTCTGAGCTTTGACCCTGGGGCTCAGTGTTTCCTCCCTTAGGCAGTAGCTGACAAGAAAAGGATTTAAATCCAGCCCTGATAGGTTTTGGGCATTAATGGCATCTGACTGGTGGTGTGCAGGAGGTCAGATGAGATGTTTGTAATAGCTCCTTCTAGACTTAAACTCTGGACCTGGGAATGTCTAGCAAGTAAATGAAGACTTGACTTTCAAATTTTCCCTATTAAAATACCTGTAACTTAAGTTAACCCCACATGGTTAGTAATATAAAACGGGTTTTCAGAGGAATAAAGAGGCAGAAGTAAGGAATGTCTTTGGAAACTTTGTCCTTAAAGCCTTTAAACTATTAATTTACAACATCTTTGCAGTTCCTGTTACTCCTGGATAATTTGAAGGTACTGGGAATGTCTGAAATGCCTGATTGTTGAGCTTAGTAGGAAATTTGGATGTGAATTATTTTTCAAGGTATAGGGTTACAACTCTGGCTTCCCAGTCCAGTTTGGTGGTGCTAAGCCAGTTCACATGAGGCATTTTGAGCAGTTGTTAGGGGTGGAAATGATGAGCTGTGCTGGGGCCAGAGAGTAGTGACAGGCTGTTCTCTGATGTAAACTGAAATTTTTAAGTTATACTTGCAATAAAAAGTAAAAAGGCTTTTTTATTTTCCATTCTTAAGCTGGAGCTAAAGTTTAGAAAAAGTGGATTCAGTTTGAGTTCTAGAGACTAATTTGAGTTTTTAATTTCATTCTTCCTAAATACAAAGTAAATAATGACAAGAGAAGT